>NC_135232.1:668481977-668831977 GCF_051348905.1 Ranitomeya variabilis
TAAAGATGAAGGAGAAACTTCAACTGCAGTATCCAGAGACCTTCTCAAAGTATGTCCTGATAAATTGAGAAACAGACTTAGGAACATCTCCACCCATGGAAGATGAAGAGAAGAAAACTCACACTGTTCTTGGAGATTTTACCCAGTCTTGGACTCAAGTACATCAGGCCATAGTGATACCTGTCTTGACTTTTCCCCAGCTGGAAATACCAGAACAAAATGTGATTCCAGACCATCCTGAATCAGAAGAGACTTCACACCAGCAGTTTCAAGCAGTAAACGCTTCCCCAGCAGTGGAACCAGAGAATCCACCCTCGGCTATTGGTGAATCTGTCAGACCTATGGTGAATCTAAGAATTTGCAGACGCTTGCCCAGTTTGCCAATACAATGCAGACTTACAAGTAGCACACTGTTGTGAATTCTGTTGTGGGTTCTGCTCTTGGGCTCCCTCCGGTGGTTATAAGTAGTAGTGCTGCTGTTTGTCCTTCACAACAGTCATCAGCTGCTTCCACTTTGGACGGGGCTATTTAGTCTGGCTCCTTCTTTTATTGAGTGCCAGTTGTCCATTGTTTTCTAGGGATCCACATCTCTGCTTGGTTTCTCCTTCTGGATTGTCCAAATCATCAAAGATAAGTCCTGGCTCTGTTTTTGCAGTCCACATGCGGTGGACTTAATAGTTCTGTGAATTGCTATGTTTTTTCTTGTCCAGCTTTGTCTGTGTTAAGATTTACTCAGCCAAGTTGGAAGCTCTGGAGTCACAGAGTTACCCTCCATGCCTTTAGTTAGGTGTGGAGATTTTTGTATTCTCTGTGGTGGATTTTGTAGTATTTTTTATATTGACCGCACAGTACTCTTTCCTGTCTTTTCTTTCTAGGTAGCGTGGCCTCCTTTGCTAAATTCTGTTTTCAGTCTGCGTTTGTAATTTCCCTCTCCTCTCACAGTCAATATTTGTGGGGGGCTGCCTTTCCTTTGGGAATTTTCTCTGAGGCAAGATAGTATTCCTGTTTCTTTCTTTAGGTGTAATTAGTCCTCCGGCCGTGACGAGGTGTCTAGGGAGTGACAGGAATATCCCACGGCTACTTCTAGTTTATGTGTTAAGTTCAGGGTCTGCGGTCAGTATAGAGGCCACCTACTCCAGAGCTCGTCCATGCTGCTCCTAGGCCACCAGTTCTTAACAGTACAACTGGCCAACAATGAGTTAACCGCATCTCAAAAGAAGGGAAAGAAAGTGCTGAGCCATTTTTTTTTCTGTACTCTGTTGTGTTTTTTTTTCCCTCTTCACTTCTGGGTGGCTCAGGAGTTAGGCGTTGACATGGATGTTCAGGGACTTGCTTCTCGGGTGGATCAACTTGCTGCTAGAGTACAGGGTATTTCTGATTATATCGTGCAGACTCCTGTTTTAGAGCCTAGAATTCCTACCCCCGATCTGTTCTTCGGGGACAGGTCCAAATTTTTGAGCTTTAAAAATAACTGTAAACTGTTTTTTGCTCTTAAGCCCCGTTCCTCTGGTGATCCCATCCAGCAGGTAAAAATTGTCATTTCTCTGTTGCGTGGTGACCCGCAGGATTGGGCATTTTCCCTGGAATCTGGGAATCCGGCCTTGCTTAATGTAGACACCTTTTTTCAGGCGCTTGGGTTATTGTATGATGAACCTAACTCTGTAGAGCATGCTGAGAAAACACTTTTGGCCCTGTGCCAGGGTCAAGAAGCGGCAGAGTCATATTACCAGAAATTTAGAAAATGGTCTGTGCTTACTAAGTGGAATGAGGATGCTTTGGCGGCAATATTCAGAAAGGGTCTTTCTGAATCTGTTAAAGATGTTATGGTGGGGTTCCCCACTCCTGCAGGTCTGAGTGATTCTATGTCTCTGGCCATTCAAATTGATCGGCGCTTGCGTGAGCGCAGAGTTGTGCACACTATGGCGTTGTCTTCCGAGCGGAGTCCTGAGCCTATGCAGTGTGATAGGATTGTGTCTAGAGCGGAACGCCAAGGATTCAGACGTCAGAATAGGTTGTGCTTTTACTGCGGCGATTCTGCTCATGTTATTTCTGATTGCCCTAAGCGTGCCAAGAGAATCGCTAATTCTGTTACTATCAGTACTGTACAACCTAAATTTCTGTTATCTGTGACCCTGATCTGCTCATTATCGTCATTCTCTGTCACGGCATTTGTGGATTCAGGCGCCGCTTTAAATTTAATGGACTTAGAATTTGCCAGACGTTGTGGTTTTTCCTTACAGCCTTTGCGGAGTCCTATCCCTTTGAGGGGGATTGATGCTACACCATTGGCTAAAAATAAACCTCAGTTTTGGACACAGTTAACCATGTGCATGGCGCCAGCCCATCAGGAAGATTGTCGCTTCCTGGTGTTACATAATTTGCATGATGCTGTTGTGCTGGGGTTTCCATGGTTACAGGTACATAATCTGGTGTTGGATTGGAAATCTATGTCTGTGACTAGTTGGGGTTGTTAGGGGGTTCACGATGACGTTCCTCTGATGTCAATTTCCTCCTCCCCCTCTTCTGAAATTCCTGAGTTTCTGTCAGATTTCCAGGATGTTTTCGATGAGCCCAAGTCCAGTTCCCTTCCACCGCATAGGGACTGTGATTGTGCCATTGATTTGATTCCAGGCTGTAAGTTTCCTAAGGGCCGACTTTTCAACCTGTCTGTGCCTGAACATGCCGCCATGCGGAGCTATGTAAGGGAGTCTTTGGAGAAGGAGCATATTCGGCCATCTTCTTCTCCATTAGGAGCAGGTTTTTTTTTTGTTGCCAAGAAGGATGGCTCCTTGAGACCCTGTATTGATTATCGCCTCTTGAATAAGATCACGGTCAAATTCCAATACCCTTTGCCTTTGCTTTCTGATTTGTTTGCCAGAATTAAGGGGGCTAGTTGGTTTACTAAGATTGGCCTTCGAGGGGCATATAATCTGGTTCGTATTAAGCAGAGTGACGAATGGAAAACTGCGTTTAATACGCCCGAGGGCCATTTTGAGTATCTTGTGATGCCATTCAGACTCTCTAATGCCCCATCTGTGTTTCAGTCCTTCATGCATGATATTTTTCGGAATTATCTTGATAAATTCATGATTGTATATTTGGATGATATTTAGATTTTTTCAGATGATTGGGAGTCTCATGTGAAACAAGTTAGGATGGTATTTCAGGTCCTTCGTGACAATGCCTTGTTTGTGAAGGGGTCTAAGTGCCTCTTTGGTGTACAGAAGGTTTCTTTTTTGGGCTTCATTTTTTCTCCATCATCTATAGAAATGGATCCGGCTAAGGTTCAGGCCATTCATGATTGGATCCAGCCCACATCCGTGAAGAGCCTTCAGAAATTTTTGGGCTTTGCTAATTTTTATCGCCGTTTCATTGCCAACTTCTCCAGTGTGGTTAAACCCCTGACCGATTTGACGAGGAAGGGCGCTGATGTAGCTAATTGGTCCTCTGAGGCCGTTTCTGCCTTTCAGGAGCTTAAGCGCCGATTTACTTCTGCCCCTGTGTTGCGTCAGCCGGATGTTTCTCTTCCTTTTCAGGTTGAGGTTGACGCTTCTGAGATTGGGGCAGGTGCCGTTTTGTCTCAGAGGAATTCTGATGGTTCCTTGATGAAACCGTGTGCCTTCTTTTCTCGAAAGTTTTCGCCTGCGGAACGCAATTATGATGTCGACAATCGTGAGTTGTTGGCTATGAAGCGGGCATTTGAGGAGTGGCGACATTGGCTTGAGGGGGCCAAGGACCGTATTGTGGTCTTGACCGATCATAAGAATCTGATTTACCTCGAGTCTGCCAAATGGCTGAATCCTAGACAGGCCCGATGGTCCCTGTTTTTCTCCCGTTTTGATTTTGTTGTCTCGTATCTTCCAGGTTCTAAGAATGTTAAGGCTGATGCCCTCTCTAGGAGTTTCTTGCCTGATTCCCCTGGTATTCTTGAGCCGGTTGGTATTCTTAAGGAGGGGGTAATTCTTTCTGCCATCTCCCCTGATTTGCGACGGGCTCTTCAGGAGTTTCAGGCTGATAAACCTGATCGCTGTCCAGCGGGGAAACTGTTTGTTCCTGACAGATGGACTAGTAAAGTGATTTCTGAGGTTCACTGTTCTGTGTTGGCTGGCCATCCTGGGATTTTTGGTACCAGAGATTTGGTTAGTAGGTCCTTTTGGTAGCCTTCTTTGTCACGGGATGTGCGTTCTTTTGTGCAGTCCTGTGGGACTTGTGCGCGGGCCAAACCTTGCTGCTCCCGCGCCAGTGGGTTGCTTTTGCCTTTGCCGGTCCCTGAGAGGCCTTGGACGCATATTTCTATGGATTTTATTTCGGATCTTCCTGTTTCCCAGAGGATGTCTGTTATCTGGGTGGTCTGTGACCGGTTTTCTAAGATGGTTCATTTGGTACCTTTGCCTAAGTTGCCTTCCTCTTCTGAGTTGGTTCCGTTGTTTTTTCACCATGTGGTTCGTTTGCATGGCATTCCGGAGAATATTGTGTCCGATAGAGGTTCCCAGTTTGTATCTAGGTTTTGGTGGGCCTTTTGTGCTAAGCTGGGCATTGATTTGTCTTTTTCTTCCGCATTTCATCCTCAGACAAACGGCCAAACCGAGCGAACTAACCAGACTTTGGAAACTTATTTGAGATGCTTTGTGTCTGCCGATCAGGATGATTGGGTGGCTTTCTTGCCATTGGCCGAGTTTGCCCTTAATAATTGGGCTAGTTCTGCTACCTTGGTGTCACCATTCTTTTGTAATTCTGGGTTTCATCCTCGTTTTTCTTCAGGGCAGGTTGAGTCTTCTGATTGTCCTGGGGTGGACTCTGTGGTTGACAGGTTGCAGCAGATTTGGGCTCATGTTGTGGACAGTTTGGTGTTGTCTCAGGAGGAGGCTCAGCGTTTTGCCAACCGTCGTCGGCGTGTGGGTTCCCGGCTTTGGGTTGGGGATTTGGTCTGGTTGTCTTCTCGTCATGTTCCTATGAAGGTTTCTTCCCCGAAGTTCAAGCCTCGGTTTATTGGTCCTTATAGGATTTCTGAGATTATCAATCCAGTGTCCAGCCTCTTTTTCCATCCATAATGTTTTTCATAGATCTTTGTTGTGGAAATATGTGGTGCCCGTGGTTCCCTCTGTTGATCCTCCTGCCCCGGTGTTGATTGATGGGGAGTTGGAGTATGTTGTGGAGAAGATCTTGGATTCTCGTTTTTCTAGACGGAGGCTTCAGTATCTTGTCAAGTGGAAGGGTTATGGCCAGGAGGATAATTCTTGGGTTGTTGCCTCCGATGTTCATGCTGATGATTTGGTTCGTGCCTTCCATTTGGCTCGTCCGGATCGGCCTGGGGGCTCTGGTGAGGGTTCGGTGACCCCTCCTCAAGGGGGGGGTTACTGTTGTGAATTCTGTTGTGGGTTTTCCTCTTGGGCTCCCTCCGGTGGTTATAAGTGGTAGTGCTGCTGTTTGTCCTCCACAACAGTCATCAGCTGCTTCCACTTTGGACGGGGCTATTTAGTCTGGCTCCTTCCTTTATTGAGTGCCAGTTGTCCATTGTTTTCTAGGGATCCACATCTCTGCTTGGTTTCTCCTTCTGGATTGTCCAAATCATCAAAGATAAGTCCTGGCTCTGTTTTTGCAGTCCACATGCGGTGGACTTAATTGTTCTGTTAATTGCTATGTTTTTTCTTGTCCAGCTTTGTCTGTGTTAAGATTTATTCAGCCAAGTTGGAAGATCTGGAGTCACAGAGTTACCCTCCATGCCTTTAGTTAGGTGTGGAGATTTTTGTATTCTCTGTGGTGGATTTTGTAGTATTTTTTATACTGACCGCACAGTACTCTTTCCTGTCTTTTCTTTCTAGGTAGCGTGGCCTCCTTTGCTAAATTCTGTTTTCAGTCTGCGTTTGTAATTTCCCTCTCCTCTCACAGTCAATATTTGTGGGGGGCTGCCTTTCCTTTGGGAATTTTCTCTGAGGCAAGATAGTATTCCTGTTTCTTTCTTTAGGTGTAATTAGTCCTCCAGCCGTGACGAGGTGTCTAGGGAGTGACAGGAACATCCCACGGCTACTTCTAGTTTATGTGTTAAGTTCAGGGTCTGCGGTCAGTATAGAGGCCACCTACTCCAGAGCTTGTCCATGCTGCTCCTAGGCCACCAGTTCTTAACAGCACACACACTAGTGGGTCCACTACAGTAACAGCAGACATGTTAGATCAGGGACTATGCAGGTCTACTCGCAGTACCAAAGGTCAAATCCAAGCTCGTTACAGGGATTAAAAATGTCAATAATTGCTGTTACCTGTTTAAATTGCTTGCTTACATTTGTTACAGGTATAAAATGGAAAATAGGGTAATGGACAGTGAATTACCCAAAAACTGTATTTATACATAGTTCTACCCACTTGCTGATGTGGGTAGGGCCTTGTTTGCTTGTTTCTTCACAGACCGAAGCAAAACCATCCGGCGTTGCGAACCCTGGGTCTGGATACGCCTTGTAGCCCGCCTAAGGCATACATTGGGGGTTTATGACGGGTCCCTCGCATCAGTACTTTTATTTATAAACAAGGACACCCTGGTTATAAGACCAGAAGTACTTTTATAAACTTGTTTTTGCAATGTTTAAGCCAAATATACCTCCCATAAAGGGAAGCCAAAGTTTATAATTGGTCCAATGTGTTTTTCAAAAATGTTTTTTCAAAATGTTGGCATTATTTAACTTGTAACTTTTATTTTCTTTTCCCAGTCCAAGAGTACTGGATTTAATGGGGGGGGGGGGAGTGTGGCGCCCCAGGGTCCTGGTCGTCACAATAGCATTGCTTTCCTCACTGGGAATACGTTTGGAAGCGATGAAGGAGATCTTTTATCAGGTAACCACAATGCATACAACATGTTCACACTCCATGAAAGAAGGGGGAGCTCTAAACCTGTTTAAGGTGAACTCTCCTAGAAAGACATTCTGTTCTGGAGGGAAAGAGAGTTTCAGTTTCAGTTTTGTTCAGTCAGTGTGCAGGAGAGTGAAGCACAGGAGAGTAACATCAGGGGAGACCAGCTAAGAGCAGGCTGCCTCCCCCTGAAGCGCAGATAATCAGTAGCTGGACCACTGAGGTTCTAAGGGCCTCTACGACTTACATCAGAGACCGGCAGGACAGCTGCACTCCAAGTTACCTGTCCGCCTTAATACCCAGGAGACACGGTGACACCTTAAGAGCCCAGGGCGCGCTAGAGTCCCTATAAACAGACTCAAGTCACCAGTCATACGGGTTATGTCCTATCCTATACGGGGGACAGAGAGGAACATCTGTGAGGACCTTATCTGAAGCCATCGGCAGTAAGGAACTACAACACCACCGCACTAGAGGAAGGCTTTTAACTCCACTTGGTAAAGGGGACTCTGGAATCGCTTCCAAGCCGGCCGGACCCTGCCTGCCCTGTGATCTGGTGCCCTGGACTGTGGCTGCCTAAAGTCATCAGTAAACAAGGTAAAGAGAATGCAAACCTGCATCCTAGTTCTTTACTGCGCCATTCACCATCTTCCATCTACACACCAGGAGCCCTGGGGATATACTTCACCTGTGGGAAGTTATACCATCTAGCTGCCATAACATCACCCCAGAGGACCCCTTAAGGCAGCGTCGGTCCCCACTGACCGAATACCACAGGTGGTGTCACGAACATAAACTTTATTCCCTTTAAAGACCTTCCCCCTTTTACATGGGCGCCCAGGGCCATGGACCGGGTCGCCACCGTGACATCCCCCCGTGAAACACCGGACCTGGTACCGAGTACCCCACGGCCCTGGCGGGGCGACTCACTTAAATGGAAAATAAACATCAGAATGGCATAGAAAAAATGTGCAATCCATAATGGTAATAATAAAAACTACAACTTGTACTTCAAAAACCCCTGACACAACTCTAATGATCCAAAAATTAAAAAATGTATCTCTTGAAAGGCAAAAAGAAAAAATCTAAAGAGAGGAGGGGCCCATTCTGACTCTGTTGCCCTAGGACCTGCATGAACCTGGGGTCGGCTGAGGCACTTAAGCAAAGCAGCCATGTATTTAATTTCCTCTACAATCCTTTTGTAGAGCCAACCAATATTGGAAATGCCAAGCTAGACATTAGTGATAGAAAAAAACAAAACACCAAACATATCAGTTGGCATAGTGCAGAAAATGCCAAGGGAAAAGACCAGCTTTTCTCTATAAATACAGTATATAATAATAATAATCTTTATTTTTATATAACACTAACATATTCCGCAGCGCTTTACAGTTTGCACACATTATCAAGGGCAAAATGTGGCCCTTCGAGCTAACTGGCAAACGTGTGTCTGGGTCAATTGCAATATGTATATATTTTTAATAAAATGATGAGGACATTTCATGGTCTTCTAGCCTTACAATCATGAGCCAACCCCCACTCACACTCTTTAGATAGCTGACAGCCAAACCATGGTTTGGCCAATCGTTTGGCCGGCCGCTATTTCCTCCTGACTCTCCCACACAAAGACTGTTATGATCCGGTGACCTTGGAGCCGCATGAGAGACTTTCTCAGGAGTAGGTGATACCTGTACTGACCGCAACCCTAAACTAACACCGCAACTAGAAGTAGCCGTGGGATGTACCTAACACGTCCTAGACTGTTATGGACCTAGTGGTTAGGAACACTTGAGATGACCTGATAGGTAAACCAGAAATATAGGACAAGCTCTAGGGACGTGGAAACTTTACTGACCGCAACCCTGATTTTATCACACACACTATAGGCAGCCGTGGAGCGTACCTAACTCTCCCTAGACGCCTCTTCACAGCCTGAGAACTAGCTACCCCTAGAGAGAAACAAAAGCCTCACTTGCCTCAGAGAAATTTCCCCAAAAGTAAAGTCAGCCCCCACAAATAATGATGGTGAGTTCAGAGGAAAATACAAACATAGGAATGAAAACAGGTTTTAGCATAGGAGGCCCACTAGTACTAAATAGTAAGAAGATAGCAAGGGAACTGTGCGGTCAGTATAAAATACTACAAAAATATCCACGCAGAGAATACTAAAGACCCTCACACCGACTCACGATGTGAGGGAGCAACTCTGCTCCCCAGAGCTTCCAGCTAGCAAGAAAATAGCATATAAGCAAGCTGGACTGAACTTAACATATACTGAGAAACATTTTCCAAAAGCAGTGAGCAAAAATGAACTAGCATGAACTTAGCTTCTCCAAGAGGAGACAGGTCACACGAGAAGTCCCAGAGAGATCTGAACCAATACTGAATACAACGACAGCTGGCAACAAGTAAAGATCTAGGTGGAGTTAAATAGGCAGCAGCACAGCAGAAAACGAGGCAGCTGGAGCCCAGCTAAAGACCAGCAGTATCACTCAAAGCCACCAGAGGGAGCCCACGAACAGAACTCAACAAAGTACCATTCATGACCACAGGAGGGAGCCCGAGAATGGAATTCACAACAGTACCCCCCCCCCTTGAGGAGGGGTCACCGAACCCTCACCAGAGCCCCCAGGCCGATCAGGACAAGCCAAATGAAAGGCACGAACCAAAGCATGGACATCAGAGGCAACAACCCAGGAATTATCCTCCTGACCATAACCCTTCCATTTAACCAAGTACTGAAGCTTCCGTCTCGAAACACGAGAATCAAAGATCTTTTCCACCACATACTCCAATTCTCCCTCGACCAACACTGGAGCAGGAGGATCAACAGAAGGAACCACAGGCACCACATACCTCCGCAACGATGACCTATGGAACACATTATGGATGGCAAAAGATGCTGGGAGGTCCAAACGAAATGACACAGGATTGAGGATTTCAGAAATCTTATAAGGACCGATGAAACGATGCTTAAACTTAGGAGAGGAAACCTTCATAGGAACATAACGAGAAGACAACCAAACCAGATCCCCCACACGAAGTCGGGGACCCACACAGCGACGGCGGTTAGCAAAGCGCTGAGCCTTCTCCTGTGACAGCACCAAATTGTCCACTACGTGGTTCCAAATCTGCTGCAACCTGTCCACCACAGAATCCACACCAGGGCAGTCAGAAGGCTCAACCTGCCCTGAGGAAAAACGAGGATGAAAACCAGAATTACAAAAAAAAGGCTAAACCAAAGTAGCCGAACTAGCCCGATTATTGAGGGCGAACTCAGTGAATGGCAAAAAAGTCACCCAATCATCCTGGTCAGCAGAAACAAAACATCTCAGATAAGTTTCTAAGGTCTGATTAGTTCGTTCGGTTTGGCCATTTGTCTGAGGATGGAAAGCCGAAGAAAAAGACAAATCAATGCCCATCTTAGCACAAAAAGATCGCCAAAATCTGGACACGAACTGGGACCCTCTGTCAGACACAATGTTCTCCGGAATACCATGCAAACGAACCACATTCTGAAAGAACAGCGGAACCAAGTCAAAGGAGGAAGGTAATTTAGGCAAGGGCACCAAATGGACCATCTTAGAAAAATGATCACAAACCACCCAGATGACAGTCATCCTCTGAGAGACCGGAAGATCCGAAATAAAATCCATGGAAATATGCGTCCAGGGCCTCTTTGGGACAGGCAAAGGCAAAAGCAAACCACTGGCACAAGAACAGCAAGGCTTGGCCCGAGCACAAATGCCACAGGACTGCACAAAAGAACGCACATCCCGCGACAAGGAAGGCCACCAAAAGGACCTAGCCACCAAATCTCTGGTACCAAAAATCCCAGGATGACCCGCCAACACTGAACCATGAACCTCGAAAATAACTCTACTGGTCCATCTATCAGGGACAAACAGTCTCTCCGGTGGACAACGGTCAGGTCTATCGACCTGAAACTCCTGCAGCACCCGCCGCAAATCAGGGGAGATGGCAGACAAAATCACCCCCTCTCTGAGGATACCAGCCGGTTCAGGAACTCCCGGAGAGTCAGGCACAAAACTCCTAGAAAGGGCATCAGCCTTCACATTCTTAGAGCCTGGGAGGTACGAAACCACGAAATCGAAACGGGAGAAAAACAGCGACCATCAAGCCTGTCTAGGATTCAGCCGCTTGGCTGACTCGAGATAAATCAAATTCTTGGGATCCGTCAAGACCACCACACGATGCTTGGCTCCCTCAAGCCAATGTCGCCACTCTTCAAATGCCCACTTCATTGCCAACAACTCCCGATTACCAACATCATAATTACGCTCGGCAGGCGAAAACTTTCTTGAAAAGAAAGCACATGGCTTCATCATAGAGCCATCAGAGCTTCTCTGAGACAAGACAGCCCCTGCTCCAATCTCAGAAGCATCAACCTAGACCTGAAAAGGGAGAGAAACATCCGGCTGACGCAAGACAGGAGCCGAAGAAAACCGACATTTCAGCTCCTGAAAGGCCTCAACGGCCACAGGAGACCAATTAGTCACATCAGCACCCTTTTTGGTCAGATCAGTCAAAGGCTTAACCACACTAGAAAAATTAGTGATGAAGCAACGGTAAAAATTAGCAAAGCCCAGGAACTTCTGAAGACTCTTCATAGATGTAGGTTGAGTCCAATCATAAATGGCCTGGACTTTAACCGGATCCATCTCGATAGTAGAAGGGGAAAAAATAAAGTCCAAAAAGGAAACCTTCTGGACTCCGAAGAGACATTTAGAGCCCTTCACAAACAAGGCATTAGCACGCAGGACCTGAAATACCATCCTGACCTGCTTCACATGAGATTCCCAATCATCAGAAAAGACCAAAACATCATCCAGATATACAATCATGAATCTATCCAGATACTCTCGGAAGATGTCGTGCATAGAGGACTGAAACACAGAAGGGGCATTAGAAAGCCCAAATGGCATCACCAAGTACTCAAAATGGCCTTCGGGCGTATTAAATGCTGTTTTCCATTCATCGCCCTGTTTTATACGCACAAGATTATACGCTCCTCGAAGATCTATCTTGGTGAACCAACTAGCCCCCTTAATCCGAGCAAACAGATCGGACAGCAGAGGCAAAGGGTACTGAAATTTGACCGTGATTTTATTAAGAAGGCGATAATCAATACAGGGTCTCAAAGAACCATCCTTCTTGGCCACAAAAAAGAACCCTGCTCCCAATGGTGACGAGGATGGGCGAATATGTCCTTTCTCCAAGGACTCCTTTATATAACTCCGCATAGCGGCATGTTCAGGCACAGATAGATTGAAAAGTCGACCCTTAGGGAACTTACTACCAGGAATCAAATCTATAGCACAATCACAATCCCTATGAGGAGGTAGGGCGCCAGATTTGGGCTCATCAAATACATCCTGGTAATCCGACAAAAATTCAGGGACTTCAGAAGGAGTAGAAGCAGCAATTGACACCAAAGGAACATCGCCATGTACCCCTTGACAACCCCAACTAGACACAGACATTGATTTCCAATCCAATACTGGATTATGAACCTGCAGCCATGGCAACCCCAAGACGACAACATCATGCAAATTATGTAACACCAGAAAACGAATATCCTCCCGATGTGCAGGAGTCTTGCACATGGTCACGAGTCCAGTACTGAGGCTTATTCTTGGCCAATGGCGTAGCATCAATTCCCCTTAGTGGAATAGGGAACTGCAAAGGCTCTAAGAAAAAACCACAGCGCCTGGCAAAATCCAAATCCATCAGATTCAGGGCAGCACCTGAATCCACAAAAGCCATAACTGAGTAGGATGACAAAGAGCAAATCAAAGTAACATACTAAATAAATTTAGGCTGTACAGTACCAATGGTGACCGACTTAGCGAACCTTTTAGTGCGCTTAGGACATTCGGAGATAGCATGAGTGGAGTCACCACAGTAAAAACACAACCCATTCTGACGTCTGTGATTTTGCCGTTCAATTCTGGTCAGAATCCTACCACATTGCATAGACTCAGGCTTCTGCTCAGAGAACACCGCCAGATGGTGCACAGGTTTGCGCTCCCGCAATCGCCGATCAATCTGAATGGCCAAGGACATTGATTCATTCAGACCTGCAGGCGTGGGGAACCCCACCATAACATCCTTAAGGGCTTCAGAAAGACCCTTTCTGAAAATCGCTGCCAGGGCACACTCATTCCATTGAGTGAGCACAGACCACTTCCTAAACCTCTGGCAGTAAACCTCCGCTTCATCCTGACCCTGAGACAGAGCCAGCAAGGTCTTTTCTGCCTGGTCGACTGAATTAGGCTCCTCATAAAGCAATCCAAGCGCCAGAAAAAACGCATCTACATTTAGCAATGCAGGATCTCCTGGCGCCAGGGAAAATGCCCAATCCTGAGGGTCGCCATGTAACAAGGAAATAATAATTTTAACTTGCTGAGTAGGGTCACCAGAAGAGCGGGGTTTCAGAGCAAGAAACAATTTGCAATTGTTTTTAAAATTCAGAAACTTAGATCTATTTCCAGAAAATAAATCAGGAATTGGTATTCTAGGCTCTAACATAGGATTCTGAACTACATAATCCTGAATGCCTTGTACCCTTGCAGTGAGATGATCCAAACTAGAGGACAGATCTTGAATGTTCATATCTGCAGCTGAGTCCCGAACCACCCAGAGATTAAGGGGAGGAGAGAAGCAAAACACACTGCAGAGAAAAAAAAATGAGCTCAGAACTTCTCTTATCCCTCTTTTGTGAGGCATTAACACTTTATGGGCCAGCTGTACTGTTATGGACCTAGTGGTTAGGAACACTTGAGATGACCTGATAGGTAAACCAGAAATATAGGACAAGCTCTGGGGACGTGGAAACTTTACTGACCGCAACCCTGATCCTATCACACACACTATAGACAGCCGTGGAGCGTACCTAACTCTCCCTAGACGCCTCTTCACAGCCTGAGAACTAGCTACCCCTAGAGAGAAACAAAAGCCTCACTTGCCTCAGAGAAATTTCCCCAAAAGTAAAGTCAGCCCCCACAAATAATGATGGTGAGTTCAGAGGAAAATACAAACATAGGAATGAAAACAGGTTTTAGCATAGGAGGCCCACTAGTACTAAATAGTAAGAAGATAGCAAGGGAACTGTGCGGTCAGTATAAAATACTACAAAAATATCCATGCAGAGAATACTAAAGACCCTCACACCGACTCACGATGTGAGGGAGCAACTCTGCTCCCCAGAGCTTCCAGCTAGCAAGAAAATAGCATATAAGCAAGCTGGACTGAACTTAACATACTGAGAAACATTTTCCAAAAGCAGTGAGCAAAAATGAACTAGCATGAACTTAGCTTCTCCAAGAGGAGACAGGTCACATGAGAAGTCCCAGAGAGATCTGAACCAATACTGAATACAACGACAGCTGGCAACAAGTAAAGATCTAGGTGGAGTTAAATAGGCAGCAGCACAGCAGAAAACGAGGCAGCTGGAGCCCAGCTAAAGACCAGCAGTATCACTAAAAACCACCAGAGGGAGCCCACGAACAGAACTCAACAAAGTACCATTCATGACCACAGGAGGGAGCACGAGAACGGAATTCACAACACTAGACACCTCGACACAGCCGGAGGACTAAATACCCCTATAGATGGAAATGGGAATTCTATCTTGCCTCAGAGCAGAACCCCAGAGGATAGGCAGCCCCCCACAAATATTGACTGTGAGTATTAGAGGAAAGACACACGCAGGCAGAAATCAGGATTTAGCAAAAGAGGCCACGCTAGCTAAATAGGAAAGGATAGGACAGAATTCTAAGTGGTCAGTATTAAAATCCTAAAAATATCCACAGCAGATAATACAAATAAACTACATCTAACTAAAGACATAGAAAGTATATCTGCATCTCCTGAGAATCCAGCATGACTGAAAAATCCAAACAAAGTCTAAGCTGGACAAAAACACAATAAATTGCACTGAATTGCAAAGCACACTGCATGTGTGCACAGAGACAAAAAACCAGACACTTATCTTAGATGAATTGGCAGCAGGGCATGAGGGGCCAGAGAGAGATGCAATCCCTCCAAGTACAATGGACAACTGGCATGGACTCATGGATCCTGCACACCTAAATACCTAATAGAGCTGCAATCAGCAGAAACACCTGCCCGGATTACAACCCCAAGACAACTGCACTACCACCAACAACCACTGGAGGGAGCCCAAGAGCAGAATTCACAACAGTACCCCCCCCTTGAAGAGGGGTCACCTAACCCTCACCAGAGCCCCCAGGCCGATCAGGACGAGCCAGATGAAAGGCACGGACCAAATCAGCAGCATGGACATGAGAGGCAAACACCCAAGAATTATCCTCCTGGCCATAACTCTTCCATTTGACAAGGTACTGAAGCCTCCGCCTCGAAAAGCGAGAATCCAAAATCTTCTCAACCACATACTCCAACTCCCCATCAACCAACACAGGAGCAGGAGGATCAACCGAGGGAACAACGGGCACCACATATTTCCGCAATAAAGATCTATGGAAAACATTATGGATGGCAAAAGAGGCCGGAAGGGCCAAACGAAAAGACACTGGATTGATAATCTCAGAAATCTTATAAGGACCAATAAACCGAGGCTTAAACTTAGGGGAAGAAACCTTCATAGGAACATGACGGGAAGACAACCAGACCAAATCCCCAACCCAAAACCGGGAACCAACACACCGACGACGGTTAGCAAAACGCTGAGCCTCTTCCTGAGACAACACCAAATTGTCCACCACATGAGCCCAAATCTGCTGCAACCTGTCAACCACAGAATCCACACCAGGACAATCAGAAGGCTCAACTTGCCCTGAAGAAAAACGAGGATGAAAACCAAAATTACAAAAGAAGGGCGAAACCAAGGTAGCTGAACTAGCCCGATTATTAAGGGCAAACTCGGCCAATGGCAAGAAAGCCACCCAATCATCCTGATCAGCAGACACAAAGCATCTCAAATAAGTTTCCAAAGTCTGATTAGTTCGCTCGGTCTGGCCATTTGTCTGAGGATGAAATGCGGAAGAAAAAGACAAATCAATGCCCAGCCTAGCACAAAAGGCCCACCAAAACCTAGAAACAAACTGGGAACCTCTGTCGGACACAATATTCTCCGGAATACCATGCAAACGAACCACATGCTGAAAAAACAACGGAACCAAATCAGAAGAGGAAGGCAATTTAGGCAAAGGCACCAATTGAACCATCTTAGAAAACCGGTCACAAACCACCCAGATAACCGACATCCTCTGGGAAACCGGAAGATCTGAAATAAAATCCATAGAAATATGCGTCTAGGGCCTCTCAGGGACCAGCAAAGGCAAAAGCAACCCACTAGCACGGGAACAACAAGGCTTGGCCCGCGCAGAAGTCCCACAGGACTGCACAAAAGAATGCACATCATGCGACAAAGAAGGCCACCAAAAGGACCTACCAACCAAATCACTGGTACCAAAAATACCAGGATGGCCAGCCAACACAGAACAATGAACCTCAGAAATCACTCTACTAGTCCATCTATCAGGAACAAACAGTTTCCCCACTGGACAGCGGTCAGGTTTGTCAGCCTGAAATTCATACAGAACCCGTCGCAAATCAGGGGAAATGGCAGAAAGGACCACCCCTTCCTTCAGAATGCCGACCGGCTCCAATACCTCAGGAGAATCAGGCAAAAAACTTCTAGAGAGGGCAACAGCCTTAACATTCTTAGAACCCGGAAGATACGAGACCGCGAAATCAAAACGGGAGAAAAACAGGGACCATCGAGCCTGTCTAGGATTCAGCCGTTTGGCAGATTCGAGGTAAATCAGATTTTTATGATCGGTCAAGACCACAATACGGTGCTTGGCTCCCTCAAGCCAATGTCACCATTCCTCAAACACCCACTTCATAGCCAACAACTCCCGATTGCCGACATCATAATTGCGTTCAGCAGGTGAAAACTTACGGGAAAAGAAGGCACACGGTTTCATCAAGGAACCATCAGAATTCCTCTGAGACAAAACAGCCCCTGCCCCAATCTCAGAAGCGTCAACCTCAGCCTGAAACGGAAGAGAAACATCTGGCTGACGCAACACCGGGGCAGAAGTAAATCGGCGTTTAAGCTCCTGAAAGGCAGAGACAGCCACAGGGGACCAATTCGTTACATCAGCGCCTTTCTTCGTCAAATCGGTCAGGGGTTTAACCACACTGGAGAAGTTAGCAATGAAACGGCGATAAAAATTAGCAAAGCCCAAAAATTTCTGAAGGCTCTTCACAGATGTGGGCTGTATCCCATCATGAATGCCCTGAACCTTAACCGGATCCATCTCTATAGATGAGGGAGAAAAGATGAAACCCAAAAAATAAACCTTCTGCACTCCAAAGAGACACTTAGACCCCTTCACAAACAAAGCATTATCACGAAGGATCTGAAATACCATCCTGACCTGTTTCACATGAGACTCCCAATCATCGGAAAAAATTAGGATGTCATCCAAATATACAATCATGAATTTATCAAGATAATTCCGGAAGATATCATGCATGAAGGACTGAAAAACAGATGGAGCATTAGAGAGCCCGAATGGCATCACAAGGTATTCAAAATGGCCCTCGGGCGTATTAAACGCAGTTTTCCATTCGTCACCCTGCTTAATACGAACAAGATTATATGCCCCCCGAAGGTCAATTTTAGTAAACCAACTAGCCCCCTTAATCCTGGCAAACAAATCGGAAAGCAAAGGTAAAGGGTATTGAAACTTGACCGTGATCTTATTCAAGAGGCGATAATCAATACAGGGTCTCAAGGAGCCATCCTTCTTAGCAACAAAAAAAAATCCCGCTCCCAACGGTGAAGAAGATGGCCGAATATGCCCTTTCTCCAAAGACTCCTTAACATAACTCCGCATGGCGGTATGTTCCGGCACAGACAGGTTGAAAAGTCGGCCCTTAGGAAACTTACAGCCTGGAATCAAGTCAATAGCACAATCACAGTCCCTATGCGGTGGAAGGGAACTGGACTTGGGCTCATCGAATACATCCTGAAAATCAGACAAAAACTCTGAAACTTCAGAAGAGGAGGAAGAGGAGATTGACATCACAGGAACGTCATTATGAACCCCATGACAACCCCAACTAGTCACAGACATAGACTTCCAATCCAACACAGGATTATGTATCTGCAACCATGGAAAACCCAGCACAATAGCATCATGCAAATTATGCAACACCAGAAAACGACAATCTTCCTGATGGGCTGGCGCCATGCACATGGTCACCTGTGTCCAAAACTGGGGTTTATTTTTAGCCAAAGGTGTAGCATCAATGCCCCTTAAAGGAATAGGGTTCTGCAAAGACTGCAAGGGGAAACCACAACGCCTGGCAAATTCAAAGTCCATTAAATTCAAAGCGGCGCCCGAGTCCACAAACGCCATGACAGAAAATGACGACAATGAGCAGATCAAGGTCACAGATAACAGAAATTTAGGTTGTACAGTTCCGATGGTAACAGAGCTAGTGATTCTCTTTGTACGCTTTGGGCAGACTGAAATGACATGAGAAGCATCGCCACAATAAAAACACAAGCTATTCTGACGTCTGAATCCTTGTTGTTCCGTTCTAGACAGAATCCTATCACACTGCATAGGCTCAGGCATCTGCTCTGAGGACAACGCCACAGCGCGCACAGTTCTGCGCTCCCGCAAGCGCCGATCAATCTGAATGGCCAGAGACATAGAATCACTTAGACCAACAGGCGTGGGAAACCCCACCATAACATCTTTAACAGATTCAGAAAGACCCTTTCTGAAAATTGCCGCCAAAGCATCCTCATTCCATTTAGTCAGCACAGACCATTTTCTAAATTTCTGACAAAACAATTCTGCCGCTTCTTGACCCTGAGACAGGGCCAACACGGTCTTCTCCGCTTGATCCACAGAATTTGGTTCATCATATAATAATCCTAGAGCCTGAAAAAAGGCATCTACATTATGCAAGGCCGGATTCCCAGATTCCAGGGAAAATGCCCAATCCTGAGTGTCGCCACGCAGCAGGGAGATGACAATTTTAACCTGCTGAATGGGATCACCAGAGGAACGAGGCTTCAGAGCAAAAAACAGTTTACAATTGTTTTTAAAACTCAAAAATTTTGACCTGTCCCCAAAAAACAAATCAGGAGTAGGAATCCTAGGCTCTAAAAGCGGAGTCTGAACAATATAATCAGAAATACCCTGTACCCTAGCCGCAAGCTGGTCCATATACGAAAAACTAATCCCTGAACATCCATGCTAGCACAAGACTCCTCAGTCACCCAGAGGAAAAGAGGGAAGAAAAGACAAAGCAGGCTACAGAAAAAAATGGCTCTTTCTTCCCTTCTTCTGAGATGCATTTAACTCATTGTTGGCCAGTTGTACTGTTATGATCCGGTGACCTTGGAGCCGCATGAGAGACTTTCTCAGGAGTAGGTGGTACCTGTGCTGACCGCAACCCTAAACTAACACCGCAACTAGAAGTAGCCGTGGGATGTACCTAACACGTCCTAGACACCTCGACACAGCCGGAGGACTAAATACCCCTATAGATGGAAATGGGAATTCTATCTTGCCTCAGAGCAGAACCCCAGAGGATAGGCAGCCCCCCACAAATATTGACTGTGAGTATAGGAGGAAAAACACACGCAGGCAGAAAAACAGGATTTAGCAAAAGAGGCACTTCTAGCTAAACAGAAAAGGATAGGACAGAATTCTAAGCGGTCAGTATTAAAATCCTAAAAATATCCACAGCAGATAATACAAATAAACTACATCTAACTAAAGACATAGAAAGTATATCTGCATCTCCTGAGAATCCAGCATGACTGAAAAATCCAAACAAAGTCTAAGCTGGACAAAAACACAATAAATTGCACTGAATTGCAAAGCACACTGCATGTGTGCACAGAGACAAAAAACCAGACACTTATCTTAGATGAATTGGCAGCAGGGCATGAGGAGCCAGAGAGAGATGCAATCCCTCCAAGTACAATGGACAACTGGCATGGACTCATGGATCCTGCACACCTAAATACTTAATAGAGCTGCAATCAGCAGAAACACCTGCCCGGATTACAACCCCAAGACAACTGCACTACCACCAACAACCACTGGAGGGAGCCCAAGAGCAGAATTCACAACAAAAGGCGTTCTCAGCTGGCTATGAGAGAGCTGCAATCAGACATCTTTGGTGGCGGGTTATCTCTTAGAGAACCAAAGGAACGGCAGTCTGAAATCGGAAATACCGGATCTTTATCTCCTCTGACATCATCTGTCGGAAAAAATTCGGGGGTCCCCATACATATTAGTCTGTCAGCCAAACCCATGGATATTGGCGGAATCAGCTGACATTAGTCTAATGACTTTGGGAACCTATAATACTAGTTGACAGTTGCCGAATTCTAAAAATTATTTTTATTAGGGCTCTGTTGTGAATTAGACTTTTTGGCTCCCTCTTGTGGTTACTAGTGATATGACTCTGGGATTGTCTTTCCTCAGTTTGGCACCCACCTGGGTCGTTAGTCCAGGGGTGTTGCTATATAAACTTCCTGGATCCTTAGTCCAGTGCCTGGCATCGTTGTAATCAGATCCTTTCTGTTTGCTGCTGTCTGCTGGTCCGGGTTCGTGCAATATTAAGCTAAGTCCTGCTTCTTTGTTTTTTGGTTATTTGCTTGCTCTCATTTTTGTCCAGCTTGTACTAAATGTGATTCCTGACCTTGCTGGAAGCTCTAGGGGACTGGTGTTCTCCCCCCGGGCCGTTAGACGGTTCGGGGGTTCTTGAATATCCAGCGTGGATATTTTGATAGGGTTTTTGCTGACCATATAAGTCATCTTACTATATTCTGCTATTAGCTAGTGGGCCTCTCTTTGCTAAATACCTAGCTCATTCTTACGTTTGTCTTTTCCTCTTACCTCACCGTTATTATTTGTTGGGGGCTTGTATCCAACTTTTGGGGTCTTTTCTCTGGAGGCAAGAAAGGTCTTTCTTTTCCCTTCTAGGGTTAGTTAGTTCTCCGGCTGGCACGAGACGGCTAGAACCAACGTAGGCACGTTCCCCGGCTGCTGCTATTTGTGGTGCTAGGATTAGATATATGGTCAGCTCAGTTACCACTGCCCTATGAGCTGGTTTTTTGTGTTTGCAGACTTAGTAATTATTTCTGAGACCCTCTGCCATTGGGGTCATAACAGTATGCCAGGCCTACATTGAATGTTTAATGCATTGCAGAAGTGGGATAATAAGAAAGGAAATTCTGAGTTTTTTTTTTTTTTTTTTCCCTCTCTTCCTCCCCTTTACCTCTGAGTGGCTTGTGCTTGCTGCAGACATGAATGTCCAGACCTTGATTACAAGTGTAGACCAGCTTGCTGCTCGTGTGCAGGGCATACAAGATTTTGTTACCAGTAGTCCAATGTCTGAACCTAAAATACCTATTCCTGAACTGTTCTCTGGAGATCGATTTAAGTTTAGGAATTTCAGGAATAATTGTAAATTGTTTCTATCTCTGAGACCCCGTTCATCTGGAGATTCAGCTCAGCAAGTTAAAATTGTTATCTCTTTTTTACGGGGCGACCCTCAGGATTGGGCTTTCTCGCTAGCGCCAGGAGATCCGGCATTGGCAAATATTGATGCGTTTTTTCTGGCGCTCGGATTGCTTTACGAGGAACCCAATCTTGAAGTTCAGGCCGAAAAAGCCTTGCTGGCTATTTCTCAGGGCCAGGATGAAGCTGAAGTGTATTGCCAAAAATTTCGGAAATGGTCCGTGCTTACTCAGTGGAATGAGTGTGCTCTGGCCGCAAATTTCAGAAATGGCCTTTCTGAAGCCATTAAGAATGTGATGGTGGGTTTCCCCATTCCTACAAGTCTGAACGATTCCATGGCGCTGGCTATTCAAATTGACCGGCGTGTGCGGGAGCGCAAAACCGCTAATCCTCTGGTGGTGTTGTCTGAACAAACACCTGATTTAATGCAATGTGATAGAATTCAGACTAGAAATGAGCGGAAAAAACCTAGACATCAGAATGGGTTGTGTTTTTACTGTGGTGATTCTACACATGTTATATCAGCATGCTCTAAACGCCTAACAAGGGTTGTTAGTCCTGTCGCCATTGGTAATTTGCAACCTAAATTTATTTTGTCTGTGACTTTAATTTGCTCATTGTCTTCTTACCCTGTTATGGCGTTTGTGGATTCAGGCGCCGCCCTGAGTCTTATGGATCTTCCGGTGTCATTTGCCATTCACAACGTGTTCCATAGGTCTTTGTTGCGGCGGTACGTTGTACCTGTGGTTCCTTCTGTTGAGCCTCCTGCTCCGGTGTTGGTTGAGGGCGAGTTGGAGTACGTGGTGGAGAAGATCTTGGATTCTCGTCTCTCCAGACGGAGGCTTCAGTATCTGGTCAAGTGGAAGGGCTATGGTCAGGAGGATAATTCCTGGGTGGTTGCCTCTGATGTGCATGCGGCCGATTTAGTTCGTGCCTTTCACGCTGCTCATCCTGATCGCCCTGGTGGTCTTGGTGAGGGTTCGGTGACCCCTCCTTAAGGGGAGGGTACTGTTGTGAATTAGACTTTTTGGCTCCCTCTTGTGGTTACTAGTGATATGACTCTGGGATTGTCTTTCCTCAGTTTGGCACCCACCTGGGTCGTTAGTCCAGGGGTGTTGCTATATAAACTTCCTGGATCCTTAGTCCAGTGCCTGGCATCGTTGTAATCAGATCCTTTCTGTTTGCTGCTGTCTGCTGGTCCGGGTTCGTGCAATATTAAGCTAAGTCCTGCTTCTTTGTTTTTTGGTTATTTGCTTGCTCTCATTTTTGTCCAGCTTGTACTAAATGTGATTCCTGACCTTGCTGGAAGCTCTAGGGGACTGGTGTTCTCCCCCCGGGCCGTTAGACGGTTCGGGGGTTCTTGAATATCCAGCGTGGATATTTTGATAGGGTTTTTGCTGACCATATAAGTCATCTTACTATATTCTGCTATTAGCTAGTGGGCCTCTCTTTGCTAAATACCTAGCTCATTCTTACGTTTGTCTTTTCCTCTTACCTCACCGTTATTATTTGTTGGGGGCTTGTATCCAACTTTTGGGGTCTTTTCTCTGGAGGCAAGAAAGGTCTTTCTTTTCCCTTCTAGGGTTAGTTAATTCTCCGGCTGGCGCGAGACGTCTAGAACCAACGTAGGCACGTTCCCCGGCTGCTGCTATTTGTGGTGCTAGGATTAGATATATGGTCAGCTCAGTTACCACTGCCCTATGAGCTGGTTTTTTGTGTTTGCAGACTTAGTAATTATTTCTGAGACCCTCTGCCATTGGGGTCATAACAGGCTCATGACCATATTATGGCTCCGATTTGTAAAGGAAAAGTAAAAGGGTTGCTGTAGAGTTCCACCAGATGTATACTGTACCTAATGTACAGGATACTTGCCAATTTTTCAGCGAGGCTTATGGGCCCTGATTCATATATCGAGATTGGTGAACAAATGGTTCAATGACAATGAAGTAGAGTTGCTGGATTGGTCCCCACAGTCCCCAGACCTCAACCGAGTTGAACACTTGTGGGTAGAGTTGAAGAAAAAGCTGTTTTCATACCCAAGTAAGTCAACCAGTATGCATCAACTTTGGGAATGTGTAGAAAATACCTGGGATTAGATTTCGGTCGAGACATGCTTGAATCTGATCAAGATCATGCCCAGAAGGATTCAGACAGTATTGAAAGGCAAAGGTGAACTTGCAAAATACTAACAAAATAATACAATTTAAAATTTAGATTTTTAGGAGCAAAACAGTAGCAATGCAGTGACATGACAAGAATTTGCATAACTAATCATATGCAAAATAGTTGGAAGTCAGATTTTGTATGAGATAGCCAAGATGATCAGCTATAAAATGATGGTAGTCTAACATCTGAAGCTGTAGTGGATGATGAGATATGGAGCCTGAAAGTCAAAGGTTTAAAATTTTGTCAACCCTTTTCTTGTCATAGTATGTCCCCTATTCAAGTTAAATAAAGTGGCATTTAAAGGTTTGGGCACCCCTGATCAAAATTACTGTTATTGTGAAAAATTAAGCAAGTTGAAGATGAAATGATCTTTAAAAGGGTTAAAGATGACACATTCCTTCCTATATATATATTATAATTTTTTACATTTTAAAAATTACAAAAAGGAAAATGGGCCAATGCAAACGTTTGGGCACCCTTGGAGATTTGTGTGCTCAGATAACTTTGACTAAGGCTGCCGTCACACTATCAGTATTTGGTCAGTATTTTACATCAGCATTTGTAAGCCAAAACCAGGAGTGGATGATAAATACAGAAGTGGTGCATATGTTTCTATTATACTTTTCCTCTAATTGTCCCATTCCTGGTTTTGGCTTACAAATACTGATGTAAAATACTGACCAAATACTGCTAGTGTGACGGCAGCCTAAGGATTAAGACGTTAATTAGCCTGTTAGGGTTATGGCTTGTTCACTTTCATCGTTAACAAAGGCCAGGTGATGCAAATATCCCAGCTTTATAAACACCCAGCCTCCTCTAACCTTGTGCCAAAAAACAGCAACCATGGGTTCTTCTAAGCTGCTGCCTAGCAGTCTGAAAATGGTGGAGGCCTAAAAAAGCAGGAGCAGGCTATAAGAAGATAACAAAGAGTTTTCAAGTTTCCCATTCCTCAGTTCGAAATGTAATAAAGAAATGGCAGTTAAAAGGAACAGTGGAGGTCAAGATAACGTGTGGAGGACCAAGCAAAATTTCAGTGAGAGCTTCTCGTGGGATTGCTAGAGAGGCAAATCAGAACCCCCGCATGACTGTAAAAAGACCGTCAGAAAGATTTAGCAGACTCTGGAATTGTAGTACATTGTTCTTCTGTTCGGAGACACCTGCAAAAATATGGCCTTCATTGAAGAGTCAGAAGAAGATAAACACTCCTGCGACCTCACCATAAAATTCAGCATCAGAAGTATGCAAAAGAACATCTAAAAAAGCTTGATACATTTTGGAAACAAGTCCTGTGGTCCGATAAGGTTAAAATAGAACTATTTGGCCACAATGATCAAAGGTATGTGTGGAGAAAAAAGGGCACAGAATTTCAGGAAGAGAACATCTCGCCTACCATTAAGCATGGGATGGATCAATCATGCTTTAGGGTTGTGCTGCAGCCAATGGCATGGGGAAAATTTCATACATAAAAGGAAGAATCGATTCAATTAAATTTCAAGAAATTCTTGCTACAAACATAACACCATCTGTAAAAAAGCTGAAGTTGAAAAGAAGATGGCTTTTACAAATGGATAATGATCCTAAACACAAGTCAAAATCCATAATAGGTTACCTCAAAAAGTGCAAGCTGATCTGACCATCATTGAAAATCTGTGGATAGACCTCAGAATATCAGTGCATGCAAGATGACCAAGGAATCTTACAGAACTGGAAGAATTTTCCAAGGATGAATGGATGAAAATTCGTCAAACAAGAATTGAAAGACTCCTGTATTTTTATTCTGTGATACTTGAAAAAGGGGGTGCTACTAGGTACTAACCATGCAGGGTGCCCAAACTTTTGCATTGGTCCATTTTCCTTTTTGTAATTTTTAAAATGTAAACAATGACAATATATATAATTTTTTCCTAAAATACAAAGGAAATGTGTCATCTTTACCTTTAGCCCTTTTATAGAAATCATTTCATCTTCAACTTGCTTAATTGCTTAATTGATCACAATAACAGTAATTTTGACCATGGGTACCCCAAATTTTACATGCCACTCTATGTCCCCCGTCCTGTGCCAATACTAGTATATACAGCTGTGTCACGCTAGTTTCACACTAGCATTCAGCTGTGTAGTTCCTCCATGAAGCCCCGCCCACTTCCACACCTCTTCCTTCAGCTCCGCCTACAGCTGCCTGCGTCCTGCGTACCCTATCTTTAACATTGGGTACACAGGCCATGCGGATGTATGTGGATGCCTCCGCATGCATCGTCTTGACGCTAAGCTGACCTGCATCAAACGCAACATATTAGGATTTTGTTGTGGTCCGCGCAGCTTCAAAACGACACATGCAGAGGCATCCAGATACATCCGCATGGCCTGCATACCCAATGTTAAAGATAGGTAAGCAAGACGCATGCAGGTGTAGGCGGAGCTGAATGGAAGAGGTGTGGCAGTGGGCGGGGCTTCACGGAGGAAGACTAGTGTGAAACTAGCCTAATAAACTGTTTGCCCCTTACTGATATCCTTTTCTTTTGCATGTTTGTCACACTTAAATGTTTCAGATCATCAAACACATTTCAGTATTAGACAAAGGTAACACAAGTAATCACAAAATGCAGTTTTTAAATGAAGGTCTTTATTATTAAGGGAAAAAGTAATCCAAACCTACGGGTAACGAAGACATAAGTCAGGTCACAGTCCAGGGTCAGAAAAGCAGAGAAATAGCGGTTAAGCAAAGGGGCAATAACAAACGGCTAGTCAGGCAGCAGTAGATCAGAACTCACAACACAGGAATCAGGCAAACACACACAAGAGAGCAGAAGCCTTTGACTAGCAGTGATCTGGGCCAGACATCTCACCTAAATAGTAGGTCAATTACTAAGAACAGGGAGCACCTGGAGAAACCTCTGCACCTCCCAGTCTCAGATAGGTCAACTCAGCTGTCAATCAAAGCACTGACAGTTTGGCACGCCCCAGCACAGGATGGGACGACATCACTGTAATTTCTCATGTCGCTGTATGGCAACTGCTGGCCTCTGATTGGCTGATATCATGCATTGCAGTGCAGAGACCCATGGGGTCTCTGTGCCGCAATGCATTTCAGCAGCCTGTGTGTCCTCAGACGCACATCCTGCTGAATTATACACTGCCATCGGTTAGCTCCACTTCTGCACGAGCCTGGTCGCATAGTCTGCAACTGCGATTGTTACGCCCTTGGGGCAGACGCCACTTAATAAATTTGGCACATCTTATGAGTAGCGTCTCCTGTAACTGTTACTCCAGTTAGGGACTGGATTAACATTTCTAGCTTACAAAATGCCAACACTTGTGCAAAAATTTAACTGTTTCAAACTGGCATGTAAACACCAAAAGTCATTACATTTTTGTGCAACTCCACGTTTAGCAAAAAATTTTCATTTCTTCAAATGACCTCAGTCCAGAGCCTCTCACCTAGCCAAATCAGTGCTCATGCTTCGCACTGATAAGGGCCAAGAGCCCGAAACACCGTGTCTGCGAATTGAGATACTTATTTAGCTCTTATCCTAAGGGTACTGTCACACTCTGCAACTTTCCAATGATCACGACCAGCGATACGACCTGGCCGTGATCGTTGGAAAGTCGTTGTGTGGTCGCTGGGGAGCTGTTGTAGCGCCCCCACTGCCGCAGGGCCGAGGGGTACCCGGTACCGGGCCTCTGAGTCTCTGCTCTGGGGTTGTCACGGTGGCTAGACCCGGTCCGTGACCCTGCTGAGGGGCGTACAATAATAGATGTGGATGGTGGTGGAGGTGCGGTGCAGTAAATAACGAAGACACCAGGTTGCAGTCTCTTTACCTCTTTACTGAAGGCTTCGAGTTAGCCAATCCAGAGCACTGTTAACCGGGCTGTCTGAGACCGGCCGGTCCAAAGGCACATTAGGAGTTCCCCTTGATAGGTGAGAATCAGCGTCTACCTGCTAGCGCCTATGTGTTGTAGTCCTTCCCTGCTGAGCACCCCGGGATAGTCCTCACAACTGATGCTGTCTGTCTCTGATGTTCGTTCTCTCCGTCCCCCAGATGATATGGCTAGGACGCACCCGTATGACGGGGTAGGCCTGGAGTTCTTCCGGGACTCTAGAGTCGCCCCTCTCCCACAGCTGCCTCCATTGTCTGCTTAGGTGTTTAAGTGAGACAGCCAACCTATAATTGGCTATCCTGCCGTGGTTTGAAGTATTGCTTAAAGTCTCTTACTTTCTCGGCGTTCCGGCCACCGACTGTTTGCGCCTCAGAAGGATGTTGCCTCGATCTTTCAGCACGACTCCTTCTGGTCCTATTGTCTCCTTGCTGTATTCCCTTTTCCCACTTGTTGCTTTGTTCTCTCAGGAGTCTGCCAGGATCCCATCCCTGACAGGTCCTCTCTCTAGCACTTCCCAGTTACTTCTCTCTGTCTTCCTGTCCAACCCCCAGTTTTACCAGAGTGTGAGGAGTGGCCTACTAGATAGAACCACTCCCCCTGGTGGCCGGAGTGTGAAGTGTAATGTGAGTGTTACCTGATCAGGTGAACTCCTCTAGTGCAATCAGACGTAACGTCACTCCCCTTAGCGGCAGAGCGACGTTACTGCAACGACCAGAACTCTGGGGCGCTGCACTCCCCCCCGGTTAAATCCAGTACTCCCGGACTGGGAAAATAAGAACAACAATACATGTTAACAGGAAAACACACAACATTTTAAAAGATTATACACAATTAAACATAACATTGCTTCCCTCTAGGGGAGGTGAGGACTCTTGAACGTTGCGAAAGTTAGGTCATGCACAGTTTATGACTCTCAGTTCAGTGGTTGAAACAGCGGGGACCCCGGGTAAACAAAGGGGTCCCCCTTTTAGAAGTTTTTTTTTGGAGCAATTCACTGTCCATTACCCCGTTGTCCATTTTTTAAAACCTGTAACAGAAGATATGCACACAAACATTTTCAACTAAATAGCAGCCCTCATTAATACCTCCAAGTTTTGTAGCGGAGTGGAGTTTGATTCTGAGTGCTGCGTGTGGACCTTCGCAGCGCAGTGGTTGCTATTGATCTAACAGGGCCCGCTATGCTTGCTACCGCTGGTGTAGTGCACTGTCTTCTGGCTACACTTCTAGTGGGTCTGGGTAGCACTGGCAGGCTAGAGCTCTTAGGGCTGCTGCTACCAACAGTGGGTACAACAGATTCGCCGATAGCAGAGGGAGGACTTGCCGGTTCAACGGTTGGCATGGCATCTTCAGATCGGATCTGCTGAGCTGGCTGAGGCTGCGGGGCCGGATGATCTGGTACCACCATTGTTTCTGGTGGGTCCGGCTGTTGGAACGTTAGAACAGGTACCACGATGGCCTGATTTATCTGAGTCCAGGACTGGGGAAAGTCACCAAGGACAGTGTGGATCATCTTCTCCTTTTCTTCAGGTGGGGAGATTCCTGGAGCCGTTTCCCTCTCTCTCAATTTATCAGGGCAGACCTTAAGGTGATCCCTGGATATCGCCGTTGAGGTCTCCCCTCCGTCCTTGCTGATGAGACAGACCTTCGTGTTGTCGAAATCGGATGGCAGGATGGTATACGGTTCCGCTTCCCATTGGTCATCGAGCTTGTGTAGTCTCCTCTTTCGTTTGAGTACTTGCTCACCAGGTGACAGGGGAATCGCAGGAGCGTGCTGGTTGCAGTCCCTTTCTTGTTTTTGCCTAGCCTGGGCGAGACTTCTCTCTACGCACTCCTGCACCTTGCGGTACCTTTGCTGCCTTTCTACATCCCAATCTGCATCCGGTGAGGTATCTTCGGGGACTAGGACCCCCATGTCCAGATCAACGGGTAACTGGCTAGACCTTCCTCGCATTAGGTACGCTGGAGTGCAGTTGGTAGAATTTACTGGGATGTGATTGTATATATCAACCAAGTCAGGCAACTTTGTCGGCCACAGGTTCCGTTCCTCTACGGGCAAGGTCTTCAATAAGTCAATCACCACTTGGTTCATCTTTTCGCACATCCCATTGGTTTGAGGATGGTACGGTGTGGTTCTGATCTTCTTACACCCGTACAGTTGGCAGAACTCTTGGAACACTTCTGCTTCGAAGGCTGGTCCCTGATCGGTCAGTACCTTCTCTGGGTAGCCATGGGGCCTACAAAAGTACTGCTGGAAGGCCTTGGCGGCAGTCCTGGCCGTTAGATCCTTGACAGGTACAACCACCAAAAATCTGGAGTAGTGATCTACGATGGTAAGAGCGTAGATATAACCTGACCGGCTAGGTGTCAGCTTCACATGATCCAGCGCGACCAGTTCGAGCGGCCGTTTGGTGATGATAGGCCGCAGGGGAGCCCGTTGGCTGTCACGGTCCTTCCGGCGTAGGCTACATGGAGCGCACTCCCGACACCACTTCTCAATGGCTCTCTTCATGCCAATCCAATAGAACCTCCCTCGGAGCAGCCTCTCTAGCTTCCTCCATCCGAAGTGTCCGGCTCCATCGTGGTAGGCTCCCAGAACCATGGGCGCATCCCGCCTCGGTACCACTATCTGCCACACCAATTCATGAGTACGTGGGTCGATGCTTCTCTGGCACAGCTTGCCCTCATGGATAAACAGTTTGCTTCTCCCCCGCCACAGCTGTTGGGTCTCCTGCGGATCATCTGGGCCGGGATGCAACCCTGCCTGCATCAAGAGCTCTTTCACCTGACGGACCGCGGGGTCACCATCCTGGGTTTCCGCCCACCCGTGGTGGGGCAGGGGGTTCAGCGTGGCACCCGGTTGGTTTTTGTGCCTGTTCCTCACATGATGGGAGTTCTGAGTGGCTTTAGGGCGATGGAACGCAGGTAGCTCCACCTCTTCAAGTGCCTCCGGGTCTTCCTCTGCTTCTGGCAAATTGGGCATTCGAGACAAAGCATCAGCATTTGCATTCTTGTGTCCTGCCCGGTACTTGATGGTGAAGTTGTAGTTCGACAGCCGGGCCATCCACCGCTGTTCCAAGGCCCCGAGCTTGGCGGTGTCCAGATGTGTTAACGGATTGTTATCCGTGAAGACAGTGAACTTCGCTGAGGCCAGGTAGTGTTTGAACCTCTCTGTCACGGCCCAGACGATGGCAAGGAATTCCAGCTTAAAGGAACTGTAGTTGTCAGGGTTCCTTTCCGTGGGACGAAGTTTCCTGCTGGCGTAAGCGATTACCCTCTCCTTGCCCTTCTGGACCTGGGACAGCACGGCTCCCAATCCTACATTGCTGGCATCCATGTACAGCACAAACGGTTGGTTGTATTCGGGGTAGGCCAGTACCTCTTCTGTTATGGTTCTCAATGGCAAGAGAACATCGCCCAGCAAACATAAGTACTAGCTCTTGGAAGGATGGAAACTAAACTGACCATGAACTAAACCTGCCGCACAACTAACAGTAGCCGGGTAGCGTTGCCTACGTTTTTATCCCTAGACGCCCAGCGCCGGCCGGAGGACTAACTAATCCTGGCAGAGGAAAATATAGTCCTGGCTCACCTCTAGAGAAATTTCCCCGATAGGCAGACAGAGGCCCCCACATATATTGGCGGTGATTTTAGATGAAATAACAAACGTAGTATGAAAATAGGTTTAGCAAAATTGAGGTCCGCTTACTAGATAGCAGGGAGACAGAAAGGGCACTTTCATGGTCAGCTGAAAACCCTATCAAAATACCATCCTGAAATTACTTTAAGACTCTAGTATTAACTCATAACATCAGAGTGGCAATTTCAGATCACAAGAGCTTTCCAGACACAGAAACGAAACTACAGCTGTGAACTGGAACAAAATGCAAAAACAAACGAGGACTAAAGTCCAACTTAGCTGGGAGTTGTCTAGCAGCAGGAACATGCACAGAAAGGCTTCTGATTACAATGTTGACCGGCATGGAAGTGACAGAGGAGCAAGGTTAAATAGCGACTCCCACATCCTGATGGAAACAGGTGAACAGAGGGGATGATGCACACCAGTTCAATTCCACCAGTGGCCACCGGGGGAGCCCAAAATCCAATTTCACAACAGTACCCCCCCCTCAAGGAGGGGGCACCGAACCCTCACCAGAACCACCAGGGCGATCAGGATGAGCCCTATGAAAGGCACGGACCAGATCGGAGGCATGAACATCAGAGGCAGTCACCCAAGAATTATCCTCCTGACCGTATCCCTTCCATTTGACCAGATACTGGAGTTTCCGTCTGGAAACACGGGAGTCCAAGATTTTTTCCACAACGTACTCCAACTCGCCCTCAACCAACACCGGAGCAGGAGGCTCAACGGAAGGCACAACCGGTACCTCATACCTGCGCAACAATGACCGATGAAAAACATTATGAATAGAAAAAGATGCAGGGAGGTCCAAACGGAAGGACACAGGGTTAAGAATCTCCAATATCCTGTACGGGCCGATGAACCGAGGCTTAAACTTAGGAGAAGAAACCCTCATAGGGACAAAACGAGAAGACAACCACACCAAGTCCCCAACACAAAGCCGAGGACCAACCCGACGCCGGCGGTTGGCAAAAAGCTGAGTCTTCTCCTGGGACAACTTCAAATTGTCCACTACCTGCCCCCAAATCTGATGCAACCTCTCCACCACAGCATCCACTCCAGGACAATCCGAAGATTCCACCTGACCAGAAGAAAATCGAGGATGAAACCCCGAATTACAGAAAAAAGGAGACACCAAGGTGGCAGAGCTGGCCCGATTATTGAGGGCAAACTCCGCTAAAGGCAAAAAAGCAACCCAATCATCCTGATCTGCAGACACAAAACACCTCAAATATGTCTCCAAGGTCTGATTCGTCCGCTCGGTCTGGCCATTTGTCTGAGGATGGAAAGCAGACGAGAAAGACAAATCTATGCCCATCCTAGCACAGAATGCTCGCCAAAATCTAGACACGAATTGGGTTCCTCTGTCAGAAACGATATTCTCCGGAATACCATGCAAACGGACCACATTTTGAAAAAACAGAGGAACCAACTCGGAAGAAGAAGGCAACTTAGGCAGGGGAACCAAATGGACCATCTTAGAGAAACGGTCACACACCACCCAGATGACAGACATCTTCTGAGAAACAGGAAGATCCGAAATAAAATCCATCGAGATGTGCGTCCAGGGCCTCTTCGGGATAGGCAAGGGCAACAACAATCCACTAGCCCGAGAACAACAAGGCTTGGCCCGAGCACAAACGTCACAAGACTGCACAAAGCCTCGCACATCTCGAGACAGGGAAGGCCACCAGAAGGACCTTGCCACCAAATCCCTGGTACCAAAGATTCCAGGATGACCTGTCAACGCAGAAGAATGAACCTCAGAAATGACTTTACTGGTCCAATCATCAGGAACAAACAGTCTACCAGGTGGGCAACGATCAGGTCTATCCGCCTGAAACTCCTGCAAGGCCCGCCGCAGGTCTGGAGAAACGGCAGACAATATCACTCCATCCTTAAGGATACCTGTAGGTTCAGAGTTACCAGGGGAGTCAGGCTCAAAACTCCTAGAAAGGGCATCCGCCTTAACATTCTTAGAACCCGGCAGGTAGGACACCACAAAATTAAACCGAGAGAAAAACAACGACCAGCGCGCCTGTCTAGGATTCAGGCGTCTGGCGGACTCAAGATAAATTAGATTTTTGTGGTCAGTCAATACCACCACCTGATGTCTAGCCCCCTCAAGCCAATGACGCCACTCCTCAAAAGCCCACTTCATGGCCAAAAGCTCCCGATTCCCAACATCATAATTCCGCTCGGCGGGCGAAAATTTACGCGAGAAAAAGGCACAAGGTCTCATCACGGAACAATCGGAACTTCTCTGCGACAAAACTGCCCCAGCTCCGATTTCAGAAGCGTCGACCTCAACCTGAAAAGGAAGAGCAACATCAGGCTGACGCAACACAGGGGCGGAAGAAAAGCGGCGCTTAAGCTCCCGAAAGGCCTCCACAGCAGCAGGGGACCAATCAGCAACATCAGCACCCTTCTTAGTCAAATCAGTCAATGGTTTAACAACATCAGAAAAACCAGCAATAAATCGACGATAAAAGTTAGCAAAGGCCAAAAATTTCTGAAGACTCTTAAGAGAAGAGGGTTGCGTCCAATCACAAATAGCCTGAACCTTGACAGGATCCATCTCGATGGAGGAGGGGGAAAAAATATATCCCAAAAAGGAAATCTTTTGAACCCCAAAAACGCACTTAGAACCCTTCACACACAAGGAATTAGACCGCAAAACCTGAAAAACCCTCCTGACCTGCTGGACATGAGAGTCCCAGTCATCCGAAAAAATCAAAATATCATCCAGATACACAATCATAAATTTATCCAAATAATCACGGAAAATGTCATGCATAAAGGACTGAAAGACAGAAGGGGCATTTGAAAGACCAAAAGGCATCACCAAATACTCAAAGTGGCCCTCGGGCGTATTAAATGCGGTCTTCCACTCATCCCCCTGCTTAATTCGCACCAAATTATACGCCCCACGGAGATCTATCTTAGAGAACCACTTGGCCCCCTTTATGCGAGCAAACAAATCAGTCAGCAGTGGCAACGGATATTGATATTTAACCGTGATTTTATTCAAAAGCCGATAATCAATACACGGTCTCAAAGAGCCATCTTTCTTAGCCACAAAGAAAAAACCGGCTCCTAAGGGAGATGACGAAGGACGAATATGTCCCTTTTCCAAGGACTCCTTTATATATTCTCGCATAGCAGCATGTTCAGGCACAGACAGATTAAATAAACGACCCTTAGGGTATTTACTACCCGGAATCAAATCTATGGCACAATCGCACTCCCGGTGCGGAGGTAATGAACCAAGCTTAGGTTCTTCAAAAACGTCACGATATTCAGTCAAGAATTCAGGAATCTCAGAGGGAATAGATGATGAAATGGAAACCACAGGTACGTCCCCATGCGTCCCCTTACATCCCCAGCTTAACACAGACATAGCTTTCCAGTCAAGGACTGGGTTATGAGATTGCAGCCATGGCAATCCAAGCACCAACACATCATGTAGGTTATACAGCACAAGAAAGCGAATAATCTCCTGATGATCCGGATTAATCCGCATAGTTACTTGTGTCCAGTATTGTGGTTTATTACTAGCCAATGGGGTGGAGTCAATCCCCTTCAGGGGTATAGGAGTTTCAAGAGGCTCCAAATCATACCCACAGCGTTTGGCAAAGGACCAATCCATAAGACTCAAAGCGGCGCCAGAGTCGACATAGGCATCCGCGGTAATAGATGATAAAGAACAAATCAGGGTCACAGATAGAATAAACTTAGACTGTAAAGTGCCAATTGAAACAGACTTATCAAGCTTCTTAGTACGCTTAGAGCACGCTGATATAACATGAGTTGAATCACCGCAATAGAAGCACAACCCATTTTTTCGTCTTAAATTCTGCCGTTCACTTCTGGACAGAATTCTATCACATTGCATATTCTCTGGCGTCTTCTCAGTAGACACCGCCAAATGGTGCACAGGTTTGCGCTCCCGCAGACGCCTATCGATCTGGATAGCCATTGTCATGGACTCATTCAGACCCGCAGGCACAGGGAACCCCACCATAACATCCTTAATGGCATCAGAGAGACCCTCTCTGAAATTCGCCGCCAGGGCGCACTCATTCCACTGAGTAAGCACAGCCCATTTACGGAATTTCTGGCAGTATATTTCAGCTTCGTCTTGCCCCTGAGATAGGGACATCAAGGCCTTTTCCGCCTGAAGCTCTAACTGAGGTTCCTCATAAAGCAACCCCAAGGCCAGAAAAAACGCATCCACATTGAGTAACGCAGGATCCCCTGGAGCCAATGCAAAAGCCCAATCCTGAGGGTCGCCCCGGAGCAAGGAAATCACAATCCTGACCTGCTGAGCAGGATCTCCAGCAGAGCGAGATTTCAGGGACAAAAACAACTTGCAATTATTTTTGAAATTTTGAAAGCAAGATCTATTCCCCGAGAAAAATTCAGGCAAAGGAATTCTAGGTTCAGATATAGGAACATGAACAACAAAATCTTGTAAATTTTGAACTTTCGTGGTGAGATTATTCAAACCTGCAGCTAAACTCTGAATATCCATTTTAAACAGGTGAACACAGAGCCATTTCAGGATTAGAAGGAGAGAGAGAGAGAAAGGCTGCAATATAGGCAGACTTGCAAGAGATTCAATTACAAGCACACTCAGAACTGAAGGGAAGGGAAAAAAAAAAAAATCTTCAGCAGACTTCTCTTTTCTCTCCTTTCTCTGTCAATTAATTTAACCCTTTTTGGTCCGGTCAAACTGTTATGGTTCTCAATGGCAAGAGAACATCGCCCAGCAAACATAAGTACTAGCTCTTGGAAGGATGGAAACTAAACTGACCATGAACTAAACCTGCCGCACAACTAACAGTAGCCGGGTAGCGTTGCCTACGTTTTTATCCCTAGACGCCCAGCGCCGGCCGGAGGACTAACTAATCCTGGCAGAGGAAAATATAGTCCTGGCTCACCTCTAGAGAAATTTCCCCGATAGGCAGACAGAGGCCCCCACATATATTGGCGGTGATTTTAGATGAAATAACAAACGTAGTATGAAAATAGGTTTAGCAAAATTGAGGTCCGCTTACTAGATAGCAGGGAGACAGAAAGGGCACTTTCATGGTCAGCTGAAAACCCTATCAAAATACCATCCTGAAATTACTTTAAGACTCTAGTATTAACTCATAACATCAGAGTGGCAATTTCAGATCACAAGAGCTTTCCAGACACAGAAACGAAACTACAGCTGTGAACTGGAACAAAATGCAAAAACAAACGAGGACTAAAGTCCAACTTAGCTGGGAGTTGTCTAGCAGCAGGAACATGCACAGAAAGGCTTCTGATTACAATGTTGACCGGCATGGAAGTGACAGAGGAGCAAGGTTAAATAGCGACTCCCACATCCTGATGGAAACAGGTGAACAGAGGGGATGATGCACACCAGTTCAATTCCACCAGTGGCCACCGGGGGAGCCCAAAATCCAATTTCACAACACTCTTCTCCCGTCAGTGCCGACTTCAAGCAAGTGAAGGACCCTTCCAGCCCCTCGTTCCAATGAAATGGGGTGTTCTTCCCCTTGGTCTTCTTTGATTGCCCCACTAACAGGTCTTGCAAGGGCGCGGCCTTCTTGGTGAAGTCCTTAATGAACCTCCGGTAATAGCCTACCAGCCCGAGGAATTGCCGGACTTCGTGGAGGTTACTGGGCTTCGGCCAATCCTGGATCACCGTGACCTTGTCGGGGTCTGGAGCCACTCCTTCAGCGCTCACCACATGGCCCAGGTACTGCACTTTAGGTTTCAGCAGATGACATTTGGACGGTTTCACCTTTAAGCCAAAGTTGGACAGGGCTTCAAACACCTCAGCCAGGTGTTTCAAATGGTCATCGTAGGTCTTAGAGAAGACAATGACATCATCCAAATACAGCAGCACGGTTTCAAAGTTCTTGTGCTCCAGACAGCACTTCATCATCCTCTGGAACGTCCCCGGGGCGTTGCACAATCCAAAGGGCATGTAGTTGAATTCGCAGAGACCCATCGGTGTCGTGAAGGCCGTCTTCTCTTTGTCCGCCTCCGCCACGGGAACCTGCCAGTACCCACTGGTGAGATCTAAGGTAGAGAAGTAGTTAGCAGATTTTAAGGCAGCCAGAGACTCCTCTATCCTGGGCAGTGGGTATGCGTCTTTATGTGTAATGCGATTCAACTGTCTATAATCAACACACATCCTCATTGTACCATCCTTCTTTTTAACCAGGACTAATGGAGCTGCCCAGGGGCTACAACTGTCTCTCACCACCCCAGCCTCCTTCATTTCTCGCAACATGTCCTTGGCACACTGGTAATGGGCTGGGGGTACAGGGCGGTATCTCTCTTTTATGGGTCGGTGATCTCCCGTGGGGATGTGGTGTTGGATCCCTTTCACCTGCCCAAAATCTAAGGGGTGTTTGCTGAATACCTGCTCGTACTCATGAACCACCCTGTAAGCCCCTTGTTTTTGATAGGATGGGGTAGAGTCAGTGCCCACATGCAATTCCCGACACCAATCTTTCGAGTGCCCTGCAGAACCGTTGTCCTCCGCCACGTTTGACGGGACCATGGGTTCAGGTGTCTGTATCACATTATTATTGACAGCAAACAGTTTGGCGAGCGTGGCATACTTGGTGAGGTGAACCTCTTCCTCCCCACAATTGAGGACACGTACGGGCACCCTCCCCTGGCGGACGTCAACCACCCCCCGAGCTGTCAGGATAGTAGGCCTATTATCCGAATACACGGGTTCTACCAAGGCCTGGTAGTCTTTACCCCTGAGGCCTATGGCTGCCCGACACCATATTAACATCTCGCTCCTGGGGGGTACCGCGATGGGGTTTGAATCACTCACAGTGACACGACCAATCTCACCACCATTCAGCTCTACCTGCTGTCTCTGCATCAGAGCTCTGATTTCTTTTTGCAGGGCACGTTGTTCACTGTGGCCAGCGGTTTCTGCTACCTGTTGCAACAAAACAATAACTTCTGCAAGACAATTTTCTATAACATTAGTACCGATAGTCATCATGGGGTTACATTCTCGGCGGTCAATATCAACAATTACAATTCCTTGGGCTTTCAATTCCACCCGCCCCACTTTGATGGTGGCCTCTTTATACCCCACTTGTGGCAATGGCTGACCATTACTGGCTATGATGGTGAAATCGTCATCGGGGCCACGAGTAATATTGGTGTCCTCCCAATACCGTTTATAGAGTACGTAAGGCATAGTCATCACCTGAGAACCGGTGTCCAGCAAAGCATTCAGGGGGATGCCGTCAACCACTACAGGAAGAACTGGTCGCCCTCCAATGTATTTGGCTCTCCAATGCTGTGGGCCTGACCGTCCTACTCCTGGGGGTTGGCCCTTTGCCCCAGGGGTTGCTCGTTTAAAGGACAGTACCTTGCAAGGTGGCCCACCTGATGACAGCGGCGGCAGATGGGTCGTCCATCCTGATGGAAGCGATCGTCGGCCCGGCCTCTGGTCGGCGGAGTCCTCCTCTGTCGCATCCAAGGAACATCCTCCGGTCGGGAGGCCAGCTGGATCTTCTCCTTGGGGGCCTCCTGTAGGGACTGCACCGTCCGGGCCAGGGCAGCAACGCTCTTGGTCAGCTCCTGCATCTGGAGGCGGAGTCCTGCAGGGGAGTCGTCTTCTAGGCTCTGGGCATCGGCCTCGGCGGCGAATGGAACATCCGACGCCACCTCCTGGTGGTATGTGAGAGCGGGACGCCTGGGAGGTGCTGCACGGCTAGGCTGTCGCTCCTGCAATGCCTGGATAGCTTTATCCTTGAATTGCGCAAAAGTGAAGTCTGGATTTTGCATGGCCAGGAAGTGCAATTGGCTCCGTTGGTGACTGCACAGAAGCCCCTCAATGAACCGCTCCTTCAGGAGTTTATCCTCATCCTGCATGCTGTCGGGGTCACTCTGCTTAATGGCCCGCATCGCCTCCTGGAGATTAAGGGCATAGTCCCGTAAGCTATCCCGCGGTCTCTGTTTACATCCATAGAAAGTCAATTTAATTTCTGTAGCTGTACGGGTATCGAAGGTGGCTTTAAGCTTTGCAAAAACCTGCTGTGCAGTTCCCTTATCCGCGTCGGGCCAGGACTTCATTTCTCTCAGAGCCGCTCCAAAGAGTTGGCCGGTTATCAAATGAACCTTCTGAGGCTCTGTCAGGGGATAGAACTCGAGCAGGCTGCAGATCCCTTCTTTAAAGTCAGCGAAGGTATGCGACTCCCCGAAGTATCGTGGGAGCCAGGCCACTCCGGGCAGGTATGGCATAGAGAAGGGCATTATGGCCTTTGTGGTAGCGGCAGTGTCCAACTGGCTGATGGGGGCAGCGGGCTCCGGGGCTGCCAGTGGTGGTATTAGGGCCGCGGCTTCACCCGCTGCGGAGACCGGAGCTGCCCCTGCGTCCACGGCTGCGGCCGCCACCTCCTCTCCTCCCGCCTCGGACATGGCTGTCCCTTCCTCCCACTAACCTGCTGGAGGTCGCAGTTCCTCTTCCGGGGCTGGCACTTTACCGCGCTTTCTCGTTCCGCGCTTCTTTTTGACCGGTTCCGCCCACTTCCACGCCCCTCTTCTTCTCCTGCGCTCTCCTCAGCGCTGTAATGGCGGCTGGTTTTGGCGGCAAGTGGCAATACACAGTCTTTGCAATAAGTCACAGTCCAAGTATAATAAATCACAGTTCCAAGGCACACATGACCTGATTCTTCAGGCTTAAGTAGATCCTGTTCGTGACGCCAAGTTGTAGCGCCCCCACTGCCGCAGGGCCAAGGGGTACCCGGTACCGGGCCTCTGAGTCTCTGCTCTGGGGTTGTCACGGTGGCTAGACCCGGTCCGTGACCCTGCTGAGGGGCGTACAATAATAGATGTGGATGGTGGTGGAGGTGCGGTGCAGTAAATAACGAACACACCAGGTTGCAGTCTCTTTACCTCTTTACTGAAGGCTTCGAGTTAGCCAATCCAGAGCACTGTTAACCGGGCTGTCTGAGACCGGCCGGTCCAAAGGCACATTAGGAGTTCCCCTTGATAGGTGAGAATCAGCGTCTACCTGCTATCGCCTATGTGTTGTAGTCCTTCCCTGCTGAGCACCCCGGGATAGTCCTCACAACTGATGCTGTCTGTCTCTGATGTTCGTTCTCTCCGTCCCCCAGATGATATGGCTAGGACGCACCCGTATGACGGGGTAGGCCTGGAGTTCTTCCGGGACTCTAGAGTCGCCCCTCTCCCACAGCTGCCTCCGTTGTCTGCTTAGGTGTTTAAGTGAGACAGCCAACCTATAATTGGCTATCCTGCCGTGGTTTGAAGTATTGCTTAAAGTCTCTTACTTTCTCGGCGTTCCGGCCACCGACTGTTTGCGCCTCAGAAGGATGTTGCCTCGATCTTTCAGCATGACTCCTTCTGGTCCTATTGTCTCCTTGCTGTATTCCCTTTTCCCACTTGTTGCGTTGTTCTCTCAGGAGTCTGCCAGGATCCCATCCCTGACAGGTCCTCTCTCTAGCACTTCCCAGTTACTTCTCTCTGTCTTCCTGTCCAACCCCCAGTTTTACCAGAGTGTGAGGAGTGGCCTACTAGATAGAACCACTCCCCCTGGTGGCCGGAGTGTGAAGTGTAATGTGAGTGTTACCTGATCAGGTGAACTCCTCTAGTGCAATCAGACGTAACGTCACTCCCCTTAGCGGCAGAGCAACGTTACTGCAACGACCAGGACTCTGGGGCGCTGCACTGTCACACAGACAGCTCTCCAGCGACCAACGATGCCGAAGGCCCCGGGTAACCAGGGTAAACATCGGGTTACTAAGCGCAGGGCCGCGCTTAGTAACCCGATGTTTACCCTGGTTACCATCGTAAAAGTAAAAAAAAAAAAAACAGTACATACTCACATTCCGGTGTCCGTCAGGTCCCTCGCAGTCTGCTTCCCGCTCTGACTGAGTGCCGCCGTGAAGTGAAAGCACAGCACAGCGGTGACGTCACCGCTGTGCTCTGCTCTTACTTTACGGCCGGCAGTCAGTCAGAGCGGGAAGCAGACTGCGAGGGACCTGACGGACACCGGAATGTGAGTATGTACTGTTTGTTTTTTTTTACTTTTACGATGGTAACCAGGGTAAACATCGGGTTACTAAGCGCGGCCCTGCGCTTAGTAACCCGATGTTTACCCTGGTTACAAGCGAACGCATCGTTGGATCGGTGTCACACACCGATCCAACGATGACAGCGGGAGATCCAGCGACGAAAGAAAGTTCCAAACGATCTGCTACGACGTACGATTCTCAGCAGGGTCCCTGATCGCTGCTGCGTGTCAGACACAGTGATATCGTATGGATATCGCTGGAACGTCACGGATCGTACCGTCGTAGCGACAAAAGTGCCACTGTGAGACAGTACCCTAAGTCATATTGTACGACTCGTTAAAGGGTTGATTGTGACTTGTAGGATTGCTACTTCCAACAGGTGGCGCTATAGAGTTCAAGTCTCTCTGAAGAGGCAATTTGCATATTACATTTTTTTCAAAGTCTTTTACACCAATATTTTGGCTATAACAATTTGATTAATCACCGCCATTGATTTTTTCTTTTTGTTGAATACTGTACAAAGTCCGATGAATTGCCCAGGGCCCTGTGTGATGGATATACGTCTCTGTACCAGGGTGCATGATCCCAAAAGACCTATCTATAGGTAACCTATTGATAAGTGAGCGAGCTGCTGTATGCAATACACCTTATATCTAGGAAAAATAGCCATTATATGAGCACACTGCTAATGGAAGGTTGTTAAAAAAATATATATACTGTATATAGTTTGCTTTGTTTTATACAAATCCATTTTTTCAGCCCTATGGTGTATATATATTGATATCAGGATTCTCAGTTTTCCGCTTTATTGTTACGGCCGCTGTTTTCTTTGCTCTTTCTTGCTTATCAAGGGAAGGATGAAATGGAAAGGAGATTTCAGTTAATGATCTCCAATAAATTCAGCATTCTTTGGAGAAGAACACAACACTGTATTTTTTTTTGGTACCTAATATCCTTTTGGCACCCCCCTCTGTGACCTGTCGGTCCAGCTTTGGAAGAAGACTATCCCCCCTGCGGGAGGGGCACGCAGCATCCGATGTGCTCCTCTGAGCATTAATAAAAGCCCTCCGTTAGCCTCATCTCATTACTCTACTACGTGTATTGACTTTGGCCTGCAGTCATGTATAGATGAAATGAAGATGGCTTGTCCTAAGTGATTACTCAGAATTACAAATCATTTCACAAGTAACCCTACACCACAGCCGGGCTGGCACCCTGCCCCTACACCCCCATTAGCTTCCCCCTACCCTACAATACTGTATCATAATACATACAGTACATATAACCGGAAGCTTCATCACCAATATGATCATAGTCTCTTGCAAAATACATCATATATTTTCCAAGTTGAAGAAATATTCCGAACAGAAAAGATCTCATTGTGCCAAAGGGGCCGACCGATATAAATGTAAGACTTTATAGGAAAGAAGCAGCAAATAAACTAAAAAAATGATTATGAAACTAAATGTTTAACAGGAAGAATTTACACCTGCAAAAACATAAATATTTTTCTGTATGTTAGAAATGAAGGTTTAATATTCCATAACATATCATTATTCTTCATTGCTTTGTTTGTTGTACAAAATAGGAGTGAGAACATAAAAATAGTAGACAGAAGAGTAAGATAATGCAGGAACTAGCCTGGCCAACACATTCTACAGCTGTCAGGTGAACACACGTTTGGCTGATTTTTCTAGTCCGTCATTTATACTGTATGCATGCTCGGTTCAGCTAAATGTGCAAATGTTTTTAATGGGGAGAGAAGAATAAGCCACTGTCGCACATTACTGGTGGCAGCCTATTTCCCATAAGTATAATGAATCAGACATGTTGGAATGCAACTTGCCCCATCTTTTCTCCCCTTAAAGATGTAATCCAGGACCATATTATTATTTTACTATGAAATGAGACAAATAAACTAACATGCAGGTAGTTACTAAAGATCTGTCTGATCTACCTGGTGCCGTTCATCCCTGGCGGCAATTTAGCTACTCCACGTCAACAGAGCAGTTCTTCCTCTCCCGTGCTGCTCTGTCGACAGGCCGTGACTGACAACATCATGCTGATAGCTGCTGCTGTTAGGCAGCAGGGAGCCAGCTGTCAATCAGCATGACATCAGCAGTCACGACCTGTCAACAGCAGAGCGGAAGAGAAACCGCTGATCTGTCTACGTGACATCAGCTGAAGCCGCTGAATCGCCACCAGGAGTGGTCTGTGATCACTCTGTGCCACCAAAGATCGGCGCTGGGCACAATAGGCAGGTAGTAACCTGTCTGTTAGTTCTTAGGCCCGTAGTAAAAAAAAATAGTCCTGATAACCCCTTTAAAACTTAAGGAATGAATATCAAACAACTAATACATATTGCATTGTTGACCAGTCCCATGGAAATTGTCAGTTCAGCTGACATTATTGTAGTGTGTACAATCAGTTTTAAGCCATGTTCACACGTTGCGTTTTTGCTGCGTTTTTTTCTCAGGCAAAACCTGCTCTTAGGAAAGCTACTTAGAAAAAAGCATGTTTTGCTGCGTATTTGCTGCTTTTTTTTTTTCTGTGTTTTCGTTGTCTCTTGCGTATGCTGATAATGTTTAGTGCCCCCCAAAAAATCATGATGCAACTTCCTTAAGATTATTGCACCAAAAATGCAGCAAAACCTGATACCTGCATTTTTTGCACTCACTCATTGCTTTCTATGGATGAAAAAATGCCGCAGAAACTCTGAAACAAGTGACATGCTGCACTTTGTAAACATGCCGCAGTTTTCCAAATCAGTCAGGGAATAAAAATCCAATGAGTGTGCATGAGATTTCTGAAATATCATAGCTTCTGCTGTTACTGCAAAAAGCAGCTTAAAATTTGCATAAAATGTGCATTAAAGAAGCATGAAAAACGCAACATGTGAATATAGCCTTAAGTAAATTTACAGAACCTTTTAACTTGAGTGATTTTCATGTAAAATATCTGGATTGTTTAGTACTTTAATATTGATGACGTATTTTTAGTATAGACCATCAATACCAAATCGATGGAGATGCAACGCTTGGTACTCCCACCAATCAGCTGTTCTGTTGCTGGCAGTGGTCACATGTGATCAGCTGCGGAGCGGAACAGCATAGCGTCAAGTACTACAAATCCGCCTCTACACAAATGAAATTGGCCATGCTGGATCCTTATCTCCCCCGACATCATCTGTATGGGGAGAGCTAGAAGGCTCTTATATATATTAGTCTGCCTGCCAATATTTTTGGGTTCGGTGAATGTTGGTCTAATGTGTTTGGAGGCCTTTAGCATAGCTGTTTTGAACTGCAGGTTGAGCATATATCCATACTCCTGTGCAAGCTTCTATGCTCCCTTCCATTATGCTCAGAAGAACGCAGAGTAGCTCATACAGGTATACAGACATTTATGTAAGTGCTGCTCTGAAGCTGGCCCCCAGATCCCTGCATCCAATGAACTTTAGTGTCCTAGTTCTCCTCTGATGTTACCAAAGGTAAAGTAGTCTCTAGTTGCAGCATCAGGGAGACCACAGTTTTGGCTGGCCTGGTGGAGTACCATGCTGCTGGTCTGCACTGTCAATTAATCAGAAGTACACTCTCCCCCACCGGAAAGCAGGAAGCTGGGAGGCTGGGGAGCGGTGTCCTCATGAAACTAGATGAGAAGACAACCACTTGAAGTTTGCATTCAGAAAACCATATTTTCATTCACTCTTGTCTGTGTGTACAACAAACTACGCACATACAGGACAAAGACCACTGTAGTGCGCACCAGTGGTTGAAAATCTCAATAATGTACTAAACTGATTAGTTTTGCAGATAAGACAATGTTTGTTTGAGTGGCGGGCAGCTCCTGCACCCGTTCGCAATGTGGGTGGGAGGACATGGACCCAGTCATGTTTGTAATTGATGTAACTTGTCTAGGATCTGAAAAATGAAAGTAGCCTAGCTGATCAGAAGCTGGAGTATTGAAAAGGGTTCAGTATTCTTTAATATAAAGTTGCAAGATTGGTCACAGATTGCAGGCAGAAAAGATGGTATTTACATGGTCTGTCATGACCTGTTGTCAGGTGCCCCGGGACTAAGGGCTCCTTACCTGTCCCTATCACTAGGAGCGACCTAGCTGGCCCTGTTCCCCTGGATTACTTTTAATGATGAAGATGCCGGGGCCACGTACCTTGCCTTAGCTCCTGAATCCGCCATCAGTCTGTACTCTTCCCCCACCAAGGGAGGAGGGGAGTAATAGTGTACCCCAATACACCAACTAGACTAACAAGGTAATACAAACAGGGATAAAGAAAATATCAATCATACAAATATACTCACACAAACAGAGGTATACACTGGGGAGTGGATGATGTATTTAAATTAAAATAGGAGAAGAAAGGGAATTATCACACACTCAAAACCTAGCAAAAGTCACAGATAAATTCACCAAATGCCTTCTTTAAGGACTGGTTTTCACCCCACCCCTTTAAGAACCAATTCGGTTCTCAGACAAAAACGTGTTGATGTTTTACAGTTGCTGTTATGCCCATGTATGCTGCTATTTTGATGCCACTTTATTGCTTAATGTATAATGTAAATTACTTGATTGCAATTGCTGTAAGGTTACAGTATTTACTAGGCCATTTGATGTATTCTTATGTATTTCCACTGTGTATGATAAGGACAGTGTAGTATTGTAGTTTGGCCACTAGGTGGGGCACACTAGTATATAGTTTACCATAGAAGGAGTTAGCTGAGGGTATAGCATCAGCATTTCCTGATTCTAGCGCAGTGAAGCCCGGGGGCTGGTACAACTCATAGGGCCAGGGAGCCCCAGGTGTCCCGAAGGGCTTAAGTGCCCAGGACAGTGCAGCAGCACCGCGACACTTAAAGGAAAAGACCCAGACGTGCGATGTTAGTGGGTCAGAAGTGCAGCTAATGAAGTACAGCAGGTTGAAGATGAAGGTCGCTTCAAAAATGAGGCAGCTATCTACATGGGCTGAATCCCTTCTGTCTGTGCGAAACAGACGAGGGAACTCCTAAGAGTAGTTATGCTGGACAGGGAGGACTCTGCAGTAACGAACTGTTCGGTACGACCCGGGAAACCCCTGGAAGGAATTAGTGAAGACACAGGGAAAGTAACAGAGGTGAAGAAAGCTGTGCTCTGTGTTGATGCTCTAACTGACGTGAATGTGCTGCAAAAGGAACTAAGTGATAATGTAACTGATGTGGGTGTGCTACAGTTGAACCCAAATAAAGTTCTTCGTTTACAGTTTGAAATGGACTTTGTCTCTGTTTATGCCGAACCGTCTATAGGGAGCCTGCAACACAGCAGAGAGGACCCTGATGTCGTAGAAAGTGAACCCACACGTATGCAGAGTGATGGACATTATTTTCATGTGATGGAAGGCCAGGACACAGATGCCCCGGAGTCCTCAGCCATGACTAAGGCCCTGGCCCTCCCTCACACTTGCAATGTAAAACTGGTGTAGTTGGAGCGCCCCCAGACACAGGGCCGCGGGGTACTCGGTACCGGGCCTCTCTGTCTCGGTCCTGGGGTTGTCACGGTGGCTAGACCCGTTCCGTGACCCTGCTAAGGGGCGTCCAATGAAAGATGTATTGGTAATGCGTGTTGCAAGTCACGATGAATAACGAGGACACAGGGTTGCAGTCTCTTTACCTCTTTACTGAAGGCTACAGGATCCACAATCCAGAGTACTGCTAACAGGGCTGGCTGAGACCGGCCGGTCCGAAGGCACATCCAGAGTTTCCTTTGCAGGTGGAAATCAGTGCCTACCTTCTAGCGCCTGTGTGTTGTAGTACCTCCCTGCTGAGCACCACGGGATAGTCCTCACAACTGTTGCGTCTGTTTCTGATGTTCTTCTCTCACAACTCGTATCTATTCTGATGTTCTTTCTCCGTCCCCCAGATGATATGGATAGGACGCACCCGTATGACGGGTAGGCCTGGAGTTCTTCCGGGACCCTAGCGTCGCCCCTCTCGCACAATTGCCCCCTATGTCTGCTTTAGTGATTTAGGTGAGGCAGCCAACCTATAATTAACTGCCCTGCCGCTGTTTGAAGTAATGCTTGGAGCCAAATACTTCCTCGGCGTTCCGGCCACCGGCTACGCGCCTCAGTAGGATGTTGCCACGATCTTAAGGCACGACTCCTACTGGCTTTATCTCCTTTTTGCTGCAATCTCGTTTCTCACTTCTCCACAGTAAACCTCGCTTCGTTTTCTTTCTTAGGATGCCGCCGCAATGGGTGCAGGCGCGGCTCTGTAACTTTCTGTTCGCTAGGCCACTGTCAGGATCCCACCTCTGACAGACACCTGTTATGATCCTTTGTGGTTGAGGATCACAAATTACTCCAGCTAAGTAACAAACATAGGACAAGCTCTAGGGAGGTGGCAAACTGGACTGACCGCAAATCTGAACCTATCCAAACACACTAGAAGTAGCCGGTGAACGTGCCTAAAAATCCTAGACGTCTCGAGCCAGCCTGAGGAACTAACTACCCCTAGAGAGAAAGAAAGACCTCTCTTGCCTCCAGAGAAATAATCCCCAAAGATATAGAAGCCCCCAACAAATAATAACGGTGAGGTAAGAGGAAGGCACATACACAGGGGTGAAAGCAGATTCAGCAAATGAGGCCCACTAATACTAGATAGCAGAAAAATAGAAAAGGGAATCTATGCGGTCAGTAAAAAACCCTTACAAAATATCCACTCTGAGATTTCAAGAACCCCCACACCAACTAACGGTGTGGGGGGAGAAACTCAGTCCCCTAGAGCAACCAGCAAGCGAGGAAATCACATTTTAGCGAGCTGGACTAAAAACATAATGAACGCTGATAATCAAAAAATGATCAAACAAAAACTTAGCTTGTCTTGGAGAGACTGGGAGCAAGGTAGACACAAGGAATCTGAAGAGCACTGAATACATTGATAGCAGGCAAGGAACTGAGTATCCAGGTGGGCTAAATAGGAAACCAACCAAGGATAACGAACCAGCTGATGCTGCAACCTGCAGAAAGACAACACTACACAGTACCGCTTGTGACCACTAGAGGGAGCCCAAAAATAGAGTTCACAACAGTACCCCCCCCCCTTGAGGAGGGGTCACCGAACCCTCATCAAGACGCCCAGGGCGATCAGGATGAGCCGCGTGGAAGGCACGAACCAAATCAGCCGCATGAACATCAGAGGCGACAACCCAGGAATTATCCTCCTGACCATAGCCCTTCCACTTAACCAAATACTGCAGCCTCCGTCTAGAGATACGAGAATCCAAAATCTTCTCCACCACGTACTCCAATTCGCCCTCGACCAGCACCGGAGCAGGAGGCTCAACAGAAGGAACCACAGGTACCACATACCTCCGCAACAAAGACCTATGGAACACATTATGAATGGCAAACGATGCTGGGAGATCCAAACGAAAAGACAGCGGGTTAAGGATTTCCAAGATCTTATAAGGACCGATGAAGCGAGGCTTGAATTTAGGAGAGGAGACCTTCATAGGAACATACCGAGAAGACAGCCACACCAAATCCCCAACACGAAGTCGGGGACCCACACCGCGGCGGCGGTTGGCAAAGCGCTGAGCCTTCTCCTGTGACAACCTCAAATTGTCCACCACATGGTTCCAAATCTGCTGCAACCTATCCACCACAGAATCCACCCCAGGACAGTCAGAAGGCTCAACCTGACCCAAGGAAAAACGAGGATGGAAACCAGAATTGCAGAAAAAAGGCGAAACCAAAGTAGCAGAACTAGCCCGATTATTAAGGGCAAACTCGGCCAAAGGCAAAAAAGTCACCCAATCATCCTGATCAGCAGAAACAAAACATCTCAAATAAGTTTCCAACGTCTGATTAGTTCGCTCGGTTTGGCCATTAGTCTGAGGATGGAAGGCCGACGAAAAAGACAAATCAATGCCCATCTTAGCACAAAAAGTCCGCCAAAACCTGGACACAAACTGGGATCCTCTATCAGACACAATATTTTCAGGAATGCCGTGCAAGCGAACCACATTCTGAAAAAATAGAGGAACCAAATCGGAGGAAGAAGGCAACTTAGGCAAGGGCACCAAATGGACCATCTTGGAAAAACGATCACACACCACCCAGATGACAGACATTTTCTGAGACACTGGAAGATCCGAAATAAAATCCATGGAAATGTGCGTCCAAGGCCTTTTCGGAACAGGCAAAGGCAAAAGCAAACCGCTGGCACGAGAACAGCAAGGCTTAGCCCGAACACAAATCCCACAAGACTGCACAAAGGAACGCACATCCCGCGACAAGGAAGGCCACCAGAAGGACCTAGCCACCAAATCTCTGCTACCAAAAATCCCAGGATGACCCGCCAACACCGAAGAATGAACCTCGGAAATAACTCTGCTGGTCCATCTATCCGGGACAAACAGTCTCTCTGGTGGACAACGGTCAGGTCTATCCGCCTGAAATTTCTGCAGCACTCGTCGCAAACCTGGGGAAATGGCAGACAAAATAACTCCCTCTCCGAGAATACCAGCCGGCTCAGAAACTCCCGGAGAGTCAGGCACAAAACTCCTAGAAAGTGCATCACCTTTCACGTTCTTCGAACCGGGCAGGTATGAGACCACGAAGTTGAAACGGGAGAAAAACAACGACCAACGAGCCTGTCTAGGATTCAGGCGCTTGGCAGATTCAAGGTAAATCAGATTTTTGTGATCTGTCAAGACCACCACACGATGTTTAGCTCCTTCGAGCCAATGTCGCCACTCCTCAAATGCCCACTTCATAGCCAACAACTCCCGATTACCAACATCATAATTCCGCTCGGCAGGCGAAAACTTTCTTGAAAAGAAAGCACATGGCTTCATCACAGAGCCATCAGAGCTTCTCTGCGACAAAACAGCCCCTGCTCCAATCTCAGAAGCATCAACCTCGACCTGGAAGGGAAGAGAGACATCTGGCTGACATAAGACTGGAGCTGAAGAAAACCGGTGCTTCAGCTCCCGAAAGGCCTCCACGGCCGCAGGAGACCAATTAGTCACATCAGAACCCTTCTTGGTCAAATCCGTCAAAGGTTTAACCACGCTAGAAAAATTAGCGATGAAACGACGGTAAAAATTAGCAGAACCCAAGAACTTCTGAAGACTCTTAACAGACGTGGGCTGAGTCCAGTCATGAATAGCCTGGACCTTGACTGGGTCCATCTCCATAGTAGAAGGAGAAAAAATAAAACCCAAAAAGGAGACCTTCTGTACTCCGAAGAGGCATTTTGAGCCCTTCACAAGTAAAGCATTAGCACGCAGGACCTGAAACACCATCCTGACCTGCTTCACATGGGACTCCCAATCATCAGAAAAGACCAAAATGTCATCCAGATAAACAATCATAAATTTATCCAGATATTCTCGGAAGATGTCATGCATGAAGGACTGAAACACAGAAGGAGCATTAGAGAGTCCAAAAGGCATCACTAAGTACTCAAAATGGCCTTCGGGCGTATTAAATGCTGTTTTCCATTCATCTCCCTGCTTAATGCGCACAAGGTTATACGCACCACGGAGATCTATCTTGGTGAACCAACTGGCACCCTTAATCCGAGCAAACAAATCAGACAATAGTGGCAAAGGATACTGAAATTTGACTGTAATTTTATTCAGAAGACGATAATCTATACAAGGTCTCAAAGAACCGTCCTTCTTGGCCACAAAAAAAAATCTTGCACCAAGAGGGGAAGAGGATGGGTGAATATGTCCCTTCTCCAAAGACTCCTTTATATAACTCCGCATCGCGGCATGCTCTGGTATAGACAAATTAAAAAGTCGTCCCTTAGGGAATTTACTACCAGGAATTAAATTTATAGCACAGTCACAATCCCTATGAGGGGGCAGGGCACTGGACCTGGGCTCATCAAATACATCCAGGAAGTCAGACAAAAACTCAGGGACCTCAGAAGGAGTGGAAGAAGCAATAGACACCAACGGAGTATCGCCATGAATTCCCTGACAACCCCAACTCGACACAGACATAGCTTTCCAATCTAAAACTGGATTATGAGCTTGCAGCCATGGCAGACCCAAAACGACAACATCATGCAAATTATGCAGAACAAGAAAGCGAATCACCTCCTGATGTACGGGAGTCATGCACATGGTCATTTGCGTCCAATACTGAGGCTTATTCTCAGCCAATGGCATAGCATCAATTCCCCTCAGAGGAATAGGAAATTCCAAAGGTTCCAGGACAAAACCACAGCGCCTGGCAAACGACAAATCCATCAGATTCAGGGCAGCACCCGAATCCACAAAAGCCATAACCGGGTAGGACGACAAAGAACAAATCAAAGTAACAGACAAAATAAATTTAGGCTGTATAGTACCAATGGTGACAGGTTTAGCGATTTTTTTTAAGCGTTTAGAGCATGCTGAGATAACATGAGTAGAATCACCACAGTAAAAGCACAACCCATTTTGACGTCTATGACTTTGTCGCTCAATTCTGGTCAGAGTTCGGTCACATTGCATAGACTCAGGTCTCTGTCCAGAAAATACCGCCAATGGATGAGCAGATTTGCGCTCCCGCAAACGCCGATCAACCTGAATGGCTAAAGCCATAGAATCACTCAGACACCATAACATTCTTAACGGCCTCAGAAAGACCTTCTCTGAAATTTGCAGCCAGGGCACACTCATTCCATTGAGTAAGCACCGACCATTTCCGAAATTTTTGACAATACACCTCTGCTTCATCCTGACCTTGAGAGATAGCCAGCAACGCTTTTTCTGCCTGATTCTCAAGATTAGGCTCCTCATAAAGCAGTCCAAGAGCCAGAAAAAAATGCATCTACATTAAGCAATGCAGGATCTCCTGGCGCCAGAGAGAAAGCCCAATCTTGAGGGTCGCCACGCAACAAGGAGATAACAATTTTAACTTGCTGAGCGGAATCACCAGAGGAACGAGGTCTCAGAGATAGAAATAACTTACAATTATTCTTAAAATTTAGAAACCTAGATCTATCTCCAGAAAACAACTCAGGAATGGGTATCTTTGGTTCTGACATAGGGCTATGAATAACAAAATCCTGAATACTTTGCACCCGTGCAGTAAGATGATCCACACTAGAAGTCAGAGTCTGAACATTCATGTCTGCAGCTGAGCTCAAAACCACCCAGAGTTCAAGGGGATGAAAGAAGCTAAACAGACTGCAGCAAAGGAAAAGCGGGAGGGAAAAAAAAAAAATGTACTCAGGTCTTCTTTTTATCCCACTACTGCGATGCATTAAACACTTTTTGGCCTGCTATACTGTTATGATCCTTAGTGGTTGAGGATCACAAATTACTCCAGCTAAGTAACAAACATAGGACAAGCTCTAGGGAGGTGGCAAACTGGACTGACCGCAAATCTGAACCTATCCAAACACACTAGAAGTAGCCGGTGAACGTGCCTAAAAATCCTAGACGTCTCGAGCCAGCCTGAGGAACTAACTACCCCTAGAGAGAAAGAAAGACCTCTCTTGCCTCCAGAGAAATAATCCCCAAAGATATAGAAGCCCCCAACAAATAATAACGGTGAGGTAAGAGGAAGGCACATACACAGGGGTGAAAGCAGATTCAGCAAATGAGGCCCACTAATACTAGATAGCAGAAAAATAGAAAAGGGAATCTATGCGGTCAGTAAAAAACCCTTACAAAATATCCACTCTGAGATTTCAAGAACCCCCACACCAACTAACGGTGTGGGGGGAGAAACTCAGTCCCCTAGAGCAACCAGCAAGCGAGGAAATCACATTTTAGCGAGCTGGACTAAAAACATAATGAACGCTGATAATCAAAAAATGATCAAACAAAAACTTAGCTTGTCTTGGAGAGACTGGGAGCAAGGTAGACACAAGGAATCTGAAGAGCACTGAATACATTGATAGCAGGCAAGGAACTGAGTATCCAGGTGGGCTAAATAGGAAACCAACCAAGGATAACGAACCAGCTGATGCTGCAACCTGCAGAAAGACAACACTACACAGTACCGCTTGTGACCACTAGAGGGAGCCCAAAAATAGAGTTCACAACAGAGACCCCCCTGAATCTTCCCCCGCAACACCCTCTGCCACAGGATGTTGCCTGGATCCAACCCAGTCAGCTTCTGACTAACTTCCTATCCGGCCTCCAGTTTTACCAGATTGTGAGGAGTGGCCTAATACATAGAACCCTTTGCTCCCTTTGGCCAGAATGTGATGTGTAATGTGTGACTGTGATACCTGGTCAGGTGAACTCCTTAAGTGCCATCAGACGTACCATCACTCCCCTTAGTGGCGGAGCGTCAGTACTGCAACGACCAGGACTTTGGGGCGCTGCACTCCCCCCCGGTTAAATCCAGTACTCCCGGACTGGGAAGAAAACAACAATACATGTCAGCAAAAGACATACAAAATTTTGAAATGCAATGAACAAGTAAATACAACAGTGCTTCCCTTTATGGGAGGTGAGGACTCTTGAACGTTACAAACAAAACATGGTTAAATATTTTAAATAACATACTATAAATAACTTCTATTACCCAGCCGGATATTCTACTAAGTGCAAATTCTGAACAATAATTTAACTTTTCCTTTAAGGGCGTATAGGCTGAACCCACTAAAGGCTTACTATAAAACTCTAAAATATAAATTAACTTTTTCTTTATTTCTCTCTTCTAAGTGTAACACGCTTCTTTTTACTCTCTGATTTTTCTTATGCAGGACTGCCTGTCTATCTGCCCAGGCCTACTGCCTCTCTTCTTAGTACAGGATCAATTAACCATCTCTCTAAGGGTATGTGTCCACGTTCAGGTTTGCTTCAGGCTTTGGTCAGGATTTTATGCAAGTAAAATCCTGACCAAAACTGCACCTGAGGTCACTGGCAGGTCACCTGCGGTGTGCCTGCGTGTTTTGCTCATTGTAGCAACATGCTGCGTTTTGAAAAAACGCACCGCATGTGCGTTTTCGCGGCAAAAACGCATGCTTTTTTTAACGCATAGTGGAGTCGGGATTTCATTAAATCCCCTCCACTATGCTGTAACATCTGGACGCTGCGTTTTTGACGCTGCGGAAAAACGCAGCGTCAAAAACGCAGCGTTTCCTGAACGTGGAAACATACCCTATGGCTCTCAGGAGGACTCACTATCTAACCCCTTCGGGTTTACTTTCCTGTCCTCATTCTCTAGTAACATTATTAAACATTCTCTATAACTATCTAGCTAACTACATATTACTTCTATGTAAAACATTATTACCATCTACTTCCTTTAAGGCAACATTATACTTTAAGTGCAACTGGTGGACGTTTCCTTTAAGGGGGAACCAAGTCTCTTTGAGGTAATGCAGACTCTCTCTATCTGCAAGTCCGGTTAAGGCCAGAGCTTCCATGCTGTACTCGGGAACAGTCTCTTCAAAAAGCTCTCTCTCTTGTAAAACCAGTAAAGGGCACCTTTAAGAAGGTGCGAACTATTTACAATACAGTTTGTGAACCATTCACCGTCCATGATTCGGCAGTCTTTGTAACCAGTGAGGAACAAAAAGCAAAAAATAAAATAAAACAAGAGCAAAAATAAAAAGCAATAGGGATCCCGGGTAAACGAAGGGATCCCTTTAAGAATAACCCAGGTCGGGTATAAGCAGCAAAAAGCAGGGAAATAAACAGTTAACTATTTACATACTCGTGGTTCCGAGGTTTATCCTTAGAGGAGGTTACACTGCATCAGCTGGTGATGGATACTCTCCGGCCGGTAAGGCTGCGGTCCTCTGTCTTCGGCGGATGCAGGATCGGTATCATTGGTTGGTCTCCCAGGCGCAGTCAGATCACCCGGTGTCTGGATTCGAATGTCAGCTGTGGTTGCAAGTTCAGTAGCGGCGATAATACACACCGTGGCGACAGTAGTGACGTTGGTCAAATCCGGGTTAGTCGTAGTCGGGACAACAGGTGGCGCTACTGCCGGCTTGCATCGTTGGACGTCTCGAGTGCACCACCCCTGCGCACTCCGGTGGCGAGTGTAGGTCACCTGGTCCCCTTTACATGGTAGCTGATTGTCACATCTATTGCGGGACGGGGTTTTCACATTGTAGCTGGTAAAGAAGATTTCAGTCGGCAGTCCCGGTTCTTGTATAGAGCCCCAACCCCGCTTCGGGTGAAAGGCTAGTACAGTCCCCTGCCTTACCGAGTTCCTCTTATTGTGTTCAGTCCTTGGTCTCTGTACTCTTGGTGGATCATTTGGTTCTGTCTCTTTTTGGTTTTGCCATTGTAGAATTAAGCATTGCTTATACTGTTCCCAGGTGAGCGCAGCAATGCTGAGGCCCTCCTGCCTGGCCCCATCCGGCCCGATCCGTGGGGTGTCCCACTGGAAGATCACCCCCTCTGAGCTCACATCTAGCGGTTTCCCCATCGTTGTTGGTAACGGAGGCACCAGCTTCTCCATCGTGCCTGGGGTTATCACTACCAGCTCAGCGGTGAAAACTCGGTTATTGTCGGGCTGGGGAGCGGTCACGGGAGCAGGATCGGTCGGGGGAGCAGGGACGCTTTTCATACCTGTGTCTGATGTGATTCCACCGATGTCGATCTGTTCTGTTGACAAGGACACTGGAATCGGCTGCAGCCCGGACTGCGGTTCCTCCAATGCGACCCTCTCGCCCGGCTCCGACTTCCGTGGCTTCACAGCGGCTGGCTCCGCGTTCGGGATAGGTTGGCTCGGCTCCGCCACCTGTAGCTCCGAGAAGTCCGGATCCTCCAGTGGCAGTGGGTTCGAGTCCGTCTCCGGTGGGCGAGGACAGGCCGGGATCACTTCGCCGTCACTCTGGGACTCGCTAGTCGCCATCCCTGCTCCGGGATCTTCGGTGGCACATGCACGTTGCCCCTCCATTTTCTGAGGGTGTAGCTTCTCCTTCCTCTCGTTCCTGCCGTTGCAAATCAGGGGGCGGTTCTCCTCTGCTTCTGGGCAGGTCGTCATCTCGCAACAGTAGTCAGAGGGGGCGGTCGCCACTTTTGGCGCCGCGTTGATAGTCTCCTCCCATGGCACGCCCTTCTTCCTCCTCTGCGCTCCCCGTGGCGCTGCAATGGCGGCGTTTTTGGCGTGAACTTTTGGCGGCAAGTGGCAATCCACAGTCTTTGCAATAAATCACAGTTCAAACACAATTCAGTCACAGTTCCAAGGCACACATGACCTGATTCTTCAGGCTTAAGTAGATCCTGTTCATGGCGCCAAGTTGGAGCGCCCTCAGACGCAGGGCCGCGGGGTACTCGGTACCGGGACTCTCTGTCTCGGTCCTGGGGTTGTCACGGTGGCTAGACCCGGTCCGTGACCCTTTTAAGGGGCGTCCAATGAAAGATGTATTGGTAATGCGTGATGCAAGTCACGATGAATAACGAGGACACAGGGTTGCAGTCTCTTTACCTCTTTACTGAAGGCTTCAGGATCCACAATCCAGAGCACTGCTAACAGGGCTGGCTGAGACCGGCCGGTCCGAAGGCACATCCAGAGTTTCCTTTGCAGGTGGAAATCAGTGCCTACCTTCTAGCGCCTGTGTGTTGTAGTACCTCCCTGCTGAGCACCACGGGATAGTCATCACAACTGTTGTGTCTGTTTCTGATGTTCTTCTCTCACAACTCGTATCTATTCTGATGTTTTTTCTCCGTCCCCCAGATGATATGGATAGGACGCACCCGTATGACGGGTAGGCCTGGAGTTCTTCCGGGACCCTAGCGTCGCCTCTCTCCCACAATTGCCCCCGATGTCTGCTTAGGTGATTTAGGTGAGACAGCCAACCTATAATTAACTGCCCTGCCGCTGTTTGAAGTAATGCTTGGAGCCAAATACTTCCTCGGCGTTCCGGCCACCGGCTACGCGCCTCAGTAGGATGTTGCCACGATCTTAAGGCACGACTCCTACTGGCTTTATCTCCTTTTTGCTGCGATCTCGTTTCTCACTTCTCCACAGTAAACCTCGCTTCGTTTCCTTTCTTAGGATGCCGCCGCAACGGGTGCAGGCGCGGCTCCGTAACGTTCTGTTCTGTTCACTAGGCCACTGTCAGGATCCCACCCCTGACAGAGACCCCCCTGAATCTTCCCCCTCAACACCCTCTGCCACAGGATGTTGCCTGGATCCAACCTAGTCAGCTTCTGACTAACTTCCTATCCGGCCCCCAGTTTTACCAGATTGTGAGGAGTGGCCTAATACATAGAACCCTTTGCTCCCCCTGGTGGCCAGAATGTGACGTGTAATGTGTGACTGTGATACCTGGTCAGGTGAACTGCTTAAGTGCCATCAGACGTACCATCACTCCCCTTAGTGGCGGAGCGTCAGTACTGCAACGACCAGGACTCTGGGGCGCTGCACTTATATATTGTGAGGAGAAACAGAGAGTCAGTTCATGCCATTGAAAATTAAATACAAAATTTTATTAACATCAATATCACACAAAGTAAATCTACTATATAATTGTCTAAGGGGTACTTCCGTCTTTCTGTCTGTCCTTCTATCTGTCTGTCTGTCTTTCTGTCTGTCATGGATATTCATTGGTCGCGGCCTCTGTCTGTCATGGAATCCAAGTCACTGATTGGTCTCGCCAGCTGCCTGTCATGGCTGCCGCGACGAATCAGCGACGGCCACAGTCCGATTAGTCCCTCCCTACTCCCCTGCAGTCAGTGCCCGGCGCCTGCTCCATACTCCCCGCAGTCACCGCTCACACAGGGTTAATGCCAGCGGTAACGGACCGCGTTATGCTCCGGGTAACTCACTCCGTTACCGCCGCTATTAACCCTGAGTGACCAAGTTTTTACTATTGATGCTGCCTATGCAGCATCAATAGTAAAAACATCTAATGTTAAAAATAATAAAAAAAATAAAAAATCATTATATACTCACCTTCCGCCGCCTTTCCCGCACCTCGCGACGCTCCGGTGACCGCTCCATGCAAGCGGCAGGTTCCGGTGGCAAGGATGGTATGCGAGAAGGACTTGCCATGACGTCACGGTCATGTGACCGCGACATCATCACAGGTCCTGCGCACCTGCGCGAGAAGGACCTGCCATGACGTCACAGTCATGTGACCGCGACGTCATCACACCCTGGGACCGGAAGCTGCCGCCTGCACCGCACACAGGCAACAGAACTACAAGGGGCCCTCGGAAGGTGAGTATATGTTTATTTTTTAACCTGTGACATACGTGGCTGGGCAATATACTACGTAGCTGGGCAATATACTACGTGACTGGCCAATATACTACGTGGCTGGGCAATATACTACGTGGCTCTGTGCTGTATACTATGTCGCTGTGCAATATACTACGTGGCTCTGTACTGTATACTACATCACTGGGTAATATACTACGTAACTGGGCAATATACTACGTAACTGGGCAATATACTATGTGGCTGGGCAATATACTACGTAGCTGGGCAATATACTACGTGACTGGCCAATATACTACGTGGCTGGGCAATATACTACGTGGCTCTGTGCTGTATACTATGTCGCTGTGCAATATACTACGTGGCTCTGTACTGTATACTACATCACTGGGTAATATACTACGTAACTGGGCAATATACTACGTAACTGGGCAATATACTATGTGGCTGGGCAATATACTACGTAACTGGGCAATATACTACGTAACTGGGCAATATACTACGTGGCTGGGCAATATACTATGTCACTGGGCAATATACTACGTAACTGGGCAATATACTACGAGGCTGGGCAATATACTACGTCACTGGGCAATATACTACGTGGCTGGGCAATATACTACGTCACTGGGCAATATACTACGTAACTGGGCAATATACTACGTGGCTGGGCAATATACTACGTGGCTGGGCAATATACTACGTCACTGGGCAATATACTATGTAACTGTGCAATATACTACGTGGCTGGGCAATATACTACGTGAGTAGAGCATGTAAAAAACTAATAAGTACAAAAGGGAAATAAACAAACGTGTGACATAAATTCCCCTTAAAATTTATAAACTTTAATAGAATATCTTAAGAATACCACTTCCCAGTGAAAACAGAAAAACTAAAAAAAATGGAATATAGAGATACTAAGTGCACCTAACCTAGTAGATGACCCTCCACTATCCTGCTGTCCCTGCCTAGCAGTGGAGGTTGGCACCCTGATAGAGTATTTGGCGCCCCCACTCCGCGGCGGCTGTAACCTGCTGGCCCTGTTAAATAACTATCCAGCTATAGGTGAGAAAACAATAAGCGGTTTAAAGATATGAAGAAAGCAGGAGTAGAAAAACTAAGGTGCACACTAGGTGTAAACAATATCAACCTCCATTAATGAGAGCCCACTAGATGCAGTATTCTGGAGACATATAGCCAATTGGGTTGTTTGAAATATTGATACAATCGTCCTCAGTACAGTTCCAAAAACAGAAGATAAGGCATACAAACTTTGTGCATAGCTAGTGGGAAAAAGAAGAAAATCATCTTTTTGTTTTAAAGACAATAGGAGGAAGAACATAAAATATAAATGACCTGGTTCAGTCCAGATAATAGACTGTGCATACCCACACCATCTAGCAAATGTTACACATTATTTCTGATGACTGAAAAAAAGGGGGGGGTGTAAACACTATTACATAAGTACCTACAGTCAACCAGAACACACTATAGGTGCCAATAAACGAACGTAGCAGGTGACCATAAATTACACCTGACGCACAGTATAGCGGACTATAAACATAGATGATAAAGAAAACAGCCAGAAGCAAAAAGATGGGAAATATTCCCCAAAAATTAGAGCACTTAGCTGTAAGTAGAACGCCCCATTTTTTTTTCTCACCTATAGCTGGATAGTTATTTAACAGGGCCAGCAGGTTACAGCCGCCGCGGAGTGGGGGCGCCAAATACTCTATCAGGGTGCCAACCTCCACTGCTAGGCAGGGACAGCAGGATAGTGGAGGGTCATCTACTAGGTTAGGTGCACTTAGTATCTCTATATTCCATTTTTTTTAGTTTTTCTGTTTTCACTGGGAAGTGGTATTCTTAAGACAATATACTACGTGGGCTGTGCAATATACTACGTGGATATGCATATTCTAGAATACCCGATGCGTTAGAATCGGGCCACCATCTAGTCAACATATAAACACGTATAATGGATACAAATATTTCTATCGCAGTGTGATCATAGGTAAAACAAGAGGGACCAAAGTCAGGTCAAGGCAATGTAAAATGTGTCCAAAAACGTATAAGTGCTATAAAACAACAGGTTGTATAAGATGTACATGGGTTACCTAATAAATCAATATATAAAGCTCAACTGGTTAAACATAAAAAGTGCCCATGTCCTAAATAAAGCAAGTGTAATCTTAAATAGAGTGCGCTACTATACATAATACAGTGAGCACCTTTTATGTTTTATTATAACATATACACCCAAAAAGCTGATATAACTATCTAATATCGACACATGAAAGTATGTACAATAATGAACGATCTCAGGCATTATTAATTTACGGAATATTTATTCAAGCCAGCAAACTGTTCAAATTCATTGCAGCAGCAACTTCTTCTCCCATGATAGTCATGAAAACAATTATGGAAGAGCAGAGGATACTGAAGGTAGTGTGGACACAGATGGGGATGGATTTGCTCAGAGCTTCTTTATTGATCATATGAGTGGCATTAACCATTCCTTGAAATAGCTCTGGAAGTGATAATCCTGATAAAGAACCACTGATGGACTAGATGTCTGCACTTGGGACAATGGCGCAGGATGCAGGGAGAAGATAACATCTTCCTCTGCCCATAGAGGACTTGTCGGCTATATGAAAATATTCATTGATAATTTATGGCGGAGATTGATATAGTGAGCATGCCCATGTGTGTTTTCCTTCAGCTCTGATCACCTTTCATGTCTAATTAACTCTTTAACTATTGGATATGCTTTATTCAGAACTTGCTTGTGTGAATTTGATGGTACGGTAGTTTTCTTGTAACTAGTTCCTCCTAGTTTTTGTTATGCTATATAAGTCAACAAGTCTTATTTTTAAGTTTGATAGATTTCTGTTTCTCACCATAAATACCTTCATTAACAACTCCTACTGGTGCCTGATAGTAAAGCAAGGAAATGCTTATGTGGTGCCCCAGGGTCCTGGTCATCACAGTAGCATTGCTTTCCTCACGGGGAGAGTGATGTTATGCTTGGGGACAAGAAGGGATAACTGCAACCAGGTACCATAAACATGCAACACATTCACACTCCAAGCCACCAGGGGGAGCTTTTGATCCTACTTGCTAGGTGACTCTCCATATATAAGGTAGTTTTGGAGGGAAAGTTAGTCAGTTCCTGCCAGAGACACAGAGGGAAAAGAGAGTTCAGTCTTGCCAGGAAGCAGACTGGATCAGTCTGAGGCAGAGGAAGGTTTTACGGAGCTGTGCTGCCGCAGTGCAGCACTACCTGGAAAGAGACATTTAGAAGGCCGAATTGATTGCAGCGAACGTGCAGGAGAGCGAAGCACAGGAGAGAATACCAGGGGGAGACCAGCCCTGAGCAGGCTGCCTCATTCTGAGGCGCAGAGACCAGTAGCCGGAACACCGAGGTTGTAAGGACCTCTATGACTTACATCAGAGACCGGCAGGACAGCTGAACTCCTAGTTACCTGTCCGTCCTAACACCCAGGAGGCACGGTGGCACCCCTCAGAGGCCGGGGCATGCTAGAGTCCTTATAAACAGCCTCAAGCCACCAGTCATACGGGTTATGTCCTATCCTATCCGGGGGACAGAGAGAGAGATAACATCTGTAAGGACCTTATGTGAAGCCTAAAGCAGTAAGGGACTACACCACCACGGCGCTAGAGGAAGGCTTTTGATTTCCACCTGGGTAAGGGGACTCCTAACTTGCCTTCAAGCCGACCAGACCCTGCCTGCCCTGTGATCTGGTGCTCTGGACTTTGGATGCTGAAGTCTTCAGTAAACCAAGGTAAAGAGACTGCAACCTTGTGTCCTCGTTCTTTACTGCACTGCTCACCATCTTCCATCTACACCACGGGAGCCCTGGGGGATAGACTTCACCTGTGGGAAGTTATACCATCTAGCTGCCATAACATCACCCCAGAGGACCCCTTAAAGCAGCGTCGGTCCCCATTGACCGAACACCACAGGTGGCGTCACGAACATAAAACTTTATTCCCTTTAAAGACCTTCCCCTTTTACATGGGCGCCATGGGCCACGGACTGGTACCGAGTACCCCACGGCCTTGGCGGGGCCACCCACTTACATTTAAAATTCATCTACAGGTTAGCGATATTAGGAAATATTATTTAACTCTGAAAGATTTCAACCCAGAAGAGTATCTCTGTAAGCCTTCCATCCACGGAGTCTGTCAGTATCTTAATCTGTTGATTATCAACTTTTTGGTCAGCGCCAACCACAGCCTGCAGACACTGATCAGAGAGGTGATTAGCTTCACCGTAAATCTCCCATTTAAGAAGGACCACAAGTTTAGGGAGCATTATATGGGGCCATTATATACTGTATGGAACCATATATGGGGCAATTATACTGTATGGAACATTATGTGGGACCATTATAAACTGTAAGGAGCAATATTTGGTGCCATTATATACTGTACAGAGCATTTTATGGGGTTCATTATACTGTATAGATCAATATATGGTGCCATTATATACTGTATGGAGCAATATATGTGGAGCGCCCACTAGGACCGTGGGGTACTCGGTACCTGGCCGGTTCTTAAAAGGGATGTGTCACGGCAGCAGTGACCCAGTCCATGGCCCTGGGCATTCAATAAATAGGGAATTGAAATGACAATAAAGTTTATGGGATAAATGTTCATGACGCCACCTGTGGTACTCGGCAAATATGAGGTGTTAGCCGACGCTGCTTGAAGAGACCGCTGGGGCTGATGGTGATGCAGCAGAGTAGCTAAATGTAGACTGTAGAAGCCACAATAATTTATTAAATGATCTCCAGTAAGAGAGAACTGGGTGTGCCAATTCCAAAGCACAAAGTAACTGAAGACAAAGCTACTAAATATTCTGACAGACACATCAAAAGCCTTTGGTGATTATGCAACAGATTGTAATACTTGAATGGTGGTGAGATGACCGAACTAAAGGCCAGCAATAGCAGCATGCCAGACACACTTGGCGCAAGCCTTCACGTTTATGCACACCCATGAGGGTAGGGAATACTCTTCACCCGCTCCCACTAAAGGGAGGGTGACTTTTGCAGAGCTCTACCCAGGTACCAATAGCATGTTGGCAGGTGGCTGGGCACACTGACTACAGTTCGGTTAAATACACCAATAAACTATACCAGTAAAGCAGAGACAAGTCTAGCAAACCAAACCTTGGAAGGTCAGGGAACATAAACAGGGATGTGATAACCAGAGGGCAAAATACAAAACAGCCATAGACAAACCAAAGAATCACTCTCCAAGAACTACCAACTGTACCACTGAAGGGCAACCGAATAATTAGCGGTGAGCAAGAGGATATGGCAGGTTTAAATATCTCTCTCATGGGTCACCTGACACTGCTGAGGTAATGACCAATCTCCAACCTCTGCCCAGAGAGACAGAGGAAGTGACGAGGAGAGTGGAGAAAAAGGAACCTCCCACCACACCACATACCCAAATCAGAAGCCATAGTGTCCCATGTATGTAAGCACTGGAAGTGACGGCATTCAACCTCCCACACCATGCCCTGAGGCGGGTACCCTGAAATGAAGTAAACAAGCAAGGCAGGGCCCCACGCCGGTCCCGACCCCCAAAGCGACTCCTGATACCTTAACAGCTGCCTGAGGGTACCCCCTCTTGAGGAGAGACCTCTGGACTCTCACCACCTGGTTTGTCAGGAAGCCTAGAATGAAACTCAGCAATTAGCTTATCTGCATGCATGCGCCTCATTGGGACCTATGACCTCTCCTCTGGCCTATAACCCTCCCAGGGAATTAAATATTGGATGCAATTTTGGACCTTCCTGGAATCAATGATTTTTCAGCTTCATATTCGTCTTGGTTACTGACCAAGACAGGACCGGGAGGGTGATGACAAACCGAAGATCTTCGGGTGTTGGGGATCCTAAAGCTATCAGGAAGCTTAACCGTGAAAGCAACAAAATTAACTACCTCTACAATAGGAAAAGGTACAATAAACCTGAGGACGAGCTTAAAGCGGGGAACCTTAAGTTTTAAGCTTCTTGTGGACACTCACACCAAATCCCCATTCACCAGATTTTCCCTCTGAGACCGATGTTTATCAGTCGCAACCTGCTGGCTAAATGTTGCTTTCAGGAGCTGCTGGCAAATCCCCTCCCATATCCTCTTCAGTCTATTGATGGTCTCAGAAACCCCTGTGTCTGTTATTAAGTGCAAACTCCGCCAATGGTAAATAAGCCTCCCTTTTGAGTTGGTTATGAGAACAGAAACAGCTGAAATAAATTTCCAACGACTGGTTGGTCCCCTCAGAGAGACCATTAGGCTGAGGATGATATGCAGAGGAAAAAGACAATTACATCTCAATCTGACCACAAAAGACCTTCCAAAGCCTGGAAATAAACTGTGTAAATGTTAACAGGGACACCATGCAACCTAACCACATTATTATTAAATACATTTACCATATCATGAGCTAAAGACTAGAGAGGAAGAGCGATAAAATGACACTGGCGGGAGAAACGGTCAACAATAACCCAGATAGTGGTCATACCTTCATATGTGGGGATATCCATAATGAAATCCATTGTGATGTGCGACCAGGGTCGGTCAAGGATAGGAAGAGGGAGGAGCTTACCAGTTGGAGCGAACTGCGGTACCTTATTTCTGTCGCATACCTCACAGGACTGGACAAACGCCTCAATGTCCTGATGTGAAGAAGCAGCCTCAACACTCCACTTAGACACATCTTCTCCCTTTCAAATGAGGTCAGTAAGGTAGCTAGCAAACCCCAAAAACCTTTCAAGAGCCTTAAGGCTCCTGGGTTGGACTCCCTTATTGATAGCACCTTGGCAGGGTCCATGCGAAAACTGGCTGGCAACAAGATCACCCCCAAAACCCAACCTCCTCCACATCAAAAGAACATTTGGTTAAATTAACATACAAGGCATTATCCTTGAGTTTTCTGAGGACAATACAAACATGATCCCTGTGGGACTGCACATCTTTGCAAAAAATCAAAATATCATCAATATACAAAATGAAGAACAGCCTCAAAATATCCCTAAAGATGTCATTAACTAAAGTCTGAAATATAGCAGGAGCATTACAAAGACCAAATGGAATGATTAAATACTCATAATGCCCTTCGGACGGATTACAGGCTGCCTTTCACTCGTCCCCAATCTTGATTCAGCCAAGGTTGTAAGCCCCTTTAATATCTAACTTAGAAAAGATCTTGGCTCAAATAAAACAAGTCCGGGATGAGAGGAAGGGGATGCTGGCTTCTCAAGAGTGATCTTTTTCATGTCCCGATAGTCAATACATGGCATTAAACTTCTATCCTTTCTAGCGACAAAAAAAGAACTCAGCTCCCAAAGAAGATTTTGAGGGATGGATGAAATCTTTAGCGATGTTCTCTCTAGCATAATCCCTCATAGCAACCCTCTCAGATTCTGAAAGATTAAAAGTTCAACCCTTAGGCAGGGGGCACCTGCAATCAACTGTATATCACAATCATAAGGCAAATATGGTGGTAATACAAAGCTTCCCTCTTCAGAGAAAACCTTAGGGAACTCTTCAATGTACCAAGGGACCTGCATAGTGGAACACCTGGCCGATTGATTGATAATGATGTCACCAGTGCAAAAGCAATATGGTGATTATGTTGTCTAAGCCAGGGAATGCCCAAAACCACCGGGGTCCCCAGGGGCCTGAAGAACCAGGAAGGTAACTTCTTCCTTGTGGAGACATCCTACCTGAAGGGATACTGAACTATCAATTATGGTCTCAACGCTCTGGGTGAGGAAGGAATTATCCAAAGAAATAAGTTTAATGACTGGCTCCAGAGGCCTAAGAGGTATCCCCAGCGCTCTGGCCACAGAAATGTCCAAAAAATTCACCTGTGCCCCACAATAAACAAAGGCACAATCCTGCACTACATTTTCCTGAAATGCCAAAACAGTAGGAAAAACACTTTTTTTAAATAGGGGTACCTGAGCACCTAGTTGGGGATCCCCCACTCCAACTAGACTCAGTCATTTCCTGAATGCTCCAGATGAGAGCAACACCACCCCAAATGTTTGACAGGCCTTCATCACATAGAGCTGGAGATCAGGACTAAGGTTTTCCGTCATGCCCCGTTTTATAGCGGAAAAATAATGTTGCGACGGTCTATTAAGGTCGTCTTCCAGGTGGTCAAGGCATTTGTGGACGTCCTGGAAAAGTGTGCTCAAGTGAGTGAACCCACTATCCATTCTTTCTACAACCGCCTTCATCCCAGCCTGAAAGACCGAGCTTAAGTGAATAAACTCGGGCATGACTGACCTCTCACAGGCCCTCTGATGCTGGCGAGCAGACCCAAGAAAAGTAATGGCAGAGGGCTGGGAGAGGGGAAAACCTGATGGACCAGCTTCCTGTTCCTCAGCCTGTGAAGCCTGCCTGGCTGCTGCATCACTGGTGGATAATTGGGCCTGTTAGTTGGCAGGTCGATGAGGGGCCGCTCCAACAGTGGACGATCCAGGTTCTGTGGTGCTGCACCAGGTTCTATGTGGAAAATAAATGAAAATCATTAGTAAACAAATTAAAAGTTTAAATAATAGTAAGACAACACAAAAGATACTCATGTTCACTGAGCAAGCACAGGCCTCAGAAAAAAAAGCCGCTGATGGTACTTATATTTTCTGACTTTTCGAGCAGCACCACTTCAAACCCGAATCTCCTCTTTCATGTCCTTATTGAAGTGATCCTTCATCGAGCACCAACAAACTTTTACTCTCTTCACTGTGAAGGGGGAAGAAAAACAATTATTGTAAAAAGACACCAACATTTACAGCAAAGCCGACGCGTAAAAGACCACATTGCAATACTTACGAAAATCCTTTCTGACTTGTGGCTTTGCATGGTCCCAATCATCCAACAGCGATCTGGTCACTTCTTCCCAGAGTCGGCGGATCAAGGTTGAGTCGGAATGATTCCTATCACGGGTGTCCCACAACGCTGTTCGCTCTTGCACAGCTTAATGGGGTTGTCCACTACTTTCAATTAACCCCCCAATGTATCCCCCAGGGCCCCTAATGAATTGTGCAAATACCTTCCGTTGCCGTTTTCGCCTGTGAGCGGCGCTATTCCGGCGGCTGAGTCCGGGTCACGTGACCCCCAGGCTGCAGCCGCCACTTATTTCCGCCGACGTCACGTCAATTTCCAGACTCTGGAAATTGACATGACGTCAGCAGCAGGCGTGACCCAGCCTCCACAGACAGCAGTCACTCATCAAGAGTGACTGGGCTGTGGGCGGGGCTGGGGGCTGCCTGCGGGGCTCTGCTGGGGGCGGGCGGGGCTGTGCTGGGGGTGGGCGGGGCTAGGCAGGGATGATTGTGCGGGCACCAGGGGTCTGCGTGCCGGCGCCGGTATGTGCGTACCGGCGCCATAATGTGCGGGCCAGCGCCGGTATGTGCGTGCCGGCGCCGGTATGTGCGGGCGGGGCTGGGGTCTGCGGTGTGTCTGCTGCGGGGGGTGGTCATTGGTGTGTGTGTGTGTCTCTGTGTGCAGGCATCGTCCGATGGGACTACAAGTCCCATCGGGCTCTGCCTGCTACAGTGACAGTGAGTGAAACATTAGCCAATGATGGGACAGTAGTAGTCCCATCATCCGGCTAATGTGTTGAATGTAAAAAAAACAAACCATACACATATACAGTACATACAAACATACAACACACACCATGTGACATGTAACATGTGACATCATGCAACATGTGACAACATGCGACATGTGACAACATACGACATGCAACATATGACATACGATGACATGTGACAACATGCAACGACATGCACCATGCGACGACATACGACATCATGCACCATGCAACTTGCACCATGCGATATGCACCATGCAACGACATGTGACATGCAACATGCGATGACATACGACATGCGGCAACATGCGGCAACATGCGACATGCACAATGCGATGACATGCGACATGTGACAACATGCGACGACATGCACCATACAACATGCACCATGCGACGACATGCGACATATGACATGCAACATGCGATGACATGCAATGACATGCACCATGCGGCGACATGCAACATGCGACAACATGCAACATGCAATGACATGCATGGCATGCGACATGCAACATGCGACGACATGCGACATGCGGCGAAATGCAACATGCAACGACATGCTACATGCACCAAGCGACGACATGCACCATGCGACGACATGTGACATGCACCATGCGGCGACTTGCAACATACGATGACATGCGACATGCACCATGCAACATGCAACGACATGGGACATGCAACATATGACATGCAACATGCGATGACATGCGACGACATGCAATATGCGACAACATGCAACATGCGATGACATGCAGCATGCGATGACATGCAGCATGCAACATGCGACATGCAACATGTGACAACATGCAACATGCGATGACATGCAGCATGCAACGACATGCAGCATGCGACGATATGCAGCATGCGACATGTGACATGCACCATGCGACCACATGTGACATGCACCATGCGACAACATGCAACATGCGATGACATGCAGCGACATGCAGCATGCGACATGTGACATGCGATGACATGCAGCATGCGATGACATGTGACATGCGACAACATGCAACATGCGATGACATGCAGCAGGCAACGACATGCAGCATGCGACATGTGACATGCACCATGTGACAACATGCGACATGCACCATGCGACAACATGCAACATACAGTACATACATACAACATACATATAGACATACAGTACATATAACATAGAGTACATACTCACCATCACTTGTCACTATGTTCCCTGAAGCCAGTGTCATCTGTAAAAAATATTTAAATAAAAAACAAAGAATATACTCCCTGATCCGCAGAAATCCAATTAAAACGAGTGTCCCTCGACGATCTCCCGTGGAGATCAGGAGCATCAGCTGATGCGACCGCTCTCCAGGGGCTCCAGGAATACAGTGATGGAAGGCATCCTTCCACAATGTATTCCTCACAATGTATTCCTACGCCCCTGTGAGAAAATAGTCCCTAGTCTCACTTTATGGCATTGCTGTATGAGAAAGTTTCCACGCAGCTTTTTGCCATAAAGTGAGACCAGTGAACTATGGTAACCTCTCAGTGATGCACTGCAGGAGCCATTGTCTCCTGTCAGTGTGTCACTGAAGGTCCTATAGAGCAGTGACATCACCAGATGTCACTGTTCTATAGGGGAGATCGTCGTGGGACACTCGTTATTAATTGGACTGCATCGGACAGGGAGTACACGGTTTATTATTTTATGTTTTTTGCAGGCGCTGAAGTATGGTAAGTATGGTTAAATGAAGAATATTAAAATACTTTTTTCTGGCTGTGTCTTTTTTTTTTTAACTCTTTCACTACTATAGGATTAATAATGGATAGGCGTCTTATTGACGCCTCTCCATTATTAACCCGGCTTAATGTCACCTTACAATAGCAAGGTGACATTAACCCCTTATTACCCCATATCCCACCGCTACAGGGGAGTGGGAAGAGAGAGGCTAAGTGCCGGAATTGGCGCATTTTACAGATGCGCCATTTCTGGGGGGGGCTGCGGACTGGTATTTGTAGCCGGGGGGGGGGGCAATACAATATCCATAGCCCCTCTCTAGGCTATGAATATCAGCCTGCAGCTGTCTGCGTAGCCTTTCTGGCTATAAAATATAGGGGGACCCCACGTCATTTTTTTTGGGGGGGTCCCCCTATTTTAATAGCCAGTAAAGGCTACGCAGACAGCTGCGGGCTGATATTCATAGCCCAGGCTACAAATATTGGCCCCCAGCCGTCGGCTTTCCCCCTCTGGTGCAGAAAATTGCGCGGGAGCCCACGCTATTTTTTTTATTTTTTTAACTGAAACATTGTTCATTAACCCCTTTCGTACTATTCCATCAGCTGGCAGTATACCCCGTTTTGAGGTGGGCTTCGGCGGTGAGCCCACTTCAAAGCCGCAACATGTCAGCTGTTTTCAATACAACAAAAAAATTTACATGATCGTTAACGACGTAGCGAGAAAAAAAAAATCAAAAGCCCAAATTATGTTTTTTTGGTCGCCGCGACATTGCATGTAGAAAGGCTATAAACTATAGTAAAAGGCTATAGCCTTTTCACTAGGCACTGCTCCTAATAGCCAGTTTCCTACTCCACACTGATGAGAGGCAAATACCCCGAAACAGCTGTCTGTGGATGGATACCATGTTTTGGCATAGGTGGTTTTCCTTTATTGGATGCTGCCCTTCCCGTGGTTGTTCCTTCCCGGTGAAAGACCTGGCTATTCACTGCTTGCGTTGGGAAACACGTGATGGTGTCTCCGCGGCTTTTCTACATGCATTTGCATATTTCCCATAAGGGATGGGGGCAGTGTTCTGGATCACTGCGTTGAGAAACACGTGATGGTGTCTCCGCGGTGTTGGATGTTTTGATCTCCATGAGGTCATTCATCCTTATGTTTATAGCCTTTTCACTAGGCACTGCTCCTAATAGCCAGTTTCCTACTCCACACTGGTGAGGGGCAAATACCCCGAAACAGCTGCCTGTGGATGGATACCATGTTATGGCATAGGTGGTTTTCCTTTATTGGATGCTGCCCTTCCCGTGGTTGTTCCTTCCCGGTGAAAGACCTGGCTATTCATTGCTAGCGTTGAGAAACATGTGATGGTGTCTCCGCGGCTTTTCTACATGCATTTGCATATTTCCCATAAGGGATGGGGGCAGTGTTCTGGATCACTGCGTTGAGAAACACGTGATGGTGTCTCCGCGGTGTTGGATGTTTTGATCTCCACGAGTTCATTCATCCTTATGTTTATAGCCTTTTTACTAGGCACTGCTCCTAATAGCCAGTTTCCTACTCCACACTGATGAGGGGCAAATACCCCGAAACAGCTGTCTGTGGATGGATACCATGTTTTGGCATAGGTGGTTTTCCTTTATTGGATGCTGCCCTTCCCGTGGTTGTTCCTTCCCGGTGAAAGACCTGGCTATTCATTGCTTGCGTTGAGAAACACGTGATGGTGTTTCCGCGGCTTTTCTACATGCATTTGCATATTTCCCATAAGGGATGGGGGCAGTGTTCTGGATCACTGCGTTGAGAAACACGTGATGGTGTCTCCGCGGTGTTGGATGTTTTGATCTCCACGAGTTCATTCATCCTTATGTTTATAGCCTTTTTACTAGGCACTGCTCCTAATAGCCAGTTTCCTACTCCACACTGATGAGGGGCAAATACCCCGAAACAGCTGTCTGTGGATGGATACCATGTTTTGGCATAGGTGGTTTTCCTTTATTGGATGCTGCCCTTCCCGTAGTTGTTCCTTCCCGGTGAAAGACCTGGCTATTCATTTTTTTGCGTTGAGAAACACGTGATGGTGTCTCAGCGGCTTTTCTACATGCATTTGCATATTTCCCATAAGGGATGGGGGGGCAGTGTTCTGGATCACTGCATTGAGAAACACGTGATGGTGTCTCCGCGGTGTTGGATGTTTTGATCCCCACGAGGTCATTCATCCTTATGTTTATAGCCTTTTCACTAGGCACTGCTCCTAATAGCCAGTTTCCTACTCCACACTGATGAGGGGCAAATACCCTGAAACAGCTGTCTGTGGATGGATACCATGTTTTGGCATAGGTGGTTTTCCTTTATTGGATGCTGCCCTTCCCGTGGTTATTCCTTTCCGGTGAAAGACCTGGCTATTCATTGCTTGCGTTGAGAAACACGTGATGGTGTCTCCGCGGCTTTTCTACATGCGTATGAACTCGTAATGACCTGGAGAATCATAATGGTGGGTCAAAAAAAGTTCAATGTAACTTTTTATGTGCGACGTGTCTGCCATTTCCGAACGCGCATGCATGGCCGGAACTCCGCCCCCTCCTCCCCGCTCATCACAATGGGCAGCGGATGCATTGTAAAACTGCATCCGCTGCCCACGTTGTGCTAAATTTAGCACAACGTCCCTCGGTACGTCGGGCCGACGGTTTGCGACGGCCCCGTACCGACGGAAGTTTGAAAGTAGCCTTACATCCGAATTAGCTGCAGATTGGATGCTGCATATTTGTAGTCCCATCGGATGATGCCTGCACACACACCCCAAAAGACATTGGTTGTGCCCAGCACACACCCGAACAGTCCCGCACACACCCGAACAGCCCGCAGACCCTGCCCGCACACACATACACACACACAGTCACCGCCCACACACTTCCCTACTCCTGAACTGCAGCGTTTCTCGGACCCACATCCGCAGCAAAACTGCAGATCTTTTTTACATCTGCGGTTTTGCTGCGGATGTGCCCGACTCAATGAAAGTCTAAGGCTGGAGTCACACTACAGCGAGATACGGCCGAGTCTTGCATGTTAAATACAAGCTCTGGCACCGGCACTCCGGAGCGGAGCGTGCAGCTCCATGTGTTGCTATGCGGCCGCATGCTCCGCTCTGGAGTGCCGGTGCCAGAGCTTGGTTTTAACCTGCGAGACTTGGCCGTATCTCGCTGTAGTGTGATCCCGGCCTAAGGGTGCAGAAACGCTGCAGTTCGGCACAAAAGAAGTGACATCCTGCGGAAAAAAAAGCTGCGTTTCAGTGCGGCTTTTTCCGCAGCATGTGCACAACAAGTCTGCAGCTCCCATAGACTTACATTGGTTGTGCACTACACTGCAGATTTTATGCAATTCTGTGCAGCAAAAAACCCTGCGGATCTGCAATCAAATCCGCAACGTGTGCACAGCCTTAGCATTTAGTGAACCTAGCAAAAAAGCCAAGCAAAAAACAAGTGTGGGATTGCACTTTTTTTGCAATTTCATAGCACTTTGAATTTTTTTCACATTTTCTGTTACACGACATGGTAAAACCAATGGTGTCGTTCAAAAGTAGAACTTGTCCCACAAAAGATAAGCCCTCACATGGCCATATTGATGGAAAAATTATGGCTCTGGAAAGAAGGGAGCAATAAACGAAAAAAGCTCCAGGGGTGAAGGGGTTTAGAAACATAGAAATGGACATATCTATGGAAATAGACATACGGTAGATATATAGATATATCTCTGTATCTATCTATCTATCTATCTATCTATCTATCTATCTATCTATCTATCTATCTATCTATCTATCCCATATCTATCTATCTATCTGTCTGTCTGTGTCTGTCTATCTATCTATCTATCTGTATTGGAGTGTGGGTTGGACAAATGTAAAGAGGAGGTTGGACAGAAATGACATCACAAATCTTTTTGAAGCTAGAAGATAGAGAGGAGGGAGGGGTTTGGGTGTGGTAGGTTCGGGCTTAGTGGCAGTGCAATGCATCATGGAACTTGTAGTATTAGAGCACAATAACTCAGGAGAAAGTCGAGAAGTTGTCGATTAACCCCATGAGAGCTGGATCCAGCACTGAAGATGTGCTGCTACAGCATGATAAAAGGTAATATTGCTGAAATAAACACAGTGGATGTTTTCAGCGGCACATAATAGCAAGATTTATGAAAAAAAAATAAAAAATTGTAGAGGACAAATTCTTTAAATAAATAAGGACTTCATTATCAATATCCGGTTGTCCTTCCTCACGTTGTGAAACCTACAGATGAAATACAAAAAAAAAATGTGTAAGTTAAACTAAAAACAAATTCAATTACAACTCTGATAAAAAGAGGTGGGCTTTCTTAGTGGGAGGGGGCGGGATAAGTTGGGAATAATGGGGTTTGGGTATGGGGGAAAACTTTGTACTGAAAACAAGAATATAACATGTAAATTGTAATTGTATTCTTAATAAAAATCTGTTTGAGTTAAAAAAAAAAATTACAACTCTGATAAAGGCTACTTACACCCCGTCTTTCCTCCTCAGCAACTTGAGGCCGTCAACCCTGGGAAGAATTATTTCAACTAGACTGCTCCTGCTCTTCTGCACAGTCAGGTACCTGTAAAGAAAACACATGATTTAACACATGTCTATTGTTGACAGTCAATACATACCAATCAGTAAATCAAATGTGATTACATAATCTGTGTCATGTCCACTTTCTGAAGATTAAGTGGAGGACATGTTGGAAGAGCAGGCAGCAGTCAAGTGAAACACTAGAGAAAAAAAAGACAAATGTAAAAACTTGGTAGAAGCCAAGCACAATGTAGCACAAGGAAAAAAAAAATGGACACCAATATTTACATTACAGGCAGTAGTCCAGGACAGCAGCACCATAAAGACAGCAGCAGCAGGAAGGTGGCGGCTCCAGGAAGATAGCAGCAGCACCAGGACCGAAACAGCAAACAGTCTACAAGGAAAAGAAAAAAATTAGTACAGAGTACAGACTGCAAAGAGAAACCGACATTTCCAAAGCTTCTATACTTACATCCAGCAGCACCAGGATGGCAGCAACAGAAAGACCGCAGCAACAGGAAGGCAGCATCAGGAAGATGGCAGCAGCAGCACCAGGACCGAAGCAGCAAACAGTCTACAAGGAAAAGAAAAAAAATAGTACAGAGTACACAGGACAGCATCAACAAGACCGGAGCAGAAAACAGTCTACAAGGAGCTGAAAAAGAATAGTACAGAGTACAGACTGCAAAGAGAAACAGACATTTTCAAAGCTTCTACACTTACATCCAGAGTCTTGTCCAGAGCCTTGTGCTTCCGTCCAGAGTCTTGAGCTTCTGTCCTGAGTCTTGTGCTTCCATCCAGAGTCTTGAGAGTAATGGACTACCTGTCTCCACACCCCCTTTTATACATCAGTTATTTTGCAGGTGGTAATATAGTTTCCTGGACATGATTAGTGTGAAGTACGCATGCTTATCGAACATATGCGTAAGCATGTCCTTGCGTACCAATGCATTCCCATAGACAGTAATGCATTTTTTGACGCAATCGTCCACATGCGGCGATTGCGCAATATTTGACGCCTCAAAAAATGCAACATGTTGCATTCGCCAGACACCGCTGCACACCGTAAAACGACGCCTGCGTACGCATGTTATGCAAAAACATGCCCCTGCATACATAATGTTAAAGATATGTATGCATGACGCATGCGGATGTATCCAGATCATATGCTGTGCACAGAAACGCTAATGTGAACCCGGCCTAACAGTGTTTTTTGATAGCACAGTTCAGTAAAGATCAAGACTCTTTACTAAAGCACAGTAGTATACAGCATTCCTGCTAGCACAGTGTAATGGAGGAGGGAGGTGAGGTTTGCTGAGGGAGATTAACACAACTTCTTCCAATAACTATCTTCCTGCTCCTGATAGATTTTCTCCACTAGCAGTACAGGGGGTTAGCCCAACTCCACTCTGTAATGGAATCCTGTGTCCCTATGGTTCACTTGCCTGAACTCTTGAGAGAGATCACAGAAACACACCACTCATCCTTTTGGCTGCTGCCAGAACAGTAAACAAGTTTCCCACAATCCCCCTGCGGCTCTGCTAATGACTCCCTGTCTCCTGTGACTGTGTTAACCCCTCTAGTTGCTGGATGCTTTTGAAGCAACAGCAGTTAGCACTATTTCTGCTTGTCACATGTGTCACTATTCCTCACATCTAAGTCCTAGGCAAGGCTGCCCGGGCTTCTGCTGCCTAAGCAGGAAGTACTGCTCCTATATCCCCGTGCCTCTGCCCCGCTCTGCTCTAACTCCTCCCCACTAACCAACTCCCATGTTACCTGTATCTTACTAACACTTCTATCTATTCTATACTATCATATCTCTATGATGCCTCCCTGTATTCTAATCCCCCTATGGTCCTATACTGTCCCTAAGCTTACACACAGTACACACAACATCAGTAAACATGTATAAACATTACATTTCTCATTAATACACCATGGGGTGCCGCATGTAATATGTGAACAGTGACCAGGGGAGAGGAGGCACATGAGGGTCCCCGCCACCTCCTTACACTTCAAAGTTATTCACATTACACACAGGACAAGTGAGCTGGTCTCCTGTTCTATTATTTTCTTAGTGTTACTTGCTAGCTTTCTTCCTCAGCTTTTCCATCTCTTCTGCCTGCAGCTCTTCAGCAAAATCCTTTTGTTGTCCCGGCTAAAACAGTACAGCGGCCAATCAAAGGACCTAGAATAGAATATATAGAAGGAATAAGTTCTAGAACAGCATCTACATAGTCAAATAGCAATTTAAATAGATAAGAAATGTTACCTGCCAAACAAAACTGCACATCGAAAATATATGAGAGAGCATGAAACTTTATCAGTACTTAAATATACATTATGCAAGTCAATGAGAAGGCTCAAATGATGCCCAGAAGTCAGCGTTTTCCCAGTGTTTTTGCTTGAAAGACAGCTAGCAGTTTATTCATTGCTGAATGGAGTTTTTAGAAAAAAGTAAAGTAAAAAAAATGCAAAAAAAAAATCTTAAAAAACCTGACGATGGTCAAAAACCATCAAAGAAGTTCTCAGTAAACATAAAAAAACACAAAAAAATATGATTTAGAGGAAAAAACAGTGCTTTCTCTTGAAAAACTCAGTGGGTTTGTCTGCCTGAAAAAGACATTGTGTGCACATACCCGGAACACTGTGATGCTTAATTATCACTGTTATGTACTTGGTTCCCTTCTATAATACATTTTCATCATGTATAAGTAATTTTATATAATACTTCTCCTTTGGCTACTTGTTTGTTATTCTATGAAAACGAGAATTAAAACAATTTTTAATAAAAATATTTACGGTATGTAATTGTAAAAATTTGTTACACAGTGTAAAAGATGCACAGTTTTCGGCATGGTGCATGGTTAAATTCTTTAAGTCCCATAAAGATTTAACTCTTTTAAGCCTTAAAGTGCAGAAAAATTTTGACAGGTCACAGATGTTTCGATTGGTCGGGATGGATCAAGTGCTGAAATCCCACCAATTGCTAAAATGAACAGAGCAAAGCAATGGAGAACATTTAAAGTGAACTAATAGACCTGCTCTAAATATACGGCAAGGCCAAGGCCCACCTATGATGTAATGTCTCCTCGCTCATTGGAAGTTTCTCTGGTAAAATAATTATAACAAGCAGCATGGGCTTCATAGTCCTAGAAATGCAAACAAGACCCTTTTATGATTATACAGAAAATGTGCAGGTGCATTTATGGGTAGATTAATAGTTCACGGTGCAAAACCAGGATTAGGAATTTGTTTTTGGATTTTATTAACTTCATAGTGATTGCAAACCATTCTGATGCAAATGAAGTGGATGCGCGTGATACATCATACAAAGCCTATATGTGCAACGAGTATTTATTATACATCAAATGGAGATTAAGCCATCATTGTATGGCTTTATCTGGGGCTCGCTGCAGTCAGTAGGTCACTGTTCATTACATAGGAATTAACATTGCCTGGGGCTGTCCCTTCCTAATACAGAGCAGTCGAAAAAAACAATCTGTCTGTGAAGTAGCATGGGGCGGTGCGTCTCATACAAGGATGCCAGGCTCCTGTCATTCCATCGGGAGAGGTCATGTTGGATACTGTCCCGCACCCCGTTATGACATACATATACAGTGGCGCTGGAGACTATGTATCATCTGATTTCCAGCTGCTCAGCACATATTGGAGAAGAAGTGCTGAAAGCCCCCGCTGACCGTGAAAACATGAGAAATCTTCTCACTCCATGTTCTGCAAAACAGTTTGGAATTGTTAAACTTTTTTTAAATACTTTTGCCAAATATATAATTTAAGATACATTGAAATCAGCAATTGATTTGGTCAGATGACTAATAAACATATTGTTACTTTATCGTTTCACCCTTGGATCTTTCAGCAGAACTTTCCAGTGACTCTTTCCATACAGTATGTTGGATGCCATCACTCTTTCTCTTATCGACCTTATGTCTCTTTCCTATATGTGTCATTCTCCCCCCATCTTTACCCCCCCCCCCCCCTCATTATAAAATGCCCCCACTGCTTTAATTAAGCCCCTGCGGTTTGCAGAAATGTGTCTGTCTGGTGTCATTATTTTCCCGGGGGATCTTTATAATTACCCACATCCATCGCTGGATGCCTGCAAGCTGCTGCATCCTTATTACCAGCCCACTAATCGTTGCGTCCTAAAGAACAGCTGCTCTGCAAGATCTATGCAGAAGATCGGGAGGGGGTCCCTGGAGCTGTCACATCTTCCCACTTCTCATTTCAATGCATTTTTTTTTACTTTGCTGTGCCAAAGTCCAGATCTTGGTTTTATAGGTTCTGGTCCAATGTGCGAGTGCCACTTTAGGTATATACTAGACTTTTTTTTTTGCAACCATTTATTTTATAATTAGAAATGGTGAGCATTTCCCGTTAGGATGGAAATTTAGAAAGGGAAGAAGAATAAATGGAGTAGAGAAAATAGAAACATTGGTTTGTCTCATTATGATATAATAGCACACAAAAAATATAAATATAATAGACGGAGTTCTGATGTTACTGCACTGAGCATTAATAACTAAGACCATCCATTCACTTTGTGCCCTTGTCTATAGAAATGATATACTGATAGAATTCTAGAATTTAGCTATTTAAACAATTCCATTGAATCCCCCCATAAACACCATCTTTGATTCCACAACTGAAAGCATCATCTAGAAATGTACTTTTAATTATTAATATCTAGTCTAAATAGGGAAAAAATATATAAATTTGAAAAATAAAATCTGTCTTTACTAGTAATCCCTTGTGAACAGGGTCGGACTGGCCCACCGGAGAACTGGAGGATTCTCTGGTGGGCCCAGGCACTGACACCTGCTGTCATACTGGCCAGCAGCTGCCTAGGGCCCCCACTGCTCCAGGGGCCCCCAGTCAGTGGTGTGTTGCTAATAGCGGCACACCCAGCAGCTATGGGGCCCCTGAGTCAAGGGGACCCACACGGTGCCAGTGGAGCAGCAGCTGGAGACAGGAGCCTGTCCCTGCTGCTAAAGAGAAATAAATATATTCATGCTTCCCCACTCCCCCATGGGCGTGGAGAGGAGTGAGTTTTCATTTCACTTTAATAGCGGACAGTGTTAGCCGCAGGCTGAGGCTAATACTGCCCGCATGTAAAACTGGTGCGGCTGCATCAGGGCTCCAGAGGTGGGCCCCTGCAGGGTGGCTAACCCTGAGGGCAATCGGTGGGCAGGGAGCGATTCCTGCAGCTTGGCAGTGGAGCAAAGCTACAGGGATCAGATGGCCCGGAGCTTCCTGTCTGACACAGTGCGGCTGGCGAGGAAGATGCTGACAGGATGTGCTGCGGTTGGGAGAAGGCAATGTTGGTGGTGGAAAGGATGATGGTGGTGGTGGAAAGGACGATGAGGGTGGTGGGGGAACGCAATGATGGAGGTGTTGAAATGGGCAATGATGGAGGTGGTGGAATGGGCAATGATGGGATGGTGGGGGAGAAGGCAATGATGGTTGTGGGGGGAGGCAATGATGGAGGTGTTGAAATGGGTAATGATGGGGGTGGTGGGAGAGAAAGCAATGATGGTTGCGGTGGAAAGGACAATGATGGGGTGGTGGGGGAGGAGGCAATGATTGAGGTGGTGGAAAGGACAATGATAGGGGTGGTGGGTAAGAAGGCAATGATGGAGGTGGTGATGAGGACAATGATGGAGGTTGAGGGGGTTGCATTATACCCTATGAGGCAGGCTGTATTATACTTTATGAGGGGGCTACATTATATTCTGTTGGGGGGCTGCATTATATTCTGTGTGGGGGCTGCATTATCCTCTCAGGGGACATCATACTATATGAGAGGGCAGCATTATGCCCTATGGGGGGCTGCAATACAACTTATGAGGGGGTTGCATTATACTCTGAGGGTGCTACATTATATTCTGTGGGGGGGCTGCATTATATTCTGTGTGGGGGCTGCATTATCCTCTCAGGGGACTACATTATATTTCCTGGGGGGGCTACATCATACTATATGAGGGGGCAGCATTATGCTCTATGGGGGGCTGCATTATACCTTATGAGGGGGTTGCATTATACTCTGAGGGGGCTACATTATATTCAGTGGTGGGACTGCATTATACTATATGAGGGGGCTACATTGTACCTTATGAGGGTGCTACATTATATTCTATGGGGGCTGCATTATACCTTATGAGGGGTTGCATTATATTTTCTGGGGTGCTGCATTATACCCTATGAGGGGGGCTGCATTATATTCTATGAGGGGGGCTACATTATATTCTGTGAGGGAGGCTACATTATATTCTATGAATGGTCTACTGTATATATTATATGAGGGGGCTACAATACATTCTATGAGGGGGCTACTTTATTTTCTATGAGAGGGCTACCCCAACCCCTGCTACATAATTAAGACATGTACTACCTTATATTGTTCCCTGATATTAGCGCGTTTTACCGCACAATTGGTGGTCTTGTATTTATTTCTATGTAGCTACATAGTGGGCACCAGGGATGATTTTCTCTGGTGGGCCCAAGGTGATCCAGTCTGACGCTACTTGTGAATAATATAACCCGTAAATGTGATAACTGATGGGACTCTACATAAACATGTCTGAAATAACTGATCTCTTACAGCTCTGTAGGTTAGTGACAACATATAAAATACAATATGAACTGCTGTATGTGCAAGTTACACGTGAGAAGTTTATAATCACTCCATAATTACTCCCGATCTTCCTGAAACTGGTAGATAAGAATCTCAAGCTATAAACCTATGTATAACTTACCTGATACAGATCTATATTATTTATTTATGTTACTCCATTATATAGCTCCATCTTATTCCACAGCATTTTCCAAACATTATCATCATTGCCCCATTGGGGTTCAGAATTTAAAGGGGTGGTCCAAACCAATAAGTCTGCAGTCACTCTGTGAGACTCCAGACTTATGAATCCCTCCAGCGCATTCACTGTGCACTGCGAGGTTTCCCTGGTTTCTGACCCGGGACTGGAGGGTATGTATGAGTGGGCATGGCCTCGCTCTCCATAAACTCTCGTCGCCAACATCACTAGACAGTATGCGGCCTTGCTCAATGCAAGTGTATGTAGCGAGGCCACGCCCACTAGACGGCTTCTGCCCGGTAGTATGTATAAATTATACATACTCTCCAATCCTGACTCAGAAACTGGTGAATCACCGCAGAGCATAAGGCATGTACTGGAGGGATTCATAAGTCTGTAGTCACACAGAGTGGACCGAACAACCTCTTTAAATTCCTGCATTTTTGTGCATAGCTGAGTCATCTTTCACCACAATTTTTCAATGAAGACCACTTCTGGCCACACTTCTCCAAACCATAAATTGGCTTAGGTAGGTCCCACTGGTTGCGGCCAGTTCTCAGCCGATAGCACTTTTCGACATTTTCCAATTTCTGAAGAGAACATGATGTGTCTTTCATCTGCGGCACTGTCTCCTTGGCCGACCACTGTGTCTATGGTCCTCAACGTTGCCCATTTTTGGTGGTCTCAAAGGTGAGAAATACATGCAGATACTTGTCCATCATACAGTATAATCAGGGAGGCATTTGATTGCCTACAAAATGATTCTGTAGCAAGACAATGACCAAACATACAATAATATGTCATATGGCTTTTTTTTTTTTTTACAATGGGACCATATTAGGACCATATTTCTCTATATGCCTAATCAATCGCGTGCATTGCTGCCCTTGTTGGAGATGCACATCATCAACCCCTCCCAATGGATATCCAGAACATCTCATAATATGAAAAGAGCAACATTCTCTCCATCAACTCATGCCAAACAAATAAATATTGAATGGATTGAGCAGATATTTTCTTTCAATCGATATGTCATAAGGTGAATAGAAATACAGAGGCACAATACAAATGTAAAGAATTAATGGCCATGTACATACATTAATCCCAGAGATGTATAAGCAGTGATCACAGGCTGACATGGATGCATACACTACTGTGTACCTGGAATAAAATCCACAAACAGCGGCACATGGAATAATGAATACGAGATCGCCGCTTTCATATCTCTAATCCACTTTGAGTTTCTCATTGCCTTACTTCCGTTTGATATTAGCTGGTAAAATCTCCCCCCGGCCAATGACTGTTTCTCAATTCTAGAAAGTGCATTTTTGACAACAGTAATATAAATATCCATAATTCTCACACATGAGAGAGTGAGGTTTACAGCTTCTTTATGGAACTATATTTTATTTATAGGCGCTCTGAGCTCCACTGCTAGTGCAGAAATCAATGCTGCTGATTCACACCGAGGATGCTAGAGTCATGGACGGCGAAGGGAAATGAAGTGAGGAAATTGAGTATGTACCTGTATTCTCAGGACCAAAGGAGAAGAAGAAATTACCCCAATTTTTTTTTGCTCCAGATCACCATCGTCACGATATGTCAGGATCTTCATCTATCAGACAGCTATGGAATATACTGTTGATTCATGTTTAGAGAAGCCCTGTCACGGGTCAAAGGTGTACTCCTGCTATTCCCATGAATATTATAGTTTTTTATCTGACACATGGCCTTTTTTTATTTAGTGCTAATATTTATGGTCGTTATCAAGGGGCAATGCTCACAGAGTAATAATGCAGAACAGCCTAAACACACTGCACCCTTGTAAAGCCCATATATATATATATATATATATATATATATATATATATACAGTACAGACCAAAAGTTTGGACACACCTCATTTAAACATTTAAAGATTTTTCTGTATTTTCATGACTATGAAAATTGTACATTCACACTGAAGGCATCAAAATTATGAATTAACACATGTGGAATTATATACTTAACAAAAAAATGTGAAGCAACTGAAATAATGTCTTATATTCTAAGTTCTTCAAAGTAGCCACCTTTTGCTTTGGTGACTGCTTTGCACATTCTTGGCATTCTCTTGATGAGCTTCAAGAGGTAGTCACCGGGAATGGTCTTCCATCAATCTTGAAGGAGTTCCCAGCGATGCGTAGCACTTGTTGGCCCTTTTGCCTTCACTCTGTGGTTCAGCTCACCCCAAACCATCTCGATTGGGTTCAGGTCTGGTGACTGTGGAGACCAGGTCATCTGGCGTAGCACCCCATCACTCTCCTTCTTGGTCAAATAGCCCTTACACAGCCTGGAGGTGTGTTTGGGGTCATTGTCCTGTTGAAAAATAAATGATGGTCCAACTAAACGCAAACCGGATGGAATAGCATGCCGCTGCAAGATGCTGTGGTAGCCATGCTGGTTCAGTATGCCTTCAATTTTGAAGGGATCCCCAACAGTTTCACCAGCAAAGCACCCCCACACCATCACACCTCCTCCTCCATGCTTCACGGTGGGAATCAGGCATGTAGAGTCCATCCGTTCACCTTTTCTGCGTCGCACAAAGACACGGTGGTTGGAACCAAAGATCTCAAATTTGTACTCATCAGACCAAAGCACAGATTTCCACTGGCCTAGTGTACATTCTTTGTGTTCTTTAGCCCAAACAAGTCTCTTCTGCTTGTTGTCTGTCATTAGCAGTGGTTTCCTAGCAGCTATTTTACCGTGAAGGCCTGCTGCACAAAGTCTCCTCTTAACAGTTGTTGTAGATATGTGTCTGCTGCTAGAACTCTGTGTGGCATTGACCTGGTCTCTAATCTGAGCTGCTGTTAACCTGCCATTTCTGAGGCTGGTGACTCAGATAAACTTATCCTCAGAAGCAGAGGTGACTCTTGGTCTTCCTTTCCTGGGGCGGTCCTCATGTGAGCCAGTTTCTTTGTAGCGCTTGATGGTTTTTGCCACTGCACTTGGGGACACTTTCAAAGTTTGCCCAATTTTTCAGACTGACTGACCTTCATTTCTTAAAGTAATGATGGCCACTCGTTTTTCTTTACTTAGCTGCTTTTTTCTTGCCATAATACAAATTCTAACAGTCTATTCAGTAGGACTATCAGCTGTGTATCCACCAGACTTCTGCACAACACAACTTATGGTCCCAACCCCATTTATAAGGCAAAAAATCCCACTTATTAACCCTGACAGGGCACACCTGTGAATTGAAAACCATTCCCGGTGACTACCTCTTGAAGCTCATCAAGATAATGCCAAGAGTGTGCAAAGCAGTCATCAAAGCAAAAGGTGGCTACTTTGAAGAACCTAGAATATAAGATAATTTTAGTTGTTTCACACTTTTTTGTTAAGTATATAATTCCACATGTGTTAATTCATCGTTTTGATGCCCTCAGTGTGAATGTACAATTTTCATAGTGATGAAAAGATAGAAAAATCTTTAAATGAGAAGGTGTGTCCAAACTTTTGGTCTGTACTGTATATACATACAAAATATTCAGGGGAGAAGCAGGAATAAAATAAGGAAAAAAAACTGCCCACCTTTGACCTATTGGCTTTCTTTAGAAGGGTATTCTCAAAATTGGTCATGATCCCTTATCTGCGAGATAGGGAATAACTTCCCGGTCACTGAGGGTCCAATCATATGAATGTAGCTTTGGTTGATTTTTTTAAAATTTATTTATGATGCTTTACTTATATAGTGCCATCACATTCCGCAGCACATTACAGACATCATCATCACTGTCCCCATTGGGGTTCACAAACTACATTACCTATCAGTATGTCTTTGGAGTGTGGGAGGAAACTGGAGAACCCTGAGGAAACCCACACAAACATGGGGAGAACATACAAACTCTTTTCATTGGTGGGAGTTTAACCCAAGACCCCAGCGCTGCAAGGCTGCAGTGCTAACCACTGAGCCACTGTGATTATACGCATTTCGGCTTGATTCATTCTTATGGGACAGCTGGAGATAGCCGAGCGCTGCGCTAGGCTGGACTTTAGTACACTCTTTATAATGAATGGAATGGCTGTTTGCATGATCAACTACCACTAGATTCACTTGGTGTGAAAATTCCCAGATCACAGCAGCATTAGGGGTCGGGGCCCTAGTGGTCGGACCCCAGTGAATTGATCATACCCATTTGAGTATAATCATTCATGATGTCATTTTTGTGGGAAAGTAAATATTTACATAGACTCATCAGCTGTATTTGTCACTTTACCTATTTACTAGAACTATTGTCATTTATTGCATATCTGGTTTTTCTTTTGGCACTTATATTTATTAGGGAGCAAGGTGTTATCCGAGCATGCTCGGGTGCTAACAGAGTATCTTTGGCATGCTCGAATACTATGTTTGAGTTGTGCAGCTGCATGTCTCGCACATGCAGGGATTGCCTGTTTGTTAAAATAGCCACGAGACATGCAGCCATGGGGACTGGAACATATTATTCGAGAACGCCGAAGACACTCGGTTATCACACGAGCATGCTGGGATAACACCTTATCCGAGCATGCTCACTCAACATTATTCTTGACCAATATTTGCATGGTGAATTTATATTTCATATGCATTGAATTAACAATAAAATTTGTTTCCAAAAAGTTCATACTTTTTAACCTGTTCCCGACCAGGCTATTTTTTCTGTGTTTGCATCTCCTTACTCTTCTACACGAGGTAGAACTGTCAAGACTCTGACGTCGGGTGTCCCAGGACCAGGGGCTCCTTCCAATGTCACGACTCTGTTGTCAGGTGTCCCGGGACCAGGGGCTCCTTCCCTGTCCCTAGCACTAGGGGGCGCCCTAGCTCACTCTGCTCCCCGGATTACTTCTGATGGTGAAGACTCTGGGGCCCAGGGAAGATGGGGTAGTAGTATACCGCAATACACCAACCAGACTTAACAAGATAATACAAACAGGGGTACTGGAAAATACCAAACATACAAATATACATATACATATAACAGAGGAATGCACCGGGGAGTGGAGGATGGGGTTAAACCAAAATAGGAGAAGAAAGGGAATTATAACACACTCAAAATCAAGCAACAGTCACAGAAATATCTACCAACCGCCTACTCAAATAATCACCATAAACAACCTCCAAGCCATGCAGCAAAAGCTAGCTCTGACAATGTGTGTTAGTCAGAACCCAAATTATATAGGACATGGGAGTGGCTAACAGTGCTCAGCTGAGAGTCTTAGCTCCAAGAGCTCTCAAAAAAGCAGATTAACCCCTGCATGGCACCAGAAATTTACACTGTTTAATGTGAAGGTGAAGTGCTTCTATTTGTTGCAAGACTAGGAGAAATCGGAAGCTGCGGTCTTCTTACCAGTAGACTCACTCTAAATATGCGAGATTCTTATGATCTGTAATTACCATAACTGGATGAACTGCTCCCTCCAGAAAATGACGCCACTCTTCAAAGACCCACTTGATTGCCAAGAGTTCCCTGTTACCAATGTCGTAATTTCTCTCTGCAGATGATAGTTTTTTTTCGAAAAATAAGCACATGGAAGCCATTTACCAGGAGACACACCCTGAGATAGTCCCGACCTCAGATGCATCAGCTTCAACAATAAAATGCTGAGTGACGTCAGGCTGTATGAGAATTGGCGCAGATGCAAAACACTCCTTCAATGTATTGAATGCCTCCCTGGCTGGACTGGATAACTTGGAAAAGTCTGTCTCCTTACTGGTCATATCCGTCAAAGGTTTGGTCACTACTTAAAAGTTTTTGATTTATATTACAGGATGATTTATGTAAACTAGAAGCTTGGGCTGATAAATGGCAAATGAACTTTAATGGGGATAAATGTAAGGTCATGCACTTGGGTAGAAGTAATAAGATGTATAACTATGTGCTTAATTCTAAAACTCTGGGAAAAACCATCAATGAAAAAGACCTGGGTGTATGGGTAGATGACAAACTCATATTCAGTGGCCAGTGTCAGGCAGCTGCTACAAAGGCAAATAAAATAATGGGATGCATTAAAAGAGGCATAGATGCTCATGAGGAGAACATAATTTTACCTCTATACAAGTCACTAGTTCGATCACACTTAGAATACTGTGCACAGTTCTGGTCTCCGGTGTATAAGAAAGACATAGCTGAACTGGAGCGGGTGCAGAGAAGAGCGACCAAGGTTATTAGAGGACTGGGGGGTCTGCAATACCAAGATAGGTTATTATACTTGGGGCTATTTAGTTTGGAAAAACGAAGACTAAGGAGTGATCTTATTTTAATGTATAAATATATAAGGGGACAGTACAAAGATCTTTCTGATGATCTTTTTAATCATAGACCTGAGACAGGGACAAGGGGGCATCCTCTACATCTGTAGGACAAAAGGTTTAAGCATAATAACAGACGCGGATTCTTTACTGTAAGAGCAGTGAGACTATGGAACTCTCTGCCGTATGATGTTGTAATGAGTGGTTCATTACTTAAATTTAAGAGGGGACTGGATACCTTTCTGGAAAAGTATAATGTTACAGGGTATATACACTAGATTCCTTGATAGGGCGTTGATCTAGGGAACTAGTCTGATTGCCGTATGTGGAGTCGGGAATGAATTTTTTTCCCCAAGGTGGAGCTTACTCTTTGCCACATGTTTTTTTTTTGCCTTCCTCTGGATCAACATGTTAGGGCATGTTAGGTTAGGCTATGGGTTGAACTAGATGGACTTAAAGTCCTCCTTCAACCTTAATAACTATGTAACTATGTAATTTACGGTAGTAGTTGGCAAAACCCAAAAACCTTTATAACGCTTTTGAATCCTCAGAACGGTCCCAACGATCCCAACCCAGTACCGCCCGAACTTTTGCTGGATCCATGCGACAACCGATGGACGATAGCAAATATCCTTCAAAAGGGATCTCATCAACCGAGAATATACATTTCTATAGTTTGACAAATAAATTATTTTCTCTCAGAGTATCTTCAAGACCTGCCTGACATCTACCTGATGTGATTCAAGTTTAGGTGAATAAATTAATATGTCATCAAGATTACCACAAATCTACCTATCAGGTGACTAAAAATGTAATTTACAAAGTGCTGAAAGACGGCGGAAGCATTCCTCAACCCAAATGGTATCAAAAGGTTCTTATAGTGTCCCTCAGGTGTATTAAAAGCTATTTTTCATTCATTCCCCTTATTAATATGAATGAGATCCATTTTGGAAAACCATTTTGCTCCTACAATCTGATTAAAGAGCTCCGGGATGAGAGGGAGTGGATACGGATCCTGGACCATGATCAGATTGAGTTTGCGGAAATCTAGGCAAGGGCTTAACCCCACAACTTTCTTCTTTACAAAGAAAAACCCTGCAGAAATGGGGGCTGAGGATGGTCTGATATGACCCTTTGTCAAACTCTACGCGATATACTCCTTCATGGCCTGCCTCTCTGGACCAGAGATATTATATAGTCTGCTCTTACTCAGCTTGGCCCCAGAAATAAGATTAACGGCGCAGTCATAAGGACAATGGGGAGGAAGTTCTTGGCACCCCTGCTCTGAGAACACAGCCCAAAAATCAGACAGGTATTTAAGCACAGACTGGGTGTCCACCCTTGCAAGTCAGGTAACCAAGCAGTGTCCTTGACAATACTCACTCCATTATACCACCTCCCGGGTCTGCAATTTACCACAAGGTTGTGCAGAGTGTGCCATGGAAGTCCAAGAACCACAGGAGAGGGCAACTCCTCTAGCACATAACAGTCAATTACTTCAGAGTGCACGGCCTCTGCCTGTAGATGTAAGCCTCGGACGGCTAGAGTAAAATACCCTGTTTCAATGGTGCGGAGTCGATGGCAATTATGGGTATAGGTTTGGACAGTGTGTGTTGTTTGAGGCGCTGGACCTGGATGAACCTCACCCCACTGTCCAGAAATGCAGAAATAACCACCCTATTTTTGCCCAGATGAATTTCGGCTGGCACAAAAAATTGTGTCCTACCCACAGAGGTGATATGTTTCTAACCTCACTGCAACCCAGGCTCCTTAGTTTTCCAGCGGCTGTTTACTGTAAGATATGGAAGGACATGTGCTCACAAAATGTCCCTACTACAATAAAAACACACTTCCCCTTTGCACCGAACAACAGACTGCTTTCCTGCTTTACCAGTTGCCGCACCCAACTGCATGGGTTCCTCAGATGATTCAAACCAGATTTCCCTTGGCCCCGGGCCTCCCCCACATTGGGGTATCTCCCTCTGTCTCTGGTAAACACTCAATCCACCCAGATAGCCAGAGAAATGGCCGCTAAAAGGGAATCTGGAGTCTCATACAGAGATAAGGCATCCTTCACCCTTACTGATAGCCCTTCACACAACTAGCTACGGAGTGTGGGGTCATTCCACTTAGTGGCTATTGACCACCTCCGAAACTTGGAGCAATACTCCTCCATCGGCCAGTCTCGCTGCTGAAGATGATTTGGCTTGAGACTGGAATCTAAGGGGTAATGTTTCTCCTTGCAGAGTAACATGCCAGGCCTGGAATGCCAGAATGAGGAGGCTTCCAAAGACATATCTGTCCTGAACAGGAAGATTGCTTCTCTGCTGCACCTCTATGACATTTTACAGAAAGGACAGAAAAAGCAAAGAGATAAAATCCCACCCCACTTCCTATAATCTCTTTGTCTCCGTTGCTCAAAGGAATTACACATGCCAAAATGCAATAGACAATTGGGAGACACTCCTTGATGGTCTGATGTGATATTTTAAGGGTAATAAAACATTTTTTAAATACATTTTCAGATTAACGATTCAGTGTAGCACAATATCTATCAAATTAGAAGAAGTTTTCTGAAATGTAGTGACCATTTAAATAGAGTACTTCAAAGATGTAAGGAGTACAACTGCAAAATCAGAATACACAGAGTTTAATGATTTACTATGCTCCCTAGTATCATTTATCATAGTTTTAAAATGGCTTCTCAAGGTATCAAATCTGTGAGGGTCTGACACCCGGCTCACCCGCAGATCAGTTGCTTTAAGCTCCTGAAGAGGCTGGATGCAAACATTGAGCAAAACTAAACAGCTCAGCTCCATTCAAAGTGTAGCACCCACTTCCAGGTACTGCAGATCAGGGCTGATTCTCATGAACAGCTGATTTTCAGCTCTCAGCAGTGGACACTGCACATTGAATGGTGCTTGCTTAATTGTTGCACTATGGTCAAGGTTTACATCTGGCTGTCTTCTAAGCTAAAAGTAGTTGATTACAGGGGTGATTGGTATTGGACCCCCATCTATCTGATATCGATGAACTACCTAAGGAAAGTTCAGGAATATCATATGCCCAGAAAACCCCTTTAAATATTTCTTGGCCTATTGTAGCATACAAAGCTTTGATTCAAGCACATTATCACATTATTATATTTTGGGAATATAGCTCAATTTATGTGTTTTTTTTCTTTGTATTGTTGCATTCTGTGCAAGCCGGTGTGTGGCCTTCCCTTCTCCTGAGCTGGAAATTGTACATAAGGCTTCCACAGTCTGGTGTTTCACTGGTTGGGCCCAGTCCTTTTGTCTGCCTTGATTCACACTGAGTATATAGACAAAAAAGATTGCTGACAGCACTCACTCATTGGGGCGCCCGTTCCATGTCCAGGGAACCTTCCTGGATCTTCAAGGTAATCCAAAGTAGAAAATGAACAGCGCTCCAGCCGGGTGTAATAGTAACGTAGAACAGATATTTATTCAGCCATGTTAGAGCGACGTTTCGACCGACATCCGGTCTTTTTCAAGCATACAAAATGGTGCAACTGGCTGGCTTAATTAGTGTGGATACCACACAGGGCACCAATCACAGTCAAGTCACAGCCCACAATAAAATACAATACATAAATATAGTACATAACAGACATCAGACATATGTGTAACAACAGATCACCAATAAATAGATAATGACCATAAAAGACAGTCAAATAATCTATGTATAAATACAAATCCATGCTTTGTTTATCCTATAACCAACGAATCTTCTCAATGCATCTTCGTTGCTATGGAGAGCTTCACCCAATGGATCCTTTTCACTATAAACCTCCTGGTCATTCAGACCCAATGGGAAATAAGGGCGCCAAAAACATAAGCAACCTATCACTCTATACCACATAATTTAATGCCTCTCAGAGCCAATCCGGCATACCATTACAGATTTAGTGTGTCTGCATCATCGCTAAGCGTCCATACCTCGATTTCATCTCTATGTCGCAGATCATTACAGAGGCCCCAGCATCAGAGCGCAGGCGCACAATGTCAAAGCCGCGCCCCATCACATGATCGGGACGGGGACACGCCCAGACATGACGCGCACCTACGTCACATCGCTGCGGTCCCACATGATCGCAATACCGGCTAGTTACCGGGAGACGTCCGCAAACAATGAATGCAAGATTCACAACATAGAAAGAATCTAGAAAACGTGAGACACTTAAAAAGAAAGCATACTGCATAGAAACAGGGCTGCAATATGGAGTAATGGCACCGAGTAATGCAAAAGAGCCTGTTAGATGAAAAATGGAAAAGATCCTGTTGGCTAAACAAACATAACAAGCATAATGGGACAGTCGGATACCAGACGGAAGGCAACATATATAGCATATCCATGTTTTTTTTAAAAAAATAATATATTCAATGTGCCAAATCTGCACAAATCCACATCTTGAATCGTCCTGCATCATCTGTCTTCCGACTGTCACATTCTTTATCTATATATGATAGAACACAAACATATATTGGTAATATTTGTAATGGTATGCCGGATTGGCTGTCTGAGAGGCATTAAATTATGTGGTATAGAGTGATAGGTTGCTTATGTTTTTGGCGTCCTTATTTCCCATTGGGTCCAAATGACCAGGAGGTTTATAGTGAAAAGGATCCATTGGGTGAAGCTCTCCATAGCAACGAAGATGCATTGTGAAGATTCGTTGGTTATAGTATAAAGAAAGCATGGATTTGTATTTATACATAGATTATTTGACTGTCTTTTATGGTCATTATCTATTTATTGGTGATCTGTTGTTACACATATGTCTGATGTCTGTTATGTACTATATTTATGTATTGTATTTTATTGTGGGCTGTGACTTGACTGTGATTGGTGCCCTGTGTGGTATCTCTAGGGTTGAGCGACTTTTGCTTTTTTAGGATCGAGTCGAGACTGTCTCGAAAGTTGGATCGTGTGAAATCGGCCGATTATTGTGAAAAGTCGGGGGGCCGACCGAAACACGAAACCCAATGCAAGTCAATGGGGATTGATTTTTTTTTTTTCCTCTCTCTCTCTCTCTCTCTCTCCTCCGTCCCTGCAAAATTTCTGTTTCACTGTGGGAATCGCTATATCCCAAACGTTAAGATGGCGCTTTTACCCCTTGTGACGCCGCACAAAGCGAGCCGGAACCCATGTCATCACGCTGCACACACTCCTTCATTGGCTGAAAAAAATGGCGGGGAAAGCATCATACGAAACGCGACTTTGGCGTGAAAATCGCCGACCGTGTGGCCGATCCCACGCTGGGGTCGGGTTTCACGAAACCCGACTTTGCCAAAAGTCGGCGACTTTTGAAAATGACCGATCCGTTTCGCTCAACCCTAGTATCCACACTACTTAAGCCAGCCAGTTGCACCATTTTGATTCACACTGAGCTCAACATTGACACATGGTAAGGTTTTAATATTAGACAGTGTAGGACTGTCCCGATCAGAGTTACCATGATGTGGTGGGATGGCTTTTGTGCTATTTTTCTATCAAAAAACGGTATTACTAAAAACTCTGTGTTATTTAAATGCACTTTTGCTTTTTTACTTAGTTACAGCAGGGTTTTTTTGCTCCCCTTTTCTCTTGTAGGTTTTATGTGTTTTGTGTGCGTTTGACGTCTGCATGTGTACCAACTCAAGGTAAGCTCAATTTTTGTGTTTTTTTCTAAGCTAAAAGTAGTTGATTACAGGGGTGCTTGGTATTGGACCCCCATCTACAGTATCTGATATCGATATACTACCTAAGGAAAGTTCAGGAATATCATATGCCCAGAAAACCCCTTTAAATATTTCTTGACCTATTGTAGCATACAAAGCTTTGCTTCAAAACCATTATCACATTATTATATTTTGGGAATTTTAAAGAAAACTCTGGTTGAATTTTACATATCTTTATCTTTATCACACTAATGGTACATTGCAAAGCTATATCAGTGCTAACAGACCCCTTGTTGCCGCTATATATTCTCATGAGAATGTATTGAAGAACAAGATAGTGTATATATATATATATATATATATATATATATATATATACATACACACAGTATATATATATATATATATATATATATATATATATATATATATATATATATACTGTATATGTATCATTGTACAACATTTCCTCCATCCGAGTCCCCTGGCAGAACCATGATAGGATTAACAACTCCATTACATACTGGTTAGATTTACATAGCTGCAATAAGCCTATTGATGTAGATACAATAGGACAAGCCAGAGGGAAATTGAGACTGACAACATTTCCATATTTGCTCCAGTATATATTGTGCCAGGATGTTTTATAGCTAAGTGCCGTGCTGAAAAAAAAAATATACACATATATATAAATATTATACCCGAAGCTAGAAAACCGTTCCATCTCACAGTGCCTGATATATTGTGATCCCAGAACATGAGGCCTGGGCAGTACAGTTGTAAATTACTTTTGCAAATGAGGCCAGAAACTAAAATCTTGCTGAAGGCAAGAATCATATATTGCGCAAATAATCAGCAAAAAACAGAAGAACAAACATTTATGTCAATGCTCAAACAAGATGACAGAAAAAAAAAAAAATTGTGCGGTACGTAATGATCCAACTGTATACGCCTAGAAGATACATATTCTATATAGATTGATACCCCTAGTGAAGAAGTAGGTAACACGGAAAACTTTGCTGCATTTATCATAGTCGATGGAAAAAGTAGAACGTTTCTATCTATCCTGGCCAAAAAAAATAAAAATATTCACAGAAGATACCTCTGGTACAAAATTAAAAGCTTGGACAAAGTAGTGGGCCAACCTTGAAATTTATTAAAAAAAAAAGTTTACAATTGAGGAAGGTTTTCCTTATCATCAAATATAATGATGAGCCTTTTGATATAGAAATGATCTTAAAGGAGTTGTTCCACAAACAAATTACATATTAATTAATAGATCTTAGAATGAAATATTGGAATAATATATGCTATGTAAGAGTAGTAAAAAGCAAATGGACCAATGGCCTAATTTAAATATGTAATAACAAAGGATAAAAAACCTTGAAGATAGATAATAAAGTATGGTGCAAAAGTTCCCCAAATACAGTATGATACCCCCACAGGGAAATCCTCCACAGTACCCTCCAAATGCATGGTAATATGATCCAACTGTACCCCCTTCCTTCAATCCCCCAGGCAAAGTTTGTTGACCCCATCACACTATGATTCTCCAACTTTACACTCCACACAGCCCTCTATACAGTATAATGGCCACAAAAAAGATGATGCGGAGTAAAATCGCAGCGTAAGCATGCGTTTGCATGCGTTTTGGCATGCGTTTGCGCATGCAGATGATACGCTGCGCACAGAAACGCTAATGTGAACCTAGCCTAAGTGACACATCACTGAAATCAGTTTCTCAGCCCCTACCTCATGCTGCCTTCCCAGCAAACCTGCTAAACCAGATAACAGGAAAATGGGATAATGATCTCTATGACCTTAATAAAGATATATAATGCATTAATTAGCCTTAGCGTTACCTTGCGAAGTGTCCAGTAGCTCACAAGGTCAGCCTTCCCCTCCCAATGGCATAGTTAGAGAACTCCCAACAAAGTGGAAAGTAGATTCTGATGAGACATACCATACATAAGAATTTGACACTGCCGAGCCCTTATAACATATGACAGACTGGGGTGCCAGTAATATTGAAATTGGGGGCCCAGTGCTCAGCTCCATGCAACATTACCTGATCAATCACAAATTCACCTATGCTTTTATGTAATAAGAACTTAGGCAAATCGAGGAGTAGAAGCAAATTTATCTAATCAGACATATTACAAAGTTTCATATTTTCTTGTGTACTATTGATTCAGGAAATAAAAATTATAATGATGGTTACTCTAAGTGTATTGTATCAAGCTCTACTTATGCGGGTGCGTACCAGGAAATTCACTTGTTCCCCTATGGACCAATTCAAGACTAGGGCTGGGTGCTTAAAGGGGTAGTCAGGAGTAAAAAGTTTTTTCATTCTAAATCCCTATTTATTTAGTGCCATATTCTAAACTAATTTCTAACATACTTGCATTAAAAATTCCCTATTCCAAGGGGAGAGGCTGCAGTTACTGTTGCAACCTCTCCCCCGTCCCTGAAATCAAGCATAATCAGTGACGCTCTTTTCAGAGGCTAGGCTAATTCCTGCGCACTGTGCAATATACACAGTGATAGTGAGCTCTCTGTTCTTGGCTCAGGTCAGCAGTAACAAGATGGCGACAGAGCAGTATCAGAATACCCAGTGTGCAGAGAACACTAGCATCACTTGTGTGGGCAGTGCTGGGCTTTTAACGCAGGGTATTCTGACAACACACTCCAATACTCGTTACTGTGGATCTGAGCCAACAACAGAGAGCGCACTGTCATTGTGCACATCGCACAGTGGCAGAGCAGGGACCAGCCTACCCGTGAAATGAGGGTCACTTATGATGCTTTGTTTCAAAAAGGGGGCAGAGGTTGCAGCAGTGACAACAGCCTCTGCCCCCTGATGACATTTTATTTGAGTATCCCAGCATGCACTGGGGATTTTCAAATGAAGTGTCATCAATAAGGAAGCAAAAAAAAAAATAGAAAAGCATTTAGATAGTGTAGTTAGGGAAGAATAGGGAATATTTAATGCAAGTATATTAGAAAATACACTGTTCAAATAAATAAAGGGAACACTTAAACAACAGAATATACTGTAACTCCAAGTAAATCAAACTTCTGTGACATCAAACTGTCCACTTAGGAAGCAACACTGTTTGACAATCAATTTCACATGTTGTTGTGCAAATAGAATAGACAACAGATGGAAATTATTGGCAATTATCAAGACACACTCAATAAAGGACTGGTTTTGCAGGTGGGGACCACAGGCCACATCTCAGTACCAACAATGCTTTCTGGCTGATGTTTTGGTCACTTTTGAATGTTGGTTGTGCTTTCACACTGGTGGTAGCATGAGACGGACTCTACAACCCACACAAGTGGCTCAGGTAGTGCAGCTCATCCAGGATGGCACATCAATGCGAGGTGTGGCAAGGTGGTTTGCTGTGTCTGTCAGCGTAGTGTCCAGGGGCTGGAGGCGCTACCAGGAGACAGGCCAGTACACCAGGATACATGGACAGGACCGTGGGAGGGCAACAACCCAGCAGCAGGACCACTACCTCAGCATTTGTGCAAGGAGGAACAGGAGGAGCACTGCCAGAGCCCTGCAAAATGACCTTGAGCAGGCCACAAATGTGCATATGTCTGTACAAACGGTTAGAAACCGACTCCATGAGGATGGTCTGAGTGCCCGGCGTCCACAGATGTGGGTTGTGCTCACAGCCCAACACCGTGCAGGACGCTTGGCATTTGCCACAGAATACCAGGATTGGCAAATTCACCACTGGAGCCCTGTGCTCTTCACAAGATGAAAGCAGGTTCACACTGAGCACATGTGACAGACGTGACAGAGTCTGGAGACGCCGTGGAGAGCGATCTGCTGCCTGCGACATCCTTCAGCATGACTGGTTTGGCAGTGGGTAAGTAATGGTGTGGAGTGGCATTTCTTTGGAGGGCCGCACAGCCCTCCATGTGCTCGCCAGAGGTAGCCTGACTGCCATTAGGTACCAAAAGGTAATCCTCAGACCCCTTGTGAGACCATATGCTGGTGCGGTTGGCCCTGGGTTCCTCCTAATGTGTCAACAGTTCCTGCAAGATGAAGGCATTGAAGCTATGCACTGGCCCGCCCATTCCCCAGACCTGACTCCGATTGAATACATCTGGGACATCATGTCTCGCACCATCCACCAACGTCATGTTGCACCACAGACTGTCCAGGAGTTGGCGGATGCTTTAGTCCAGGTCTGGGAAGAGATCCCTCAGGAGACCATCTGCCGCCTCATCAGGAGCATGCCTAGGCGTTGTAGGGAGGTCATACAGGCACGTGGAGGCCACACACACATCATTTCATAGTCTTGAGGCATTTCCACTGAAGTTGGATCAGCCTGTAACTTCATTTTCCACTTTGATTTTGAGCATCATTCCAACTGCAAACCTCCGTGGGATATTAGTTGTGATTTACATTGATCTTTTTTAGGTTCAGTAGCGTAGCTACTGGGGGGGCAGAGGGGGCCATCGCCCCGGGCCCTGTCACATGAAAGGGCCCACTGGGAGCCAGGGCCACTTCTGTGAGGAGGCAGAACACCACATAGGAGCAGAGCAGTATAACGTCTGCTCCCGTCTGGCGGAGACTCTGCAGGCTATTAGCACAGTGGCGGCTGCAGTCTCCCCCCTGCAGTGAATGGTTTCGCCCCCTCTGACCTGATCATGAAGCTTTTCCTGGCTGCAGTTTTCTTCCCTCTGTGCACGCTGGGATTGGCTCAGGCACGCTGGGTCCTAGTGCCCACCTTGCATTTCACCTAGACACTTCCTGGTCCTGCCTGCAGTGCAAACGTATCAGTAAGTGGGGATGGGACTTATTAGGTTTATTAAATTCAGGTATGTCACTGTGAGGCCGTTGGGGTATTGTGGGGGCTGAAAGTGAGTGAGGGGGGGACAGGGTACTGGGGGGTGAATGTGAGACCATTTGGGGGTTGTGAGGGCAGAAGGTGGCTGAGGTGGGACAGGGCACTGAGGGGGTGGATGTGAGATGATGGGGGCATTGGGGCTGAAGTGGGGGAGGGGGACATGTCACTGGGGGCTGAATATTATAATGTTTAGTTATGATATTATATGTGCTCCATCATGTAATATTTGCTGTCTGGTGAGGCTGGAGATGGGGGGCAGGGGGCTTTTGATACGTACCACCTTGGCCTTTTATGAGTATTAGTATAAGGAGCCGCATACAGTAACCAAGAGCTGCATCACACTTACAGCACCACTCCAGCATTATTTTTTATTTCATTGCTGGAGTGGTGCTGACAATCCACGTCCCCTGCCCTCTGTCTGATACTTGCCTTCTGGCGTTTTCATCAGTTTTAGTCTCCGCTCGGCTCCATCTCCTGCAGTTTGTGGCCTGTCCGGGGCTCCAGTGTTTCATGGAGCGGCACAGAGGTCACTAATCAGAGTGAGTCTGTGGGAGCCTCGTTCTGGCCTCTTTCTCACTCTCAGGCTATGTGCACACGGTGCGGATTGCCCGCTGCGGATTTGCAGCAGTTTTCTATCTGGTGTACAGTGCCATGTAAACCTATGGAAAACCAAATCCGCAGTGCACATGGTGCGGAAAATACTGCGCGGAAACGCTGCGTTGTATTTTCCGTAGCATGTCAATTCTTTTTGGGGATTCCGCAGCGTTTTACACCTGCTCCCGTATAGGATTCTGCAGGTGGTAAAACGCAGGTGAAATCTGCACAAAAAACACAGGAAATCCGCTGTGAATCCGCAACAAGTGCACATAGCCTCATAGTCTTACATTGAGCGCTTGTGACATAGCTTCTAACTTCTGGCCAGTCAGAAGCTGCGCCCACAAGTTTGAGCCACGGTACTGCAGCAGTGCCACAAAATAGTGATTACTAGGGTTGAGCGAAACGGATCGTTCATTTTCAAAAGTCGCCGACTTTTGGCAAAGTCGGGTTTCGAGAGAGAGAGAGGAGAGAGAGAGAGGAGAGAGAGAGAGAATAAAATAAAATACACATTGACTTGCATTGGGTTTCGTGTTCCGGTCCGGAACCCGACTTTACAGTAGAATCGGCCGATTTCACGCGATCTGACTTTCGAGAAGGTCGGGTTTCACAAAACCCAACTCGACCCTAAAAAAGCAAAAGTCGCTCAACCCTAGTGATTACGCCGGAGGAGGAGTAAATGACCGGGACATCCAAATCATGACAGGGAGCTGTGAGTCCATCATACTGTGTATAAGGGAGCTGCGGGCCCATCATACTGTGTACAGGGGAACTGTGGGGGACATCATACTGTGTATAAGGGAGCTGCGGGCTCATCATACTGTGTATAAGGGAGCTGCGGGCCCATCATACTATGTATACAGGAGCTACGGGCCAATCATACTATGTATAAGGGAGCTGTGGGCCCATCATACTGTGTATAAGGGAGCTGCGGGCCCATCATACTGTGTATAAGGGAGCTGCGGGTCCATCATACTGTGTATACAGGAGCTGTAAGTCCATCATACTGTTTGTATGGGAGCTGCAGGCCCATCATACTGCGTATAAGGGAGCTGCGGGCCCATCATGCTGTGTATAAGGGAGCTGCGGGCCCATCATACTGTGTATAAGGGAGCTGCGGGCCCATCATACTGTGTATAAGGGAGCTGCGGGCCCATCATACTGTGTATAATGAAGCTGCGGGTCCATCATACTGTGTATAAGTCTACGTTCACATTTGCGGTCTGCGCCGCAGCGTGTGGGGCGCCGCAGCGTCGCCGCATGCGTCATGCGCCCCTATATTTAACATGGGGGCGCATGGACATGCGTTGCACTTGCGTTTTGCGACGCATGCGTCACTGCGGCGCACGCGTCCGGGCGCAGAGGACGCAGCAAATTGCATTTTTGCTGCGTCCAAAATCAACCAAAAAAAGGACGCATGCGTCGCAAAACGCACCGTTGTGCATGCGTTTTGCTGCGTTTTTGTTTGCGTTGTGCGTTGCGGCGCCGACACTGCGGCACACAACGCAAATGTGAACGTAGCCTAAGGGAGCTTCGGGCCCATCATACTGTGTATAGGGAACTGTGAAGGCATATTGTGCATATGGGAGCTGTTGGCCCATTACACTGTATATAGGGGAGCTCTGGGAGGCATTATACTTTCTATAGTGGAGTTCTGTTAGCATTATACTGTGTATAGGGGAGCATTGGGCTCATACTGTGTAGAGGGGAGCAGTGGGAACATCATACTGTGTAGAGGGGAGCAGTGAGAACATCATACAGTGTATAGGGGAGCTGTGGGGGCCTTAGACTGTGTATAGGGAAGCTTTAAGCTCACCATACTGTGTATAATGGAGCAGTACATGGGGGAACTTAGGGGACATTATTAAATGTTAAGTGGGCACTTAAGCATCGTTGTTATAGGGTCACTCAGAGTATTGTGACCATCAAAGTTGCATATGGTCCAATATGGCGGTAAAGTCAACGTTCGTTTTTGTATATAGATTTATTTTCAATAACAGTAGGGTCATATTCTGAGGTTCCCCTATATTCACAATTAGAGTGCGCAACCGTAGCTGTAATCAGGGTTAGCTGGTTAGGGGCCCACTCAGATGTTTCGCCCCCCTAAGTTGAAACCCTAGCTACGCCTCTGTTTAGGTTGTATTGTTCTCAACACATTACACTATGCAATGAATAAAGATTTACAACTGGAATATTTCATTCAGTGATATCTAGAATTTGGGATTTTAGTGTCCCCTTTATTTTTTTGAGCAGTGTAGTTTAGATTGTGGTACTAAATAGATAGGGACTTAGGCTGAAAATGACTTTGGTCTTTGGACCCTCCCTTTAATATAGGACGCTTCTTTGTGTTATACTTAGTTTTATGGTACCTTATTACATTGCCCCTGGGAAGAAAAGCTGCAGGAAGCTCCATTTGCAAAAATCTCCGTACCCAAGAGAATATCATTATACATCTGCTATATATTATTTTGAATTTTAAATTCCAAATGCCTAAAGAAAAAACTATAATCTTCTTGTCTTGTTTTGTAAGCGATTTGACTGAGGACATGGATAATAGCAGATATTTCTAAAAACCCAATAAAAAATAACCTTCCAGACTCCTTGTATATTAGTCTTCTCCACACTTCCATTGCAGACTGAAAGGACCATAGCAGTCTGGTGAGGCAAGAATTACCGTAGGTATATTGGCAAGCTTATGCGGCATTTGTAAATACTCGCTGCTGTCCCAGGCTATGCTGAAGTTTATCTATCCTAATGGAATTACACTGAATCGCTGCATGAACTGTCACTGGGAATCCAATTTCATTTTAAGCAGGGTTTTGATGATGATGCATGACTCTGCCAGCACTGACACATCTGCTTAAGTCCTGGGTGATTTTCCCTGTACTGGACAGCAGCACAATAAGAAGATGAGGTATTCGAATTATTTACCATCTGTGACGGAGCAGCAATCTCTGGATGACAGGACAGAGCGGGATAATGTATGCAAACAAACTCAACAAATAAAAGAGAATAGAGGAAAGTGAGTTAGAAAATTGCATGAGGAGCTGGAAGCTAAGGACATATTATACCTAGCCAAGACGTGACCACGGCACACTACTCCCAATTATTCAGATAATGAGGTCAGCGTATCTCCCTAAAAAAATAGAAATAAAAAACCTCCTAAAATATTAAAATATTACAGTAAACTTATCCAAAAAAATAACGGTTATTGAAACAAATAACAGACACATAATGACAGTTGTGGAATGATGGATATCACAGAACGGAAAAACGTGTTAATGATATGCAAGCAAAGAAAAAATAAAAACAAAACGTTTAAAATATCTCAATATATTTTGTTTCGAGTCCGAAATCGCTGCACTTAAACACCATGTCTAATATAAATGAGGTTATTATTGGTCATCTGAGGAAGTCTCTGCCACCGAATGTACTTGGGCAAATCATCAAAATCCACTGCTGGCAGCTCCTTTTGCAACTGCTGACCAGTGACATCCCAGATGTGCTCAATGGGAGACAAGTCCGGAGATGCAGCAAGCCATGGTATCACGTTAAGTTAGCTACTCACAGTAGCACTAGGAATATGAGGTCTGGTATTGTGTTGTAAAACGACCCTTGGGACTCTTTGGAGAAATGGCTGAATAACTGGATCCAACACCATATCAATATAACTCTGAGCGGTTAGTGTTCCTGAAATGAATCCACTCCATAATCCAGGGTGTATTGCCCTTATGAGACTTTATGCCCACATGAAAAATATTGTTTCCATTTTTTCATAGTTTGAGAATCATTAACGTGTCTATCCATCCTGAGATTTCCATTATTTTAGGATTTTCCCTTCTTCAATGTTAAGGAATGTATCTCAACATATTATTGTCATGTGCCTGGGTTTGAACCTTTGAGCCTGTGCTTTGTGGTTGACTTCTATGTCAGTCAAGCCACAGCAGATACAGCTTTTCTCCTGGTGTGTAGTTTTTGCTATCCCTGCTTCAGTTTTTTTAGGGTATTAAGTTTTCTCATTTACTAATTTGTCTGCCCTATCACCTTTTGGGTGCAGCTTTATATACTTTACCCCTGCTGTTATATCCTGCTGTTGATAATCTAATTTGGATATCCAGTCATACTACTGTAGTTTAAGCCAGTCAGTCAAAGACCAGCTGGGGTTTAAGTAGGTGGCCTATTGTCTAACAGTATGTACTTAATCCTTTATTTTGTATTTTTAGATTTATGTTACTCACTCTGGGATTTTTCTTTCTATTTTAGCATACTTTCCCTTTTGTAGGTAATTTGCACTCTGCTCTGCCCTCCATTTTTTTTTTTAGGAGGAATGTGAAGTGCTCGACAGCCTCTCAGGCAGCATAGGTCCGACTTGCCATTGTCTAGTATGTGATTAGAGAAGTCTAAGCTCAGACAGGAACCACTAGGGACTGCAGGGTCAGGATCTCTAGTCTGTACAAGAACAGCAGGGTCAGTTGCAGTTTTTAGTGTTTTATCTATTTTCCTGAGTGAGTTGCTACACTAGCATAACATTTACGCTACGATGAATTGTGTGCAAATGATGTAAAAAATTATCAACGAGGGAACCTGCCACATTGAACATCAGCACAATCTATGAGAAGGATGGTATATGGTGGGGGAGCTGTAGAACATATTTTTTTATTTACTCAAATACAGATTTGAGATAATGCTACAAATCTGATAATTGACAATTACACCATTAAGCAAGGGTCACACTTTCGTGTGCAATGCGAGAAACTCGCACGAGTCTCTCGCATCAATACCCGGCACTGCCGCCGGCACTCGGTACTGAAGTGTGTGGCTGCCTGTATTTCTATGCAGCTGAACGCTCCGGTCCCGAGTGCCAGCGGCAGTGCCGGGTATTGATGCGGGAGTCTCGTGCAAGTTTCTCGCATTGCATTCGCAAGTGTGACCCCGGCCTTACACCTAATTCAGCTCTGCCGTACCTATATGTTCTATAGATGAGAGGCAAATGAAACAACATTTATCAAAGGGGAAATAATAAAATCAGACAAAAAAAATCATTATTTTACCCCAGTCATTTGGTAAGGGACAATAAACTCCATAATCAGTGGAACTATCCAACAGTTGTCAATCTCATATCTATGAGCAGCTTTACACATACTAAACATGAATTTTTGACTTTAAAGGAATCTATCAGTAGTATCAATCCTCCTAAACTGCCTATATGGGCATGTAGGTTATATAAATCTGAGTAAAATGATACCTTGATATGTGCAATCTGGGGTCTTAGTCGAGCAAAATCCAAGTTTTTGATAATCTCTAAATGAGTTGTTACGATCTATGGGCCGTACATACAGTAGATCTCCCTGAGAATCTGCCTCCAGAGCTTATTTTAAGTGAAAGAGGTGATAAAAGTGTGAGACATGTAGACCAGGAGAGCAGACTGTCAGTCATTACATGTCTCACACTGGAAACACCTCCATTCCTTTAAAATAAGGTCTGGAGGCAGATTCTCAGGAAGATCTATGTCTGACTCATAGATCTTAACAGCTCAATTATACTGTATATTAAAAAAAGTGGATTTCTCTGAAATAAAACATCGGATCGCAGTTATCAAAGTATCATTTATTCAGCTTCCAATGACCTACAGTTGTGCCCAAAAGTATTGACACCCCTACAATTCTGTCAGATAATTCTCAGTTTGTTCCTGAAAATGATTGCAATCACAAATTCTTTGGTATTATTATCTTCATTTAATTTGTCTTAAATGAAAAAACACAAAAGAGAATGAAGCAAAAAGCAAAACATTGATAATTTCACATAAAACTCAAAAAATGGGCCAGACAAAAGTATTGGCACCCTCAGCCTAATACTTGGTTGCACAACCTTTAGCCAAAATGGCTGCGACCAACCGCTTCCAGTAACCATCAATGAGTTTCTTACAATGCTCTGCTGGAATTTTAGACCATTCTTCTTTGGCAAACTGCTCCAGGTCCCTGATATTTGAAGGGTGCCTTCTCCAAACTGCCATTTTTCGATCTCTCCACAGATGTTCTATGGGATTCAGGTCTGGATTCATTGCGGGCTACCTTAGAAGTCTCCAGTGCTTTCTCTCAAACCATTTTCTAGTCCTTTTTTAAGTGTGTCTTGGGTCATTGTCCTGCTGGAAGACCCATTACCTCTGAGGGAGACCCAGCTTTCTCACACTGGGACCTACATTATGCTGCAAAATTTGTTGGTACTCTTCAGACTTCATAATGCCATGCACAAGTAGTCCAGTGCCAGAGGCACCAAAGCAACCCCAAAACATCAGGGAACCTCCGCCATGTTTGACTGTAGGGACCGTGTTCTTTTCTTTGAATGCCTCTCTTTTTTCTCCTGTAAACTCTATGTTGATGCCTTTGCCCAAAAAGCTCTACTTTTGTCTCATCTAACCAGAGAACATTCTTCAAAAACGTTTTAGGCTTTTTCAGGTAAGTTTTGGCAAACTCCAGCCTGGCTTTTTTATGTCTCGGGGTAAGAAGTGGGGTCTTCCTGGGTCTCCTACCATACAGTCCCTTTTCATTCAGACGCCGACGGATAGTACGGGTTGACACTGTTGTACCCTCGGACTGCAGGGCAGCTTGAACTTGTTTGGATGTTAGTCGAGGTTCTTTATCCAAAATCCGCACAATCTTGCGTTGAAATCTCTTGTCAATTTTTCTTTTCCGTCCACATCTAGGGAGGTTAGCCACAGTGCCATGGGCTTTAAACTTCTTGATGACACTGCGCACGGTAGACACAGGAACATTCAGGTCTTTGGAGATGGACTTGTAGCCTTGAGATTGCTCATGCTTCCTCACAATTTGGTTTCTCAAGTCCTTAGACAGTTCTTTGGCCTTCTTTCTTTTCTCCATGCTCAATGTGGTACACACAAGGACACAGGACAGAGGTTGAGTCAACTTTAATCCATGTCAACTGGCTGCAAGTGTGATTTAGTTATTGCCAACACCTGTTAGGTGCCACAGGTAAGTTACAGGTGCTGTTAATTACACAAATTAGAGAAGCATCACATGATTTTTCGAACAGTGCCAATACTTTTGTCCACCCCCTTTTTTATGTTTGGTGTGGAATTATATCCAATTTGGCTTTAGGACAATTCTTTTTGTGTTTTTTCATTTAAGACAAATTAAATAGTAATACCAAAGAATTTGTGTTTGCAATCATTTTCAGGAAGAAACTGAGTATTATCTAACAGAATTGCAGGGGTGTCAATACTTTTGGCCACAACTGTACATGCTCATGTAGACGGCTGAGTGAGGTTGAGCTTCACTTTATACTTCAAAATGACTGCAACATAAAAGTGTAAAGATAAAACCATATTTGCATTGTTGTCTATCTCATACTGTCATATACAGTTTTTAATTTCAGACTATTTTAGAAATTGTGCATGTATGGGCTGAATTTACCATTTTGTGCTTAGTAGTTTGCTGCATACATAGCAGACACTATATGCACATTATTTCATAATTAGAAAGTATAGCTGACAAACCACTCATGATAAGTTTCCATTGCTGCCTCATTTCATTTACTGGCCTTCGAAAGAATGAAAGATGACCATGGCCTTGTAAGGTATTGTACTGAAATTGGGAAAATCTTTCAAAGGATATGGTTTATCACATAAACGTTTATAACGTTAAGCCTTACTGCAATCTTTAGGAGGCAGAATGACAAAATCAACAGCATGTGAAGAATTGGTTTTATTTTTTACGCCGTTCCTCATGGGTATAAGTGATTAGGCGACTTTATTCTTCAGGTAGGTGTGATTACAGCAATACTAGATTTATATCGGATCTTTCTGTTTGGCAGCTGTCACACACTGAAAGACGCTTTTTATTGTGAAAACTAGTTCTGGTACAAGGCGGGAATGACACAAAGGGAGAAATAGTAGCAGCTGGGGACCAAGTACCAAGGCACGGCTGCCACCATGAGTCGGCCAAAATCCTCTGTGTCTACAAGCCTAAACAGCAACATTTCCATGGCAATCAGCCTGGATATGTGCCTTTTTAGCATTAAGGCCGGTTGGTGGTTGGGAACTTTCTTTTTCGTTCCAAAGCTTGGGGTAGGGTCTGCTGAGCACTGTGCTGGGACAAGGATTTGGAAGTGCCTGATGATGGTGCCTCAAAATGTGGAAGGACAGGTGCAGGGAGGGAGGCATCTTCACCAGTGTCATGGACAGGGGATTGGCAAGCACCTAGCACAGGGGAAGAGGCAGTGGTGTTACCCGCTTGCATCAATTGTGGACCCAGGCGTTCGGCCCACCGGGTCAGGTGCTTAAATGACATATGCCTGATCATGCAGGTGGTAGTTAGGCTCATAGTGGTCAGGCCTCTGCTGATCTTAGCATGGTACGGGTGACCATTTTTCATCTCAGAACTCTCTTTAAAAAGTCTCAGACTGGGGAACACCTAACTCTTTGACGGATAAATTCACAAGTGTCGGTGCTCTGCGGCGCAGTTGCTCGCCATCTCCCTCTGGTCACTCCACTGCCTCTTCCTGCATGTCTCAGTGCTACCAATTCCTCCCCTCTGCACTGCTGGCCTCACTTTGCATGCCAGTTTCCCAAGTTGGGTCAGAGACTTAGTCATCCACCACCGCTGTATCCTGGTCCTCCTGACTTAGTGACTTGACAACAATCTGACTAATCGGCAACTATATCTCATCATTAGCTACCTCTTTAGACAATATTTGCTCCTCACTGTCATCTTCTTGTGACCATGGCTTCTCTAAGTTTTGTGTCTCACTAAACAACATGTCTTCCTGTCCCTCTTGGGGATCATGTGGGCAGAGAGGCCACAATCAAGAAGTAATGATGTAAAGAGCTCCTTGGTGTGTCCTAGTGTGGGATCTCTGGTCTCCTGGGACTCGACTGGTGGGAGGAAGGAGAAACAGGGTGAGGATTAAGTGATCCAGACTCTTGGGAGGTGAGATTGGACAGTGTGCAAGACTAGGTGGTGCTGGCAAGCATGCTGGAAGTATTATCTGCCATCCAACCGTCCACCTATTGGCATTGGTGTTGCTTCAGAAGTGGTGTCCACTGCCTCGCTGCAAAGTTGGACAGAAAGCTATGTGTCATGGATGGTCGTGTTGCTTGTGCTCCAGCAACAGGCACAGTCACACCTGCCTCACGTCCTCGCATCCTGCGTATACCATCACCGGCACTTCCACTAGCCCGTGCCTTACCGCACGCCTTAAGCAAATTGTAATTGATAGGTTTCTGGAAACTAAGTTTCCTTGATTAACTGAAACTATAAATAAGTAGATAGAAAATGTGGTCACCCATAGCAGACCAAGGGGTTTTAAAAAATTTCAATCCACCATAAATTCACATAAAGCACATTAAACTGTATGAGTGTCAAGAGTAAATTTTTTTTATAAACTGTAGCAGGCTAAGCAGCTTTTAAAAATTTTAAACCACAGTAATTTTACACAAAGCACGTTAAACTGTTTTTTTATCTCTCAAAAAAAATTTGGTCACCTGCAGCAGCGGTATATTTAGCAAAGGACTGCAAAGTCCTAAGCCCTGCCTAGAGGCTGTATTTAGCCACTCTTTGCTCCAGCAGTTGTCCCTAGGCTAAATGCAGAATGTATCACACAGAAACAGAAAAAGATTATGAGCATAATGCATAACACAGTGCGGGGCTAGGATTCCAAAGGTGGCTGGCCGCAATGCCCGCGCAGGCACAGTGTGCAAGCCTGGCTGGGACGTCAGACGGCCAGAGCTTACTGCGTCTGCGCAGGACACCAGTACACAGCGCAGGCGGCGGTTTTGAAACGATAACAGCGCTGAGGGGGCGGCGCCGAAAGCGCAGGAGATTGGAGTGACGGCAGAGGAGCTGGTCAAGCTGGGGAGTGAGAACCCGCCTCCCTGGCTAGAGACAGGAATTGTGGCTAAGTATAAAAACGCTTTATTTGGGGTATACTTGAACCTAAAACTAAAAGAGCCACCTTGTTAGAATGCAGCATTACTGCTGCACAAGGTGGCTCTTTTAGTTTATAATGGCTGGAGGGGGGTGACAGTGGCCCTTTAAGAGACATTCCTTGGCAAAATATTGTAGTTCACACAATGTGTTAGTGTTAGGCTAAGACATCTTTGACATGGGAAAAATGTATCTTTACATGTATTAGTGGTTACCTTTAGGTAATAAAATTGTACTAAGTTTTGATCTGTAATCTTCATTTATTCTATTTTAGACCCCTAGATATGCACTTTGATCCAAGTTTCAGATTTCTCCAATGTGGGAGTGTCTCTCTCAGTAATATAAGCTGAATAAGAGCTTTGTGTATTTTCAGGGTGCTGAGGTTCTCAGTATCTTATATATCATTGCAGCTCTCTTTACATGTGATTTTCTTCTTGTCTGCGGCTTGTTTTTTCTGCCCTACGAGAGACACTTACCTTTATCCATGCTGGGAACAGCCTTTTCCTCTCCCTCCTGCTATCTCTAACAGTGAGAGAATGGAGGAGGGAGCAGAGAGAGCTGTCAGAACCAGGAGCAGAAGCTCTGACAAATTTGTAACATTTTTGTAAACCACTCTGCTAGATAAAGGAACAGCAGACACTGGGCAGAGAAAAATGTAATGAAGCCTAATTAGATAGATGCTTAACTTTGCATCAAGAAAGCATATGAATTCTGAAAAAAAAATCTGTGTGAAGGTATACAAAGACTTTAAATATACTGCTTGATACACAGGCAATGCTGTGTTATGTTGCCTGTGGTTTAACAGAAACCTTCCAATTAATTTTCCTTTATAAGGATTTATTATTTTTAAAAAGCTTAAACAAATAATAATTAAAATCTACAAAATACTAAAGTGATGGGTGGTCTCTTTCATCAATGTCATCATCTATGTGATACCCCTAAGTTAAGAGTGACTGAAGTAGTATGAGGTTCCTCTATGCTCTGGCAACTAAACAGTGTCAAAGGGTAACCCCCCAAATTTGCTGCAACAGCCTGAGGTTCAACGAAGCATAACTTTAATATGGGAGCTGACAGTGAAAACCCCTGGCCTGCCACCGATAAGATCTATTGCCTGCCTAAGTCCATGTGATTAAAGGCCAAGGGGCCTGTAGAAGGAGCCACAGACACATATCTGTTTATTTACACAGAGAGGGGGGAAGGAGTCAGGGAGGAACAGTCTCCATCAAGTCCAGGTTGACTAAGTCTAACAACTTAGGGACCATTACAGGAACACTCCCTATCCTTCACCCATTGCTCCTGTCAAATGTCATTAACCCTTTCTTTAGTAAAAATAAAACCTTCAACCTACTACTTAAATTACCACCAAGATTAAACAATGTGCATTTCAATAGGACTAGTTTTGAAATCCATTTACTAGGACTGTCTCCAAAGTTGAAGTGTGTGACTATAGTGATCTACATATGGATCCTGCAAATATAGGTTAGATGCATATATTATATTATATATTTCAACTTGGTTCCCTTATTCCTTGCAGTACAAAAAGGGCCAGGGAGCCTAATTTGAGGGGGAAATAAAGCGGATTTGTCACCTGAAAATGCTACCTTAGTAAACTTTTCAAGTCATATTTCCATTTTTTAAATAATTTTTTACATTTTCAAGTTACATTTTTTTCATGTCATATTTTTTCATAATTATTTTTCCTAAACATTGCTTACAGCATTATGTGAATAATATATATATATATATAGAGAGAGAGAGAGAGAGAGAGAGAGAGAGAGAGAGAGAGAGAGAGAGAGAGAGAGAGAGTCAAAAAAAAAAGCAGCACAAAAACCTGAAAAAAATAGTGGACTTTATTGCCTGAACAGCGTAGCGACGTTTCGGATGTAATATCCTTTTTTAAGCAGTGAACATATGTGTGAAGCAGCTTTTTACATGAAACACATAAACATCCCAATAAAAAAGCTCATTAAGTGCAATAATATAAAAATTGGTACAAAATACATAAAAAAGTTATCAATACAAATGTGCATCTGTGTAGATTGTAGTACCCTTTTAAAATTCGCTATTAATAAATATAATCCGTTGTGTATTATGTGACAGTGATTAAAATTGGTTAAATAGTCAATTAAAACCAAGATACACTCAGGTGCCCCTGTCCCATGAATCATAATTACAAAGAACTTGCATATAACTTTTCACCATGCACATTATGATCTCCGGCGTTCTCATGCACTCACTGCGCATGTCCGTGACGGCTGAGTCAGAGACCCACAATGCTTAAAGCTGCAGTTGCGCAGAGTCGCTTTGGAGATCGCTGCGCCATATTAGATAAGGGAAAATTTGCCCAGAAGGTGACAGACCTCTAAACTACGGTATTCTATATATTATATCACATTAAAGTAAATAATATACCGAACTCTGCACCCCTGAGTCTCATTATGTAAAGGAGGAACTTATAACTACGATTTACAAGGAAACCAGCATGTAACTAGGTCACATAACGCTTTTCTTATGGGAAGGACTAGATGTGCCGCTGAATTTAAAGGGCCAGGGCATAAGCCCAACTACGTGTCACTAGGTCAAGGACACCCTCCCCAATCAAGTGGGGCACCCCATTCCTAAATATGGACAAGGAGACTTTTGGGGGCGGATAACCCCCGCGTTTCTCCAGTCCATAAAATGTGGCACAAAATGACCCATACCATTGGCTACACCATACACATCCCTTTAACAACACACACAAGACCTAGGTGTTTCCAATGCTGATTATTATTTTATTTTTATTGTACATAGTTATTAAATGAATCAGAAGATGCAAAGATCGGTGAAAAATTTTTTAAAGTAAAGAATAAATAAAGGTCAATCATCTGGTGGGCACGATCAAGCAGAAAATTTAAAGATACTTGTTTCATAGGGCGGGACACCTGAGAAAAAAAAAAAGAAAAAAATAAAAAATACATTATTTTATTGTTCATCCTTTAATCTAAAGGACAGCATAAAAAACAAACATATCAGTAAATAAGAAATGAGAAAGAATAAAACATCACCATATTTTACATAATTGAGTTTAACTTGAAATCCACATTAAGGCCATAGGGTTTTAAAGTATTTAGTTTCATTATCCATTCCAATTCCCTCCTCTTGAGCAACTGTACACGATCTCCCCCTCTCCTTTGAACAGGTATCATATCTATAATGCGGAAACGTAGCTGTTTTTCAGTATGCGATTTTTCCACAAAATGCTTGGAAACCGGTAAATCCATACGTTTTTTCCTTATGGTATGTCGGTGTTGATTAATTCTTGTCTTAAAATCACATGTAGTCTCACCGACATACCATAAGGAACAAAGACACTGAAGTAAATACACAACAAATTCAGAATCCCAGGTCAAAAAATGTTGAATCTTATATTCCTCATTAGTTATAGGATGAAAGAAATTTGAACCCTTAAGCATCAGATTGCAATTAATGCAAGACAGACATGGGAAACAGCCTCTCCTACCATGGCCAGTAAGTGTAGTTTGACATTGTTTTTTAAACGAACCAATGTCCGACTTAATCAAAGTAGAGGCTATGGTACGATTGCGCTTATAAGAAAAAATAGGTGGTTTAGAGAACTCCTTCACTTTAGGAGAACATTTGTGTAACATTCCCCAGTGTCTACATATAATATCTGCAATTCTACCACTTTCCTCACAAAATGTAGTTACAAAAGGAATACGATTAGGCTCTTTTAAATTAGGCTCTTTTTTAAGTAAGTCCTTTCTCAATAGTGTATCAACCTTATTTTTTTGCGTTTGTAATAACCTTCTTGGGTAGCCTCTATCAGAAAATGTTTTAAAAGTCACCTCTAAAGATTTTTTCAGTGACTCTTCATTAAGGCTGAGTCACACATAACGATATCGTTAACGATATCGTTGCAACGTCACGCTTTTGGTGACGTAGCAACGATCCCGCTAACGATCTCGTTATGTGTGACAGCGACCAACGATCAGGCCCCTGCTGGGAGATCGTTGGTTGTTGGGGAATGATCAGGACCATTTTTTGGTCGCTGATCACCTGCTGTCATCGCTGGATCGGCGTGTGTGACGCCGATCCAGCGATGTGTTCACTTGTAACTAGGGTAAATATCGGGTTACTAAGCGCAGGGCCACGCTTAGTAACCCGATATTTACCCTGGTTACCATTGTAAAAGTAAAAAAAAAAAAACACTACATACTCACATTCTGATGTCTGTCACGTCCCCCGCCGGCGTCCACAGGGTTAAAACTGCTTTCGGCAAGAGCGCTGCTAATGCACGTGCTGCTGCCAAGAGCTTCCTTGCACTGACTGTGTCAGCGCCGGCCGTAAAGCAGAGCACAGCGGTGACGTCACCGCTGTTACTGCCGGCGCTGACACATTCAATGCAGGGAGGCTCTCGGCAGCAGCGCGTGCATTAGCAGCGCTCTTGCCGAAAGCAGTTTTAACCCTGTGGACGCCGGCGGGGGACGTGACAGACATCAGAATGTGAGTATGTAGTGTTTTATTTTTTTTACTTTTACAATGGTAACCAGGGTAAATATAGGGTTACTAAGCGCGGCCCTGCACTTAGTAACCCGATGTTTACCCTGGTTACCCGGGTGCTGCAGGGGGACTTCGGCATCGTTGAAGACAGTTTCAACGATGCTGAAGTCATTCCCCTGATCCCCAGCGACCACACAACGACTTACCAACGATCACGGCCAGGTCGTATCGCTGGTCATGATCGTTGGTAAGTCGTTTAGTGTGACTCCAGCTTTACTCTCAATTCTCTTAATCCACATAAACTGGTTATATGGAATGGACTCCTTTGTTCTTCTTGGGTGTTGACTATTGAAGAGTAATAGGTCATTCCTATCTGTGGCTTTTGTATATAATTGAGTAGTGAGTTTTTCACACTCAATTTGAACATTGACATCTAAAAATTGTATATTTGTGTCTGAGTACACAAGGGTAAATTTAATTGTTTCATCAATCATATTCAGGTATTCATGAAATTCAAGTAATAAATTCTCTATTCCAGTCCAAATGAGGAAGACATCTCTATGTATCTCCACCACGCGGCCACATAGCTAAAGTGGTGGGACACATAGACGAAGTCTTCCTCAAGGACACTCATAACAATATTTGCATACGCGGGCGCCATGTTCGCACCCATGGCGGTCCCGCGTAATTGCAAATAAAAAGTGTCACCAGACAAAAAATAATTTTTAGTCAAAAACAACTGTAAGAGCTGTATTATAAACTCCCTAGTCTCAACGGAATAGTGTGTAGTTAGTAATTTTTTACCTATTGCACTAAGCCCTCGACCATGATCTATGGACGTATAGAATGAAGTGACGTCAAAAGATGCCACCATCACTTTACCCACCAGTTCAACTCCATTGACTTTTTCAAGAAAATCTGCTGTGTCTTTGATAAAAGATTCTGTGTGGCTAGCAATTGGGTTAAGTACTTTATCCAAAAATATCCCAATATTAGACAAAACGGAATCGCACCCGGAGACAATAGGCCTACCCAGAGGGTGCACGAGAGATTTATGAATCTTTGGCAATGTATATATCACTGGCGTGACTGGAAATTTGACAGTTAAAAAATCATATAAATCTTGATCAATGATTTTCCTTTCAATAGCACTGTCAAGAATAGTTTTTATATCTCTGGCAATATCAAATTTAGGATCATAAGACAGTCTCTCGTACACCCCCGGGGTCCGCCAACTGTCCCTTAATCTCCTCAATATAGTAATACCTATCCAAAATAACAACCGCACCACCCTTATCTGCCTTCTTTATAATTATTATTATTATCATCCTGTACCAAATCATGTAGGGCTTCAATTTCCCCCATAGTCATATTAGGATGTGAAAATTTTTTTGAACAGTTATTTTTTAATTTCTCAATATCATCATTCACAGCAGATATAAAAGCTTCTATCACTGGGGAATTATCAGGTAGAGTGAAATTACTCTTTTTCTTAAGAGCTACCTGTTTTAGATTTAATTCACAGGCGGAAATTTTTTCTATACCTGGGTTATAACAGAACCATTCCTTCAGTTTTAATGACCTAAAAAAATGTTGCAAATCCAAATTAAGTTGAAACCAATTTACATGAGTACTGAGTCCAAAGGATAAACCCTTATTAAGCGCTGACACCTGATTAGTAGTAAGAATTTTTTTAGAAATATTTAAACGATGTTTACCCTGGTTACCAGTGAAGACATCGCTGGATCTGTGTCACACACACCGATTCAGCGATGTCAGCGGGAGATCCAGCGACGAAATAAAGTTCTGGACTTTCAGCAACGACCAGCGATCTCACAGCGGGATCCTGATCGCTGCTGCGTGTCAAACACAACGATATCGCTATCCAGGACGCTGCAACGTCACAGATTGCTATCGTTATCGTTCTAAAGTCGCTTAGTGTGAAGGTACCTTTACTGTTGGGGTTCCTCAAGGATCAGTCCTAGGCCCCCTCCTCTTCTCTTTGTATACTGCCCCTATTGGACAAACAATCAGTAGATTTGATTTCCAGTACCATCTCTATGCTGACGACACCCAATAATACACCTCTTCTCCTTTTATCACTCCGACCTTTTTAGAAAACACCAGTGATTGTCTTACCGCTGTCTCTAACATCATGTCCTCCCTCTATCTGAAACTGAACCTGTCAAAAACTGAACTCTTCGTGTTCTCTCCCTCTACTAACCTACCTTTGCCTGACATTGCCATCTCCGTGTGTGGTTCCACCATTACTCCAAAGCAACATGCCCGCTGCCATGGGGTCATCCTTGATTCCGAGCTTTCATTCACCCCCCACATCCGATCACTGGCTCGCTCTTCTTATCTGCATCTCAAAAACATTTCTAGAATTCGCCCTTTTCTTACTTTCGACTCTGCAAAAACTCTTACTGTCTCACTTATTCATTCTTGTCTGGACTATTGTAACTCTCTACTAATCGGCCTCCCTCTTACCAAACTCTCCCCACTCCAATCTGTCCTGAATGCTGCTGCCAGAATCATATTCCTCACCAACCGTTACACAGATGCCTCTACCTTGTGCCAGTCATTACATTGGCTACCCATCCACTCCAGAATCCAGTACAAACCTACTACCCTCATCCACAAAGCACTCCATGGCTCATCACCACCCTACATCTCCTCTCTGGTCTCAGTCTACCACCCTACCCGTGCCCTCAGCTCCGCTAATGACCTCAGGTTAGCATCCTCAATAATCAGAACCTCCCACTCCCATCTCCAAGACTTTACACGTGCTGCGCCGATTCTTTGGAATGCACTACCTAGGTTAATACGATTAATCCCCAATCCCCACAGTTTTAAGCGTGCCCTAAAACCTAATTTGTTCAGACTGGCCTACCGCCTCAATGCATTAACCTAACCATCCCTGTGTGGCCCATTCAAAAAAAAAAAAAAAAAACAATCAGGTTCCTCTCATCATGTTCTCATACACTTTATGCAGTTAATAGCACTCTATGTCTGTATTGCTACATACTTAGGCAGTTAACTGGTTCATGCAGCTTTACATGAACACCCGAGCCTTACACTATGGCTGGTCCAAATAACTAAAGCAATTGTTATCATCCACCTCTCGTGTCTCCCTTTTTCCTCATAGTTTGTAAGCTTGCAAGCAGGGCCCTCATTCCTACTGGTATCTGTTTTCAACTGTGATTTCTGTTATGCTGTAATGTCTATTGTCTGTACAAGTCCCCTCTATAATTTGTAAAGCGCTGCGGAATATGTTGGCGCTATATAAATAAAAATTATTATTATTATTATTGCTGGTTGGGAGAGCTTTGCACAACATATGAGGTATTTCTGGATGCTGTTCCAATTTTTTCTGTGTATATATATATATATATATATATATACTAGCTGTACTACCCGGCTTCGCCCGGGTTAATGACTGCTGTTAGCAAAATAGAATGTGTTAACAAAAATTTATTCTGCACGCAAAAACCACAAAACAAATAGATAGAAATGTAATTATTAAAAGGCAAAAACTAAGCTAATAGAAGCATTTCACAACATATATTAGCTTTGTTATACTGAGAATGTCTTTGTTGCCTATATTAACCAATCAGAGCTCAGATTAATTAACTGTAGCAAAATAGAAGCTGAGCTGTGATTGGTTGCTATTGGCAGCCTGATAAATCCCCAGCCAACAGGAAGCCCACCCCCTGGCAGTATATATTAGCTCACACATACACATAATAGACAGGTCATGTGACTGACAGCTGCCGTATTTCCTATATGGTACATTTGTTGCTCTTGTAGTTTGTCAGCTTATTAAATCAGATTTTTATTTTTGAAGGATAATACCAGACTTGTGTGTGTTTTAGGGCGAGTTTCATGTGTCAAGTTGTGTGTGTTGAGTTGCGTGTGGCGACATGCATGTAGCGACTTTTGTGAGATGAGTTTTGTGTGGCGACATGCGTGTAGCAACATTTTGTGTGTCGAGTTGCATGTGACAGGTTAGTGTAGCAAGTTGTGTGCAGCAAGATTTGTGCATGGCGAGTTTTGCGCGTGGTGAGTTTTATGTGTGGTGCGTTTTGAGTATGTGCAAGTTTTGTGTGAGGCAACTTTAGCATGTGTTGCAACTTTTGTACATGTGGCAATTTTTCTGTGTGTGCAAGTTTTGCATGAGGTGAGTTTTCCATGAGGTGAGTTTTGCACGTGTGGCGAGTTTTGCGTGAGCCTAGTTTTGCATATGGCGAGTTTTGCATGTAGCGAGTTTTGCGCGTGGCGAGTTTTGAGTGGTGACTTTTGTGTTTCGACTTTTATGTGGCGAGGTTGGTGTGTGTGTGGTGAAATGTGTGCTGAGGGTCGTATATGTGTTCAAGCACGTGGTAGTGTGTGGCGCATTTTGTGTTTGTGTTCATATCCCCGTGTGTGGTGAGTATCCCATGTCGGGGCCCCACCTTAGCAACTGTACGGTACATACTCTTTGGCGCCATCGCTCTCATTCTTTAAGTCCCCATTGTTCACATCTGGCAGCTGTCAATTTTCCTCCAACACTTTTCCCTTCACTTTTTCCCCATTATGTAGATAGGGGCAAAATTGTTTGGTGAATTGGAACGCGCGGGGTTAAAATTTCACCTCACAACATAGCCTATGACGCTCTCGGGGTCCAGACGTGTGACTGTGCAAAATTTTGTGGCTGTAGCTGCGACGGTGCAGATGCCAATCCCGGACATACACACACACATACATACACACATTCAGCTTTATATATTAGATATACCTGTATGTAATCTCCTGTATATAGTATATACCTGTGTGTCATCTCACCTATATATAGTATATATCTGTGTGTCATCTCCTCCTGTATATAGTATATACCTGTATGTCATCTCCTCCTATACATAGCATATACCTGTATGTCATCTCCTGTATATACTATATACCTGTAGGTAATCTGCTCCTGTATATAGTATATACCTGTGTGTCATCTCCTCCTGTATATAGTATATACCTGTATGTCATCTCCTCCTGTATGTAGTATGTACCTGTATGTCATCTCCTCCTCTATATAGTATATACCTGTGTGTCATCTCTCCTGTATATAGTATATATCTGTGTGTCATCTCCTCCTGTATATAGTATATACCTGTGTGTCATCTCCCCTGTAAATAGTATATACCTGTGTGTCATCTCCTCCTGTATATAGTATATATCTGTATGTCATCTCCTCCTGTATTAGCCCTCGTTCACACGTTATTTGGTCAGTATTTTTACCACAGTATTTGTAAGCTAAATTGGCAGCCTGATAAATCCCCAGCCAACAGTAAGCCCACCCCCTGGCAGTATATATTAGCTCACACATACACATAATAGACTGGTCATGTGACCGACAGCTGCCGGATTCCTATATGGTACATTTGTTGCTCTTGTAGTTTGTCAGCTTATTAATCAGATTTTTATTTTTGAAGGATAATACCAGACTTGTGTGTGTTTTAGGGCGAGTTTCGTGTGTCAAGTTGTGTGTGTTGAGTTGCGTGTGGCGACATGCATGTAGCGACTTTTGTGAGATGAGTTTTGTGTGGCAACATGCGTGTAGCAACTTTTTGTGTGTCGAGTTGCATGTGACAGGTTAGTGTAGCAAGTTGTGTGCAGCAAGTTTTGCGTATGGCGAGTTTTGCGCGTGGCAAGTTTTAGTTTTGTGTGAGGCAACTTTTGCATGTGTTGCAACTTTTGTGCATGTGGCAATTTTTCTGCGTGTGCAAGTTTTGCGTGTGGCGAGTTTTCCATGAGGTGAGTTTTGCACGTGTGGCGAGTTTTGCATGTGGAGAGTTTTGTGCGTGGCGAGTTTTGAGCGGCGACTTTTGTGTTTCGACTTTTATGTGGCGAGTTTGGTGTATGTGTGGTGAAATGTGTGCTGAGGGTGATATATGTGTTCGAGCACGTGGTAGAGTGTGGCGCATTTTGTGTGTGTGTTCATATCCCCGTGGTGGTGTGGTGATTATCCCATGTCGGGGCCCCACCTTAGCAACTGTACAGTATATACTCTTTGGCGCCATCGCTCTCATTCTTTAAGTCCTCCTTGTTCACATCTGGCAGCTGTTAATTTGCCTCCAACACTTTTCCTTTCATTTTTTCCCCATTATGTAGAAAGGGGCAAAATTGTTTGGTGAATTGGAACGCGCGGGGTTAAAATTTCACCTCACAACATAGCCTATGACGCTCTCGGGGTCCAGACGTGTGACTGTGCAAAATTTTGTGGCTGTAGCTGCGACGGTTCAGATGCCAATCCCGGACATACACACACACATACATACACACATTCAGCTTTATATATTAGATATATATATATATATGAAAATGCTTTTTTTTTTTCAAAGCAGTTATTTAATTCCCACCTTTGTTGTATCCTTCACAGCTTTATTTGTATTTGACAAGGGTTAGATCACATGAAGCTCATATGGTCGTATATCTCAATTGGCGCCTTTTCTGAATTTTCAAGCTATTTAAGCCTGCTCCCTCTTTTTCTGTAGAACTATTGTGGTTCTTCTGATGAAGAAATTTGCTAACTTCACAGTGTGTTGAGAATAAAACCCCATAAACGTTCTGAATCTGCATATGAGGCTCTTATTGTGGACACCTACTCTTCTCCACTACCTGATTACTATGTTGGATCCTTCAACCTGTTGGTGTGGCAGCAGCTGGCATTACTACCACCAACTTTTATAGTAAGTCACACAACTTATTAGAAGGAGATAGAACTCGTACCATACACAAAAAAAGAAGCTACTGTATATACTCGTGTATAAGCCGAGTTTTTCAGCACATTTTTTGTGCTGAAAACGCCCCCCTCGGCTCATACATGAGTCAATTATTTGAGAAAGCTGGTGGGGGAGGGGGAGCGGCAGAGAAGCGGGAGACAGAGGCAGGAGCCGGCCGCTACGGCTAAAGCCTGTGCCACTACTAAAGAGAAATGAATAATCATTTCTCTTATAGCACGCAGTTACAGCCGCAGCCGCCGGCTTCCAGAAGACATCCTCCTCACCCTCCTGCACGCCCTGCATCTTGTTGGTTCTGGCTTCCAGCAGCTCTACCTGTGCCGAGCGATCACGTGGCTCCGCTCATTAAGGTAATGAATATGCATGCGTCTCCACTCCCATAGGCGAGGAGGGAATATTCATTACCTTAATGAGCGTCACATGAAGAGCTACTGGAAGCTGGAACGAGATGCTGCGAGGGCACCCAGGTGGGTGAGTAGGATGATTTTTTTTTTTATAATAGGAAGCATGCAACAGGGGGAGCCAAGCAAACAATGACAATGACAGGGACAGGGGAGCCATGCATACAATGACAGGGACGGGGAGCCTTGCATACAATGACAGGGATGGGGGAGCCATGCATACAATACAATGACAGGGATGGGGGAGCCTTGCATACAATGACAGTGACGGGGGAGCCATGCATACAATTACAGGGACGGGGGAGCCATGCATACAATACAATGACAGGGACTAGGGAGCCATGCAGACAATGTCAGGGACGGGGGAGCCATGCATACAATGACAGGGATGAGGGAGCCATGCATATAATGACAGGGATGGTGGAGCCATGCATACAATGACAGGGAAGGGGGAGCCTTGCATACAATGACAGGGATGAGGGAGCCATGCACACAATGACAGGGATGAGGGAGCCAAGCATACAATGACAGGGATGAGGGAGCCATGCATACAATGACAGGGAAGGGGGAGCCTTGCATACAATGACAGGGATGAGGGAGCCATGCATACAGTGACAGGGATGAGGGAGCCATGCATACAATGACAGGGAAGGGGGAGCCTTGCATACAATGACAGGGATGAGGGAGCCATGCACACAATGAGAGGGATGAGGGAGCCATGCATACAATGACAGAGACGGAGCCATGCATACAATGACAGGAAAGGCGGAGCCATGCATACAATGACAGGGATGAGGGAGCCATGCATACAATGACAGGGAAGGGGGAGCCATGCATACAATGACAGGGATGAGGGAGCCATGCACACAATGACAGGGATGAGGGAGCCATGCATACAATGACAGGAAAGGCGGAGCCATGCATACAATGACAGGGAAGGGGGAGCCTTGCATATAATGACAGGGATGAGGGAGCCATGCACACAATGACAGGGATGAGGGAGCCAAGCATACAATGACAGGAAAGGTGGAGCCATGCATACAATGACAGGGAAGGGGGAGCCTTGCATACAATGACAGGGACAGCGAGCCATGCATACAATGACAGGGATGAGGGGCCAATGCATACCCGGCTTAAACTTGAGTCAATAAGCTTACCCAGTTTTTCGTGGAAAAATTAGGCGCCTCAGCTTATATTCGGGTAGGCTTATACTCTAATATATACGGTATGTGGATTTTTTAAGTTAGACTCTAGAATACCAAAAGGTATGAATATTAAAACAGACCTCATGTATGTATATATATATTAAGTGTTTACTGAATATTTCATATATTTTCTCTCTTTTCATTCTTCTCTTTTTTTTAGCCAGTTTGGTACATCATTTCCTATCCTTTTACTATTTAAGACATCTACTTTTGACATGGAACCACGCCAGACTATGAATAAGAACTACTTAGGGACAGATCAACTGGATTAACTGTGTACAATTCCCCAGGGACTGCCCAAATTTTCCATTCTTCTTTGCCTTTTAATTAATTTTTAATAATTTGTTGTTTTTAATCACCACTTTCACAGACCTGTTCCTGGATGTTCACATCTATTTGCTTCCTCCTGCTGCCGACATAACTGAATCCTTGCATTGCCAGAGGGCATATTTCACATTGGTGAGCTGGATTACATTTATTTCAGGATGTGCTATAATTTTTTAATAAAATTTGGGAAAGATATGAAATGTCCTATAAATGTCTGTTCTGTTCCTGATATAAGCATCTCATGCTCAGTAGAGAGCCAGTACTGTGGAGTCAAAGATGAGATGAATCTTTGCTGCACTTTATGTACATGCTCAGTAGTGACCTGTGCTGTGGAGTCGTAGATGAGATGAATCTGTGCTGTACTTTATATACATGCTCAGTAGTGACCAGTGCTGTGGAGTCAAAGATGAGATGAATCTGTGCTGTACTTTATGTACATGCTCAGTAGTGATCCAGTGCTGTGAAGTCATAGATGAGATGAATCTTTGCTGTACTTTATGTACATGCTCAGTAGTGACCAGTGCTGTGGATTCGTAGATGAGATGAATCTGTGCTGTACTTTATATACATGCTCAGTAGTGACCAGTGCTGTGGAGTCAAAGATGAGATGAATCTGTGCTGTACTTTATGTACATGCTCAGTAGTGACCAGTGCTGTGGAGTCAAAGATGAGATGAATCTGTGCTGCTCTTTATGCACATGCTCAGTAGTGATCCAGTGCTGTAAAGTCATAGATGAGATGAATCTTTGCTGCACTTTATGTACATGCTCAGTAGTGACCAGTGCTGTGGAATCACAGATAAGATGAATCTGTGCTGCACTTTATGTACATGCTCAGTAGTGACCAGTGCTGTGGAGTCGTAGATGAGATGAATCTGTGCTGTACTTTATGTACATGCTCAGTAGGGACGAGTGCTGTGGAGTCGTAGATGAGATGAATCTGTGCTGTACTTTATGTACATGCTCAGTAGGGACGAGTGCTGTGGAGTCGTAGATGAGATGAATCTGTGCTGTACTTTATGTACATGCTCAGTAGTGACCAGGGCTGTGGAGTCGTAGATTAGATGAATCTGTGCTGGGCATTATGTACATGCTCAGTAGTGACCAGTGCTGTGGAGTCATAGATGAGATGAATCTGTGCTGCACTTTATGTACATGCTCAGTAGTGACCAGTGCTGTGGAGTCGTAGATGAGATGAATCTGTGCTGTACTTTATGTACATGCTCAGTAGTGACCAGGGCTGTAGAGTCGTAGATTAGATGAATCTGTGCTGGGCATTATGTACATGCTCAGTAGTGACCAGTGCTGTGGAGTCTAGTGTTGAGCATTCCGATACCGCAAGTATCGGGTATCGGCCGATATTTGCTGTATTGGAATTCCGATACCGAGATCCGATATTTTTGTGGTATCGGGTATCGGTATCGAAACAACATTAATGTGTAAAATAAAGAATTAAAATAAAAAATATTGCTATACTCACCTCTCCGACGCAGCCTGGACCTCACCGAGGGAACCGGCAGCGTTGTTTGCTTAAAATTCGCGCGTTTCCTTCCTTACGTGAAGTCCCGGCTTGTGATTGGTCGCGTGCCGCCCATGTGGCCGCGACGCGACCAATCACAGCAAGCTGTGACGTAATTTCAGGCCCTTCAGGATTTTAAAATTACGTTCCGGCTTTGTGATTGGTCGCGTCGCGGTCACATGGGCGACGCGACCAATCACAAGCCGTGACGTCACGGGAGGCTGGACACGCGCGCAGTCGCGGTCACATGGGCGACGCGACCAATCACAAGCCGTGACGTCACGGGAGGCAGGACAAGCGCGCATTTTAAAATGCGCGCGTGTCCAGCCTCCCGTGACGTCACGGCTTGTGATTGGTCGCGTCGCCCATGTGACCGCGACGCGACCAATCACAAAGCCGGAACGTAATTTTAAAATCCTGAAGGACCTGAAATACGTCACGGCTTGCTGTGATTGGTCGCGTCGCGGCCACATGGGCGGCACGCGACCAATCACAAGCCGGGACTTCACGTAAGGAAGGAAACTCGCGAATTTTAAGCAAACAACGCTGCCGGTTCCCTCGGTAAGCTCCAGGCTGCGTCGGAGAGGTGAGTATAGCAATATTTTTTATTTTAATTCTTTCTTTTACACATTAATATGGATCCCAGGGCCTGAAGGAGAGTTTCCTCTCCTTCAGACCCTGGGAACCATCAGGAATACCGTCCGATACTTGAGTCCCATTGACTTGTATTGGTATCGGGTATCGGTATCGGATTGGATCCGATACTTTGCCGGTATCGGCCGATACTTTCCGATACCGATACTTTCAAGTATCGGACGGTATCGCTCAACACTAGTGGAGTCATAGTTGAGATGAATCTGTGCTGCACTTTATGTACATATTCAGTCGTGAGCCAGTGCTGTCGGGTTGGGAGTCAGGAAAACTGAGGAGTAGGAGGTTTGGTTTACCGACTCCATAGCCCTGATGTTTAGCTGTCTTAAAAGAGTTGAGCTTTAACGAAGCCAGACAGCAAAGTGGGTATTCATCCCCCATGACTAGTGACTTCCATAATATTCTGAGCTTCTTGCTGGACAGTTGCTTTAAGAAACTATTTTTATATTTTAGTAGAGTGACGCACAATGCCGTCTACTGTATATGAAAGTGACTTGGCACTAAAAAAGGTTGGAGGTCTCTGCATTTCATAAATGTTCATTCATTTCAACAGGTCCTACACAATAGAGTGGATATAAAAAGTCTACACACACCTGATAAAATGCCAAGTTTTGTTATACAAAAAACATACCAAAAAGAATCATTTCAGAACATTTTTCACCTTTGATATCACCTATAATTTGTCCAAATGGATTGAAAGATAAAGTACTAAAATATTGCGGCTGCATAAATTCGCACACCCTTACACCAAAACTTTGTTGAAGTCCCCTTTGAATGTGCGACAATGTTTAGTCTTTTTGGGTAGGAGTCTATCAGTCTAGCACATCTAGAATTGTCAATTTTTGCTCATTCTTACTTGCAGTAGCACTGAATCTACCAGATTGCGAGGGTATCTACTGTGTACAGCACCCTTTTCAGGTCACCCACAGATTTTCAATTGTAATCAGCTCTGAGCTCTGTCTGGGTCATTCCAAAATTTTGGTCTTCTTCTGGCTAAACCATTTTTTTGTTGATTTGGAGCTATGCTCAGGGTCATTGTCATAGTAAAAGGCAAAATTCCTGTGCATCTTCTTTTTTAGCAGTGGTCTGAAGGTTTTGTTGCAAAATTGACTGATATCTGGAACTGTTCATAATTTTATTCACCTTGCCGAAAGCCCAACTTCTAGTTGCTGACAAGCAGCTCAAAGCATAATGCTGCTTCAACCATGCTTCACTGTGGGTATGGTGTTCTTTAGTTAACGCTGAGTGTTGGTTTTGTGCCAAACATACCTTTTAGATTTATGTCCAAAAGCTTCAACATTGGTCTCAACGCACAATAACCCGCTTTCCAACATGCTTATGGCAGACTTGATGTAGGTTTTGGTAAAACATAGCCTGACTTGGATGTTTTTCTTTGTAAGAAAAGGCTTCCATCTTGCCTCCCTGCGCCACAGGCCAGACACATGAAAAATATGGGCAATTGCTTGTGAAAAAAGTACGCAACCAATACTTGTAAGAAATTCCTACAGCTCTTTTAATGTTGATATAGGCGTCTTGGCAGGGTAGGCTCCCCATCCAATTTTCTTCTTTAATTTTCATTAATGTTGGAGGGACTTCCAGTTCTAGGTAATGTCTCTGCTGTGACAAATTTCAATCACTTTTGATGATGTCTTTGAGTCGCCCCTAGGGCAGTGGGGTACTCGGTACCAGGTCCGGTCGCAATGGGGGATGTCACGGTGGCTGCGACCCGGTCCGTGGCCCTGAGCCTCAACGGTAAAGGGGAAAATGCTCAAAGTTTGTCATGATGCCACCTGTGGAGTTCGGTCAGTAGTTGGACCAACGCTGCATTAAAGGGGCCCCCTGGGTGATGTTGCCGCAGCCCAGATGTTGCGCTTCCCACAGGTGAAGCGGGGTCCCCTGGGGTCCTATGGTGTGTGGCGTAGATGGTGTAGCAGGTGAATAAATGGAGGAGACAAGTGATTTACCTGGTTTACTTGTGGGCGACAGGCCACAGTCCAGGGCACCGACAACAAGTGGGTTATATGTCCGGGCAGTCCAGAGACAAGCGGGTCCCTTGAGTAGGTCCGGTAGGGGCCTTTCACTCTGCGCTCACTGCCTCTGAGGTCCCTGCTGCCACTAAGTATCTCAAACAAGGTCCTTATTTGTTCTCCTCTCCTGGGACAGGTACCTGTATGGCAGGCAGCTTGAGCCGTGCCTACTGGGGTCCTTTCACGGTGACTCCAGGCTCCAAGGTGCTGCCATGCCACAGGTAAATATGGGCAAAGTCCATGTAAATCAATGCCCTCCGGTTCTGCTCTGTGTATTATAATCCACATAAGCCTCGGGTGTTGTGAATTCTGCTTTTGGGTTCCCTCTGGTGGTAGTAGGTGGTAATGCAGTTGTCCCTGGGTTGCAGTCCTGGTCAGGTGTGTCTGCTGATTGCAGTTCTGACTGGGGTATTTAGGTGTGCAGGATTTATTAGTCCTTGCAAGTTGTCAATTGTTGTTGGGAGGTGTTGGACCTCTGCCTGGTTCCTCCTGTCTTTCTGCCAAATCAGCAAAGATAAGTGTCTGGGTTTTTTTTCCTGTGGCACACATGCTGTGTGCTTCACAATTCAGTGCTATTCTTTGTGCTTTCTTGTCCAGCTTAGATTGTGTCAGTATTTTCTCAGTCTTGCTGGATTCTCTGGAGTGGCAGATATACATTCCATGTCTTTAGTTAGATTGTGGAACTTTTTGTATTATCTGTTGTGGATATTTTTGGAAGGGTTTTAATACTGACCGCCTAGTAATCTGTCCTATCCTTTCCTATTTAGCTAGAGTGGCCTCTTTTGCTAAATCCTGTTTTCTACCTGCGTGTGTCTATTCTTCTTCACAGTCATTATTCGTGGGGGGCTGCCTATCCTTTGGGGGTCTGCTCTGAGGCAAGATAGCATTCCTATTTCCATCTATAGGGGTATTTAGTCCTCCGGCTGTGTCGAGGTATCTAGGGTTTGTTAGGCACACCCCACGGCTACTTCTAGTTGCGGTGTTAGTTCAGGATTTGCGGTCAGTACAGGTTCCACCGACTCCAGAGAAAGTTTTCATGCGGCTCCAAGGTCACCGGATCATAACACTCGGGCTCCCGGTACCCGGCTGCTACGCACTGACTCCCTGGAGGCCTACTCGTGGCCTCCTGGAGTCCTGTATCTCCACTGTGCTCCGTCCCTGTCTGTCCTCGCACACAGACTGTCTGTACAGTCTGATCTGACTGGTTTCCTGGGTCCAACTGTCTAGCTCCTCCTCCAAACCAGGATCTTTATCCAGGGAAGCTGCCCTAAAACAGGGTTTTGAGCTTCCCCTCCTGGTCTGGATTTGGAAGGTGTTGTGTGTGTGATAACCTACCAAAGGGAATCTCACTTGTCTCCAGACATAGCACTACCCTCCCCGAGAGGAAGGCAGCACTACTGTGGTATCTGAACTCCTGGGGTGCCACATCTTCACAGCAGAACTTTATATGGGGTTAATCTCTAATCACTGTAAATGATGGCAGCTGTGCACTGACTACTATTCAACTTGAGTGTAAATGTGATTGACTAATTCCGAATACAACTGTAAGATGAGGGACCGGACCGGGGTACCTTTCTTGCGCCGGGTCCGGAACTGTTGGGACTGTCACCTTTGTTGTCTGGGGGAAGTGTTATGATCCTAGTGGTAGAGGATCTCAGGAGTTCCAGCTAAGTCCGCAAACACAAAAACCAGCTCATAGGGAAGTGGTAACTTGGCTGACCGCATATCTGATCCTGGCACAACAACTAGAAGTAGCCGGGGAACGTACCTACGTTGATTCTAGACGTCTCGCACCAGCCGGAGAACTAACTAACCCTTTCAGAGAAAATAAGACCTCACTTGCCTCCAGAGAAAAGAGCCCAAAGTTATTATACAAGCCCCCAACAAATAACAACGGTGAGGTAAGAAGAAAAGACAAACGTAAGAATGAACTAGATTTAGCAAAGAGAGGCCCACTAATTAATAGCAGAAAATAGGAAGAGGACTTATGCGGTCAGCAAAAAACCCTATAAAAATATCCACGCTGAAGATCCAAGAACCCCCGCACCGACTAACGGTGTGGGGGGAGAATATCAGCCCCCTAGAGCTACCAGCAAAAACAGAAATCACATTTTGAACAAGCTGGAACAAAATAAGAGCAAATGCAAAAGGACAAAAATAAGAAAGCAGAACTTAGCTTATCTTGCAAAACTCAGGGACCAGGAGTCAGGAGGAAAACAGACATAGACTGATTACATTGATTCCAGGCACTAGACTGAGTTTCCAGGAAGTCTAAATAGGAACACCCAAGGCCTAACGAACCAGGTCGGTACCAACCTGGGGAAGGATAATCCAAGTGCCATACCGCTAGTGACCACAAGAGGGAGCCAACAAATATAGTTCACAACAGTACCCCCCCTTTAAGGAGGGGTCACCGAACCCTCACCAGGACCACCAGGGCGATCAGGATGAGCAGCGTGAAAGGCACGAACCAAATCGGCCGCATGAACATCAGAGGCGGCCACCCAGGAATTATCCTCCTGACCATAGCCCTTCCATTTGACCAGATACTGAAGCCTCCGTCTAGAGAGACGAGAATCTAAGATCTTCTCCACCACGTACTCCAACTCGCCCTCAACCAACACCGGAGCAGGAGGCTCAACAGCAGGAACCATAGGCACAACGTACCGCCGCAACAAAGACCTATGGAACACATTGTGAATGGCAAACGACACAGGAAGATCCAAACGAAAAGACACCGGATTAAGGACTTCCAAAATTTTATAAGGACCAATAAAGCGAGGCTTAAACTTAGGAGAGGAAACCTTCAGAGGGACAAACCGAGAAGACAACCAAACCAAATCCCCAACACGAAGTCGGGGACCCACACCGCGGCGGCGGTTGGCAAAACGCTGAGCCTTCTCCTGTGACAACTTTAAGTTGTCCACCACATGATTCCAAATCCGCTGCAACCTATCCACCACGGAATCCACCCCAGGACAGTCAGAAGGTTCAACATGACCCGAGGAAAAACGCGGATGAAAACCAGAGTTGCAGAAAAATGGCGAAACCAAAGTAGCGGAACTAGCCCGATTATTGAGGGCAAACTCAGCCAATGGCAAGAAGGTCACCCAATCATCCTGATCCGCAGAAACAAAACATCTCAAATAAGCCTCCAGCGTCTGATTAGTTCGCTCCGTTTGGCCATTAGTCTGAGGATGAAAGGCAGATGAAAATGACAAATCAATGCCCATCTTAGCACAAAAAGATCGCCAGAATCTGGACACAAACTGGGATCCTCTGTCAGACACGATATTCTCAGGAATGCCGTGCAAACGAACCACATTCTGAAAGAACAAAGGAACCAGATCGGAAGAGGAAGGCAACTTAGGCAAGGGCACCAAATGGACCATCTTGGAAAAACGATCACACACCACCCAGATGACAGACATTCCTTGAGACACCGGAAGATCTGAAATGAAATCCATGGAAATGTGCGTCCAAGGCCTCTTCGGGACGGGCAAGGGCAAAAGCAACCCGCTGGCACGAGAACAGCAAGGCTTAGCCCGAGCACAAATCCCACAGGACTGCACAAAAGAACGCACATCCCGTGACAGGGAAGGCCACCAAAAGGACCTAGCCACCAAATCTCTGGTACCAAAAATCCCAGGATGCCCTGCCAGCACCGAGGAATGAACCTCAGAGATAACTCTGCTGGTCCATTTATCAGGAACAAACAATCTATCAGGTGGGCAAGGGTCAGGTCTACCAGCCTGAAATCTCTGCAACACACGTCGCAAATCAGGAGAAATGGCCGACAAGATTACTCCCTCTTTAAGAATACCAGCTGGCTCTGAGACGCCGGGAGAGTCAGGCACAAAGCTCCTAGAAAGAGCATCAGCCTTCACATTCTTTGAACCAGGCAGGTACGAGACCACAAAGTCAAAACGGGAGAAAAACAACGACCAACGAGCCTGTCTAGGATTCAGGCGCTTAGCAGACTCGAGATACATCAGATTTTTGTGATCAGTCAAGACCACCACACGATGCTTAGCTCCCTCGAGCCAATGACGCCACTCCTCAAATGCCCACTTCATGGCCAATAACTCCCGATTACCAACATCATAGTTCCGCTCAGCAGGCGAAAATTTCCTAGAGAAAAAAAGCACATGGTCTCATCACAAAGCAACCAGGGCCTTTCTGCGACAAAACAGCTCTGGCACCGATCTCAGAAGCATCCACTTCAACCTGAAAGGGAAGTGAGACATCAGGCTGGCACAAAACAGGCGCCGAAGTAAACCGGCGCTTCAGCTCCCGAAAAGCCTCCACGGCTGCAGGAGCCCAATTAGCAACATCAGAACCTTTCTTGGTCATGTCCGTCAAAGGTTTAACAACGCTAGAAAAATTAGCAATAAAACGACGGTAGAACTTAGCAAAACCCAAGAACTTCTGAAGACTCTTAACAGACGTGGGTTGAGTCCAATCATGAATAGCTCGGACCTTGACTGGGTCCATCTCCACAGTAGAAGGGGAGAAAATAAAACCCAAGAAGGAAACCTTCTGCACTCCAAAGAGACACTTTGAGCCCTTCACAAACAAAGCATTATCACACAAAACCTGAAACACCATCCTGACCTGCTTTACATGAGAATCCCAATCATCAGAAAAAAACAGAATATCATCCAGATAAACAATCATAAATTTATCTAGATACTTCCGGAAGATGTCATGCATAAAGGACTGAAACACTGAAGGAGCATTAGAGAGCCCAAAAGGCATCACCAAGTACTCAAAATGACCTTCGGGCGTATTGAACGCAGTTTTCCATTCATCTCCCTGCTTAATGCGCACAAGGTTGTACGCACCACGAAGATCTATCTTGGTGAACCAACTGGCACCCTTAATCCGAGCAAACAAGTCCGACAATAGTGGCAAAGGATACTGAAATTTGACAGTGATATTATTCAGAAGCCGATAGTCAATACAAGGTCTCAAAGACCCGTCTTTCTTGGCCACAAAAAAGAATCCCGCACCAAGAGGGGAAGAAGATGGACGAATATGTCCCTTCTCCAAAGACTCCTTTATATAAGAACGCATTGCGGCATGCTCAGGTACAGATAGATTAAATAATCGTCCCTTAGGAAATTTACTACCAGGAATCAAATCTATAGTGCAGTCACAGTCCCTATGAGGAGGAAGGGCACTGGACCTGGACTCACTGAATACATCCTGATAGTCCAATAAATACTCCGGAACTTCAGAAGGAGTAGAAGAGGCAATAGAGACCGGCGGGGAATCGCAATGAATTCCCTGACAACCCCAACTTGACACAGACATAGCCTTCCAATCCAAAACTGGATTATGGGTCTGTAACCATGGCAGACCCAAAACGACCAAATCATGCATTTTATGCAGAACAAGAAAACGAATCACCTCCCGATGTTCAGGAGTCATGCACATGGTCACTTGTGTCCAATACTGCGGTTTATTCTCCGCCAATGGCGTAGCATCAATTCCTCTAAGAGGAATAGGATTTTCCAAAGGCTCTAGGACAAAACCACAGCGCTTGGCAAACAACAAGTCCATAAGACTCAGGGCAGCACCAGAATCCACAAATGCCATAACAGGGTAGGAAGACAATGAGCAAATTAAAGTCACAGACAAAATAAACTTAGGCTGCAAATTACCAATGGCGACAGGACTAACAACCTTTGTTAAGCATTTAGAGCATGCTGAGATAACATGTGTAGAGTCACCGCAGTAAAAACACAACCCATTCTGACGTCTATGATTTTGTCGTTCGGTTCTAGTCAGGATTCTATCACATTGCATTGCTGGATCGGGTTTTCTATCACATTGCATTGAAACAGGTGTCTGTTCAGACAACACCGCCAGAGGATTAGCGGATTTGCGCTCCCGCAAACGCCGCACAATCTGAATAGCCAGCGCCATAGAATCATTCAGACTTGTAGGAATTGTGAAACCCACCATCACATTCTTAATGGCTTCAGAAAGGCCATTTCTGAAATTTGCGGCCAGAGCACATTCATTCCATTGAGTAAGCACGGACCATTTCCGAAATTTTTGGCAATACACTTCGGCTTCATCCTGGCCCTGAGAGATAGCCAGTAGAGCTTTTTCTGCCTGAATTTCAAAATTAGGCTCCTCATAAAGCAATCCGAGCGCCAGAAAAAACGCATCAATATCCGCCAATGCCGGATCTCCTGGCGCTAACGAGAAAGCCCAATTCTGAGGGTCGCCACACAAAAAGGAGATAACAATTTTAACTTGCTGAGCTGAATCTCCAGACGAACGAGGTTTCAAAGATAGAAACAATTTACAATTATTCCTAAAATTCCTAAATTTAAATCGATCTCCAGAGAACAGCTCAGGAATAGGTATCTTAGGCTCAGACATAGGACTGCTAACAACAAAATCCTGAATGCTCTGCACTCGTGCAGCAAGCTGATCCACACTAGTAATCAAGGTCTGAACATTCATGTCTGCAGCAAAGCTTACAGCCACTCTGAGAAAAAGGGGAAGGAAGAAAGAGGAGAAAAAAAAAAAAAACAACTCAGAACTCCTTTTCTTTTAATCCCACTTCTGCAATGCATTAACTATTCAAGGCCTGGCATACTGTTATGATCCCAATGGCAAGGATCTCAGAGATTACAGCAAAGGTCTGCAAACATAAATACCAGCTCATAGGGACGTGGTAACTAGGCTGACCATATACCTGATCCTAGCACAAACACTAACAGTAGCCGGGGAATGTGCCTACGTTGATCCTAGACGTCTCGCGCCAGCCGGAGAACTAACTAACCCTATCAGGGAAAATAAGACCTCTCTTGCCTCCAGAGAAAAGACCCCAAAGTAATACAAGCCCCCAACAAATAATAACGGTGAGGTAAGAAGAAAAGACAAACGTAAGAATGAACTAGATTTTAGCAAAGAGAGGCCCACTGACTAATAGCAGAAGATAGTAAGATGACTTATATGGTCAGCAAAAAACCCTGCAAAATATCCACGCTGAATATCCAAGAACCCCCAAACCGACTAACGGTGAGGGGGAAGAATATCAGCCCCCTAGAGCTTCCAGCAATATCAGGAATCACATTTTGTACAAGCTGGACAAAAATATGAACAAAGCAAAATAACAAAAAATAAGGAAGCAGGACTTAGCTTATCTTGCAAAGAACCAGGACCTGAAGACAGGAGCAAACAGAAATGAACTGATTACAACGATGCCAGGCACTGGACTGAGAATCCAGGAAGTTTAAATAGCAACACCCCAGGCCTAACGAAGCAGGTGAGTACCAACCTGGTAAAAGACAATCCAAGTGCCAAAACACTAGTGACCACAAGAGGGAGCCAAGAAGTATAGTTCACAACAGCGCCCCCTACCACAGGGCCACCGAGTCCTAAGTACCGGGTCTCCCTTCTGGCTCTGGCGATGTCACGGTGGCTAGACCCCGGCCTGTGACCCTGTTAAGGGGGATCCAATAAAGGAATAACAGTTCGATGTGTGGGTGGTGGTGATGATGTGGTGCAGTGTCGGTCGCAGTAATTAACGAGGACACCAGGTTGTAGTCTCTTTACCTCTTTACTGAAGGCTCAGGATCCTCAGTCTGGAATACGGTTAACCGGGCGGTGAGAGTCCGGCCGGTCCGATGGCACCTCCAGAGCTCCCTTTGCAGGTGGAAATCTGTGCCTACCTTCTAGCGCTTGTGTGTTGCGGTCCTCCCCCTGCGGTGCTTACGGGATAGTCCCCACAACTGTTGTGTCTGTTTCTGAAGTTCCCTCACAACTTGATCAAGATGTTCTGCTTCGTCCCCCAGATTATATGGCTAGGACGCACCTGTATGACGGGTAGGCTCGGAGTTCTTCCGGGACCCTAGAGTCGCCCCTCTCCAAATGTTGCCCCCTATGTCTTCTTAGGTGATTAGGGTGAGACAGCCCGCCTATAACTGACTGTCCTGCCGTAGGTTTGAAGTTAGGCCTGGAGCTCTATACTTCCTCGGCGTTTCCGGCCAATGGCTGCGCGCCTCAGTGGGATGTTGCCTCGGTCTTACAGCACGACTCCTACTGGCGTTTCTCCTTGTTGCGTTGATCTCATTTCTCACCCTCCTCAATACACCTCGCTTCTTATCCTTTCTCCGGGCACCGCCGCAAGGAAGTGCAGGCGCGGTCCCTTTACGTTCTCTCTAGTTCGCTAGGTCTCTGCCAGGATCCCACTCCTGACAAGGACCCCCCTGAGTCTCTCCCCGCAACACCCTCTGCCACAGGATGTTGCCTGTTCGATTCCCAGTCAGCTTCTTCTAACTTCCTATCTAACCCCCAGTTTTACCAGACTGTGAGGAGTGGCCTAATACATAGCGCCCTTAGCTCCCCCTGGAGGCCAGACTGTGAAGTGCATTGGTGTCTGTGATACCTGGTCAGGTGGACTCCTTCAGTGCCATCAGACGTACCATCACTCCCCTTAATGGCGGAGCATCAGTACTGCAACGACCAGGACTCTGGGGCGCTGCATTATCACTCCTTGTCTCCATCCTGCCCAACCTGCCCCCCACCTCAACATCTTCTTTTGGTCACAGGAGCTTCCTTTCTGACGTAACAGTTTCCCTGAAGCTCACCATCTTTCCCTTTCGCTGTGACCCAGAAGACATCTTCCTCACAAGGAAGACAGAAATATGGCACTCAATACCACTTCTGAGTCCTAGGCTTAAGACTGTCCTGGCGTCCACATAGAGCTTGAGATGTGTCTTTCTACTGTTAGGAGACTTGTACTGACGGAACCCTTCAACCTCTGCTACATCCATTTTCTTGGAACACATTGGCACCGTTATTTTCTAGAACTTTCCTAAGACCTACCTAATACACGTGACACTCCTAGACTCCTCACTCTCCACTCTCTTCTACTCTGTTCTTCCTAAACTAGGAAGTGTTTCTGCTATTAACTCATCTAACCCCTGCCAACTAGTGGGCTAATCCCTTGTATTAACTATATGTTTCTCTGTGTGATGAAAACTATATCCCTATGCTGGTTCCCTTAGTGGACAGACCTCCCTCCATTCACACGGATGGCCTAAGGCAGAGCCTCTATGAGAACTGAGACTTAAAACCGGCAAAAGGAAAAAAATAACATTCTATATCACACATACCAATCAACAGCACACTATCAAATAATTCCCCCGTTGCCACGTCTTCTTCTACCCTTTCACCCCCCTAAATGCACCCATGGTAAAATATGGTCGTCCCCGACCATTCAAAACAGACAAAATATGCACACACAACAATTAAAACAGTCCATTTTCTTGCTAACTCTCAGAACTAACTTAGGAGGTTGCCTTCAACTTGGCCACTCAGGTAAAACACAACAGGAGAAGAGGAACCTTGAAACGCCTGGCGATGTTCACTTCTCGGTTTCCTTTGCCAGGTTAACAAGGTGTTGGGAGATGGAGGGCGATCCCACCTCAATGGCTGCTTGGGGAACTGCTCCCTCCCATGGTCGACTCTTGATTCAACTGTTGATTCTTTATCACACATATCACTCAGCAGCACACAATATCAAATAAACTCCCCTGTTGCCACAACATCTTTTTCTAACCTTCCACCCCCCCAATCACACCATTTTTATTAGTTTTCTCCTGGACTTGAGTCTCCATATCCCAAATGTCCATTCTGCTGCATCAACAACCAACTCTAGGTATAGGAGTTAATAGCTGCAGAACCCAAAGCCACTTATATTTGTCATTCGGTAACGATTTAGGACCTCGGAAGGAACAGATTACATGGAGAGCCTTCTTTAATCAAGTAACCATTAACCATCCATTTCATTTTGCCGAGACTCCAGGGATCTGGGCTTCTCCCAGGGAAAAGGGGCATACTAAGTTATTAGAAAAATGGGGAAAAAGACATTACCGGTCTGTACATTTCCTAATAGAGATTGGGAAGGGAAGTTGTACCATAATGGTACCTTTTCATCACGAGCTGATGGCCTAATTATAAAAACGATCTGCCTGTAACCTGATCGGGTGTTTATTTTGTTTAGAGAACATGGTTCTCCATTGACCTTCACTATGGGAAAAGAACAGGAAACGGACAGCACTTTATTCCTAAAAGACTATGCCTAAGATCATTAACCCACTATCTGCCGCATGACGCCTATCATTAAAGAACAAGATCATCCAGACGTATATACCAAAATATCACAAAAATAGAGGATATCAACAACGCATCATAAAATAAAATAAATATTCTAATAAATGAATAATGACTAATTTTTATAAATAAAATGAAAAGTATATATGTACCATGCACTGCATTTTTTAGAATCATATTACTTATTAGTATTATCGTATTTAGAACGGAGTTTAGAGTGAATCAGTGAGAAGAAATGAAAGAAGGGGTTAGTTTATTAATACCTTTTAAAAAGTTTGTAAGATACTGTTCACAAATGTCCCACATTTCAGTTTAGTTTCCTTCCTTGGTGGTACGTAAATACTAGAGATAAACGTGATGCCAAGACTAATCCAATTCTTTCCTATTCCAGAAGTTTTTGACAACTTTTGCAAAAGTTGTCTCCGGGTACCAGAAAAAAAATCAATTCTGAGACGTTCCTTGCTAAGTTATATAATAACTGGCTGGATAAAACCATGAAATGTGGACTTAACTTGAAGCATATTCAACTTTTCCTCAAAAAAAAAAATCAAAACTGGGTGGACTTGCTGTCCTCAAAACTCACAATAAGACAAAACAGTTTTTGGTGCACATGTATACCTGTCTAACCTCCAGGAAAAGTCACAATACTAAATCTGCCAGCACTATAGGTACTGGAACTTATGATTCTTTCTTGTTAAGTGTTTGTAAAAAAAAAAAAAGATTAGATTATTGTAATAGGAAATACTTATCATTTGATAGTTCACAGTGAATACTGCCATGGATTCTTGTGGAGTAGACAGTTTCTTTTTATTATATATCCGCCAGCACTATAGGTACTGGAACATATTGTTCTTTTTTGTTAAGTGTCTGAAAAATAAATAAAAATAAAGAATTTATGACTTTTGAAGGTGGAGTAGTTTAGTATTTACTATCAAATTAATCTAACCAATCATTTTATAGTTCACTGTGAATACTGCAATAAATTCTTCTTGAGTTGAAAGTTCCTCTTCATTATCAATCTACCAGCAATATTGGTGCTGGCACCCCTTTCTGTTAGTTTTCAGAATATTAGACAGGAGAGCAGGAGCAGAAGGAAAAAACAGCTTTTCTGCTGCTAGAGATGGATTGCATTTGACAAAAGACAATACACTGCAAATTAGACATAAAAGAGACACACCTAGTTGTTGGCACTTTAAAATTATTTTGGGGGGGGCACAACACCATATTTTTTTATAAAGTGATTTGTAGATTTTTATAATATTTTCTATGAAATGATATAAATTTAAAGATTTTTATTTTAATAGTCACTGTAAAAATAGAGACAAATTTGTGTTTTTGTTTTGTCTTTTTCAGTTGGTGGAGCTGGAATGGATTATTGTGTTAGTAAATTTTACAGTTCACAGTTTATGCTGCAAAAATATACATATCGATATTATCGGCTAGTTGTAGACAAGTTCTTCTGATTTGCTATGTTGTTTACCCCATGTGCAGGGCATTGCAGTAGCTAAGGTATCCATGGTTATGACTATTCATATAGTGACAGTTGTTAGTGATTGTAACCATGGATACCTAAGCTACTGCAATGCCCTGCACATGGGGTAAGTGATATAGCGAATCAGAAGAACTATGCTACATTTCTAACTGGAGGTATTTGTGAATATCATTATTATACCTATGGATCTTGGAGATGGGAATACCCTTTTAAGCACTGGATCATCAGGGAAAACAAGAAGCAATATTATTTTATTTCAATATTTTATTACATCTTTTGCTGTTTTCAGAGGTTTGCTAATCTCTTTAATCCCTTAATGGGAGTCTGTCGCCCCCAAAGTGGAAATTAAGTTGCCAAAACATTTATTTAGGGCATCTAGACCCAATTTAGATCATACTAGTAAGTATAGCTAAACTGAATATTTCTTTATATTTAATTAAAAGTCAACTTTTATTTGATATGTACCCTTGATGTGTCCTATGTCTTGGTGGACCTTCATGGTTTCCTATTTGTATAATAAAGGGGTTGTCCAGTCTAAAACTACAAGTCAACATTGGGAACGGTGGTTATGTGACCACAAGAATGCAATATGGATACTCCCAGGCACTTTCCAACTAGACTGTTTCCGGCCACGCTTAATACACTTCTTGTGACAAAGATATAATTGGGATCCAAGAAGTATCGTTTCTCCATGCGGAGAGTGACATGTTAAGCATGTCAGGATGAGGAGACTTAAAGCCGCAATGCTTCTCTGTGAAATATGCAAATCGTCTCTTCAGAGAAGAAGAGGACTAGAACTCTAGTGCCACCTATTGGAAGTAGCAATCCTAACAGTCAATGTCGACCCTTTAACGAGCCTTGTCACATGAGGCTCTTATCCTAAGTCATGTGACAAGGCTTGTTAAAGGGTCGACTGTCACGGGGAGCCTAGGTGGGCAAGAGCTAATAACCCGGGCCCCTGCAATTTCCCTCAGACTAGGGAAATCCTGACTGACCCTCTCCTAGAGTTTACACTGATGGTGTGCATGTCTAGGCCTCCAACCTCACCCTAGCTCCTGTTTCAACCCTAGGCTGAAACCACCACCCACCACCCAGTGAAGAGATCCTACACCAATACCCACAGTTGGCACAGACAAGGAAAACTGAAAATATGAACCAAGCCGCAGTCACTCAGGAATACACTATAAATGCACAGAGCAAAACAAATACAAATATAGGAAGGAGTAAATAAGACAAAGGGAAATACACCACCAGATACGATACTCCAACTCCTAGCTCACCACTCCAGACCGAGATAACCAAGCACTAGACAGAAGCTATAATCGGCGACGCCCAATGTTCAGAAGAACTATTTAAAGGCAGTGGGCTTGGCCCAGCTTCCAATCCGAGCACCAGCTAAATGAACCCCGGACCAGCTAGACAAAATCTAGCCGACGCCACTGAGCGCATAGTGGACAAAAGCGGAATTACCGCTGTCTGTCGAACGCCCTGGTATGAACAGCGTCCGACATGACATCGACATTGACTGCTAGGATTGCTACTTCCAATAGGTGGCACTAGAGTTCTAGTCCTCTTCCTCTCTGAAGAGACAATTTGCAAAGATATAATTGCAAATTCTATAAAGCCATCCCATAGTTCTCAGAGCAACATCGAAGCCTGGCTTCATCATGGATAAAAGGAGCAAAATCTAGCACTATTTTAAACTCCACATTATCCCTGCAGCAGTGAGCCCTCTACAGCTGCAAACAGGTAATTAAAGTTGGTTGTCTGATGGATCACATACACGAATACTAGGCACATTTTGCAAAAGAATGTGAAAGGCTTCAGCTTTATGGCCTGTAGAGATGCCCTATGGCCTAGCATCCCTACTTCACAGAACTAAAAACAGACGGCTTTTGTGTTGCTTTGCCCCCTTTTCAAAATTATGAATATTGGGTTTTATGAATGCCATAAATATGAGAGATGTGAAAGACATATTTTCGGCGTCATGGCGGTATCTTACATCAATGTGCAGTTGTGGCAGCACTTTCAAGTTAATCAGGCAGATGGATGACAATGTATATGCCATGTTTACTGTCTATGGACAGCTAAAATCATGATGGGAAATATGGTATTAATATCTCCCACCTGGGACCTCCAGGGGTGGAGATATCCTAAAAGTTGGGACCTAATTTTTGGGACCCTAGCCACATCCTATGACCAGCCCCCATATAATCTCAGGAGAGGTATGAGGGTGTGGCTTTTATCTAATAAAATCAGAGGTTTGGGGTTTTTATCATTGTCAGTCCTGGAAGACAGTGTGCTGTGGTGCGCTACCATTTCCCTAAAAGGGGTGCTTCCCTCCACTACGATCTGTGCCATTTCTGCAACACAGGTTAAGTGCATATCTTTTGTTTATCCTTTTTATTTCTGTTGATTGTATAAACTGTATTATATTATCTTGTTCCCATTTTGTAACATCTCTGTATATTTTTACAAACACTGCCAACTTTTCAAATGTAATATGTCAAATGTAATATCTTCGTTCCACTTGATCTATAAGCTACAAACGATTGGTGGTGACAGCTAGTTCATGTTGTTATTGTGGAGCTTGCTGTGACCATTCCGGTGTGTATGTGTGTATATATATTCTATGTGTTAGAATCGGAGGCGTATATATCATACATTCACTCTGAGTTCCCCAATAACTGGTCTAGTAGGGGAAACAGCAGCGGCCTCGTCTATCACTCGTCAGTTAATTGTGTAATTGTCCTGAAGATTGAAGATGGACGAATGCGTTCTCTTGACAAATTGGTGGCAGCGGTGGGATTTTCATGATCTCATTTGCGAGCCTATCTAGTCAGATTGTGACCGGGAGTATGCATTTCGCATACCTGAGGTCACATGTCCGCCGATCGTGATGCTGACACCGGAGAATCCTGACAGTGTGCAGTGCACACGATGTGAAGATTCACAAGTCTGAAGTGACTGCAAACTTATAGTTTTCGATTAGACAACCCCTTTTAGCTATACTTGCCTTGCATGATCTAAATAGACGTTAATAAACGTTTAGGCAGCTTAATTGCCATTTGGGGGATGACAGACTTTTTAAGGACCAGGCAATTTTTTTTGTACTTTTGCTTTTTCCTCTCCTTCTTCCACGAGCCATAGCTTCTTTATATGATCACCCACGTAGCTGTATGAGGGCTTGTTTTTTGGAGGACGAATTGAACTTTTGAATGACATGATTACCATATATTATACTGTAAAATGGAGAAAAAAAATTCCAAATGCGTGAAATTGTGAAAAAAAAGCAATTTCGCATTTCTTTTTGAGGTATTATTTTATGACATTCATCGTGCAGTAAAAATGACCTGAAAAGATGATACTCTTGGTCAGTACAATTACCGTATATACTCGCATATAAGCTGAGTTTTTCAGCACATTTTTATGCTGAAAAAGAACCACTCGGCTTATACTCGAGTCAGGGTGCAACAAGACGGAGGGGGAGCGGCAGCGGCGGAGCGGCAGTGGCGGAGCCGCAGGCCATACCTGAGCCCGCTGCTAAAAAGAAATGAATATTCATTTCTCTTTAATAGCAGGCATAGTAGTCGTAGCTGCCGACTTCCTGCAATGGCCGGGCGATCATTTGTGCCAACTACTTAAGGGAATGAATATTCATTGCTCTCTACTCCCTTAAGCGTTGAGAGCAGTGAATATTCATTCCCTTTAGTAGCAGATACACGTGATCGCCCTGCAGATGCAGGAAGCCGGCGGCTGTGACTACTGTGCCTGCTTTCAAAGAACAATGAATATTCACTGCTCTCCACACACATATTCCTGGAGTAGAGAGCAGCGAGTATTCTGGCAGCTGTCCTCTGCTTGTAAGCAGCACATGATGTCACTGCCATGCGCTGCTTACAAGCATAAATAAGCAGCTACTGGCACCGGAACAAGAAACTGCGAGGGAGCGCAGGGAAGGTAAGTAGGGTGGTTTATTTTTTAATGTTTTTCTGATGGGGGCCATGCATACAAGGATTGGGATGAGGGCCATTCATACCAGGATGGGGATGAGGGGGCCATGCTTACCAGGATAGGGATGAGGGAGCCATGCATACCAAGATATAGATGAAGAGGCCATGAATACCATGATAGGGCTGTGGGGACTATGCATACAAAGATAGGGAGGAGGGCCATTCATACCAGGATGGGGATGAGGAGGCCGTGCATACCAGGATAGGGATGAGGAGGCCGTGCACACCAGGATACAGATGAGGGGGCCTTGCATACCAGGATAGGGATGAGAGACCATGCATATCAGGATGGGGATCAGGAGGCCGTGCACACCAGGATACGGATGAGAAGGCCGTGCACCAGGATCGGGATAAGGGGGCCATACTTACCAGGATGGGGATGAGGGGTCCATGCATACCAGACTTATACTCAAGTCAATAAGTTTTCCCAGTTTTTTTGTGGTAAAATTAGGTGCCTCGGCTTATACAGTTTGCATGCTTTTTTTTTAACTTAAGCGGTAATAAAAAAAATGTTATTCCATTCGTCTAAAAAAAAACAATAAAATTCAAAGTTGCCTGTGTTTTGATTTTCCAATATCACTAACACTTTCATTTTGTGGTTGATGGTGCTGTGTAAGGGCTTGTTTTTTGCACACTGACTTGATGTTTTTATTGATACTATTTTGTGGTGGATAAGACATCTCGATTACTTTTTATTGCATTTATTTGAGAAACTGTGGTGACCAAAAAAAACTTAATCCTGAGTTTTCCTGCCTTTGCTCTCTTGCATTTACCGATCAAATTAATTCTATAATATTATAAAATATTAATAATATTTTGATAGATCGGATTCTTATGGATGCAACTATACCACATAGTGGTTTTTTTTTTTTTTTTTTTTAAATCTTCATTTTAAATGGGGAAAAAGGGAGATATTTTTTAAAACATTGTTTTCCACCTTTACTGTATCTGTTAGTCGCCTAAGGGAACTTGAACCTCTAATCCGATCACTTAGGGCAGTGTTCCCCCTACTTTGGTCCTCAAGAGCCACCAACAGGTCATCTTTTCAGGATTTCCTTAGTATTGCATCTCCTGGACAGGCAATAATTCCATCACCTGTGTAAGAGCTCATTCTCACATGCGAGAAACTCGGAAGAGTCTCAATACCCGGCATTGCACCCGGCACTCGGATCGCATAGCAATACATGCAGTCGCACGCTCCGCTTCCGAGTGCCGGGTATTGACGTGCGAGACTCATCCGAGTTTCTCACATGTGAGTATGAGCCCTAATACTAAGAAAATCCTGAAAACATGACCTGTTGGCGGCTCTTGAGGACTGGAGTTGGAGTTGGGGAACACTGACTTACAGTCATGGCCAAAAGTATTCACACTCCTGCAACTCTGTCAGATAATACTCAAGTTTCTTCCTGAAAATGATTGCAAACACAAATTGTTTGGTATTATTATCTTCATTTAATTTGTCTTAAATGAAAAAAAACAAAAGAGAATGAAGCAAAAAGCAAAACATTGATCATTTCACATAAAACTCAAAAAATGGTCCAGACAAAAGTATTGGCACCCTCAGCCTAATACTTGGTTGCACAACCTTTAGCCAAAATAACTGGGACCAACCGCTTCCGGTAACCATCATTGAGTTTCTTACAATGCTCTGCTGGAATTTTAGACCATTCTTCTTTGGCAAACTGCTCCAGGTCCCTGATATTTGAAGGGTGCCTTCTCCAAACTGCCATTTTTAGATCTCTCCACAGGTGTTCTATGGGATTCAGGTCTGGACTCATTGCTGGCCACCTTAGAAGTCTCCAGTGCTTTCTCTCAAACCATTTTCTAGTGCTTTTTGAAGTGTGTTTTGGGTCATTGTCCTACTGGAAGACCCATGACCTCTGAAGGAGACCCAGCTTTCTCACACTGGGCCCTACATTATGCTGCAAAATTTGTTGGTAGTCTTCAGACTTCATAAACCATGCACACGGTCAAGCAGTCCAGTGCCAGAGGCAGCAAAGCAACCCCAAAACATCAGGGAACCTCCGCCATGTTTGACTGTAGGGACCGTGTTCTTTTCTTTGAATGCCTCTTTTTTTCTCCTGTAAACTCTATGTTGATGCCTTTGCCCAAAAAGCTCTACTTTTGTCTCATCTAACCAGAGAACATTCTTCCAAAACATTTTAGGCTTTTTCAGGTAAGTTTTGGCAAACTCCAGCCTGGCTTTTTTATGTCTCGGGGTAAGAAGTGGGGTCTTCCTGGGTCTCCTACCATACAGTCCCTTTTCATTCAGACGCCGACGGATAGTACGGGTTGACACTGTTGTACCCTCGGACTGCAGGGCAGCTTGAACTTGTTTGGATGTTAGTCGAGGTTCTTTATCCAACATCCGCACAATCTTGCGTTGAAATCTCTTGTCAATTTTTCTTTTCCGTCCACATCTAGGGAGGTTAGCCAGTGCCATGGGCTTTAAACTTCTTGATGACACTGCGCACAGTAGACACAGGAACATTCAGGTCTTTGGAGATGGACTTGTAGCCTTGAGATTGCTCATGCTTCCTCACAATTTGGTTTCTCAAGTCCTCAGACAGTTCTTTGGTCTTCTTTCTTTTCTCCAAGCTCAATGTGGTACACACAAGGACACAGGACAGAGGTTGAGTCAACTTTAATCCATGTCAACTGGCTGCAAGTGTGATTTAGTTATTGCCAACACCTGTTAGGTGCCACAGGTAAGTTACAGGTGCTGATAATTACACAAATTAGAGAAGCATCACATGATTTTTCGAACAGTGCCAATACTTTTGTCCACCCCCTTTTTTATGTTTGGTGTGAAATTATATCCAATTTGGCTTTAAAACAATTCTTTTTGTGTTTTTTTTATTTAAGACTAATTAAATGAAGATAATAATACCAAAGAATTTGTATTTGCAATCATTTTCAGGAAGAAACTGAGTATTATCTGACAGATTTGCAGGGGTGTGAATACTTTTGGCCATGACTGTAGGGTATGTGCACACGTTGCGGATTTGGCTGTGGATTCGCAGCGGATTTGGCCCTGCTGATAAACAGCAGCTTTCCATGCGGTGTACAGTACCATGTAAACCTATGGAAGACCAAATCCGCAGAGCACATGCTGCTTAAAATTCTGCGCAGAAACGCTGCAGTTTATTTTCCACAGCATGTCAATTCTTTGTGTGGATTCCGCAGCGTTTTACACCTATTCCTTTCTAGGAATCCGCAGGTGTAAAAAACGCAGGTGAATTATGTACAAAATCTGCACAAAATACGCAGAAAATCCGCAGGGAATCCGCAAGTAAGACACAGGGCGGATTCTGCAGAATCTGCGCGGAAAAATCCGCAATGGAATCCGCAACATGTGCACATACCCTAATAATACATGCGGCAATATTACGGTATTGCTGTATATAGCACAAATCGTGGTCTCCTATGAATGCCAGCTGGGACTACTGTCATGACAGGCAAAGGGATCTTCAGCAGATCCCTAGCTGTCATGAAAACCCAGCGGCACCCCGCAATCTCATCACGGCGTTCAGTGGGATGAGCTCTGGTCCATACGGATTTTATAAAAGCAACCGTGCCTGTGGACGAGAGCACCCACTGACCTTAGTGTCTCCACAGTACTGAAAATAGAAATTCTAATGTACGGGATATGAATATTTTCCAAAATTACTTAGAAGGTCTGTCCAGTGACACCAAATAGTGCTCAGGCAAACACCATAATCATTTGTGCAGCTGACAGTGCAGAATCATTGGCATCTCTTCATGCAGCAGAGCCGCACTGTACATCCAGTAAATTCCTCCATGTGTAATGAAAATGCCAAGCAGGTATTATTTTAGATTCTATCGATATGCAGTTGTTAATAAATGAATACATAATAAAAACAAGAATAATTGGGCAATCTGTAGCCACACTAGAATGCCTGTGTATGCAGAAGACCTGGCCTTTTCCTAGCCATCTGGTGATTGGCTTCCAGGTTTCTACATTGCCAGTGGGTAGAGCGTGAGAGACCCTTGTTCACACCCCACCTCTATCCGCCACTGCCTTCCTAATAATTGCATGTTTTTCCTTCGGGCCCACTAAAGTATTTTGCTCTTTAATTGCAATTACACTCATTTACATAGCAGATGAGGCTAATTGCTGGTATTAGTTACCAAATGTAGGGCCGCATAGGGAGGCAGTAAAGTGCCCTACAGGTAGGAACGTGATCACAGCTTTAATTGAGGAGAGGTGGGGATACAGTGGGGCTATCTACCAGAGAGGTGCACTGCAAACTGTGAAGTCACTGCCTGCACTTAATATGATGAAAGCAGGGAGGAAGGAGAGAAAATTTCAAGCAGCCAAGAAATTGTGAAAGAGGATTTTTATGTATTTGCATGCTGAGTAAATAGGAATGTATTAAGCAAGTCTTAAGATGCAAGGTGAGAAAAGGCATAAATTAAAAATGTGCTTAAGATTATTACATTGGAGATGCAAGAAGGGGCTTCTTTTATAAACTGTAATCATTTTTTAATTGTCTTAAACCAAAGCTGCCATCAGAAAATGACCTATGCTTTAAATCAGGTTTTGTGCTAAAGAGAACCCTTCGCCTACCCAAAATTTAATTACATACTTTGTAAAAAAAAATCCCTGTGCTTCAAAAATTGTGTTTTGTGCTGCATCACTCCATTGCAGAGATGTCAATATTTGTTGCCTTTGGAGCACAGTATGTGAAATCTCTGCTTGTAGTGCAACTGGGCATTTCTTCAGAGTCTTCTCTGGGGGCTTGCGCCTACACCCCTCTGTCTCATATACTGCCAATCACAGCTGATCTAGTCAGACACTTGCAAGCTGTGCACGCCACTCAGAGTAGACTCTGAAACAAACACCCAGTTGCACTACAAGCAGAGATTTCACATAGTGGGCTCCAAAACTATAACAAATGTGAACATCTCTGCAATGGAGCAAGGCAACACAAAATGGAAAAGAACAGCAGAATCAGGGACACTCAGGGATTTTTACAAGATATTTAAAGAGGTTGTCCACTACTTTTACACTGAGGACTTATTCTTAGGATAGGTCATCAATGTCTGACTGGTGGGGGTCTGACACTTGGCTGTTATCAGCGTCGGCAGCGGCCGCAAGTACTCTTGTAATGGCCGCCACAGGGGACTGCACATCCGCATCCTATTGATTTAAATAAGAGGCAAATGTGCAGTACCAAGCCCCAGCCACTACAAGTAGACAGAGCAGCTCGACGGCTGCGGCCATCACTGATAACAGCTGATAGGCGGGAGTGTGGGACCCTGGTTAAGCACACATTGATGACATATCCTAAAGATAGGCCACCACTGTACACCCAAGTTAGAAGACTGCTTTAAAAAGTATCTGTCATTTTATTTTTTTCATAAATCAATAGGACACATGCAAAGAAGAAACTTTGTAATATAATCTACTATATAATTGTCTAAGCGTCACTTCTGTTTGTCTGTCTGTAACGGATATTCATTGGTCGCTGCCTCTGTCTGTCATGGAAATCCAAGTCGCTGATTGGTCGCGGCAAAACAGCCACGGCCAATCAGCGACGGGCACAGTCCGGCGGCAAAATGGCCGCTCCTTCCTCCCTGCAGTCAGTGCCCGCTCCATACTCCCCTCCAGTCAGCGCTCACACAGGGTTAATGGCAGCGCTAACGGACCGCGTTATGCCGCGGTGTAACGCACTCCGTTAAGGCTGCTATTAACCATGTGTGTCCAACTTTTTACTACTGATGCTGCCTATGCTATGCTGTCTAATATTAAAAATAATAATTAAAAAAAAAAAATCGTTATATACTCACTGTCCGTCGGTCCCCCGCATCCAGAACCGGCCTTTACCGCTCCTCGCGATGCTCCGGTGACCGCTCCATGCATTGCAATCTCGCGAGATGATGACGCGCGATCTCGCGAGACTGCTACGTCATCATCTCGCGAGACCGCAATGCACTCTTGAGACCGGAGCGCGCGAGGAGCGTCGGTAACCGCTTCGCCTGGATCCGGGGGCTCCGGAAGGTGAGTATATAACTATTTTTTATTTTAATTATTTTTTTTAACAGGGATATGATGCCCACATTGCTATATACTACGTGGGCTGTGCAATATACTACATGGGCTGGGCAATATACTATGTGGCTGTGCTACATACTACATGGGCTGTGCAATATACTACGTGGGCTGTGCAATATACTACGTGGGCTGTGCAATATACTACGTGGGCTGTGCGATATACTACGTGGGCTGTGCGATATACTGTGTGGGCTGTGTGATATACTACGTGGGCTGTGCGATAAACTACATGGGCTGTGCGATATACTACGTGGGCTGTGCGATATACTGAGTGAGCTGTGCTATATACTGCGTGGGCTGTGCGATATACTACGTGGGCTGTGCGATATACTACGTGGGCTGTGCGATATACTGAGTGAGCTTTGCTATATACTGCGTGGGCTGTGCAATATACCGCGTGGGTTGTGCAATATACCATGTGGGCTGTGCAATATACTATGTTGGCTGTGCGATATACTGCGTGGGCTGTGTGATATACTGCCTGGGCTGTGCGATACACTGCGTGGGCTGTGCGATATACTGCGTGGGCTGTGCAATATACTGTGTGGGCTGTGCAATAAACTGCGTGGGCTGTGCAATATACTACGTGGCTGTACAATATACTGCGTGGGCTGTGCAATATACTACGTGGGCTGTGCAATATACTGCGTGGGCTGTGCTATATATTACGTGGGCTGTGCTATATAATGCGTGGGCTGTGCGATATACTGCGTGGGCTGTCATGAATCCCCAATGGCTAGGGATAGCACAGGACAAGCAAAGTATAACAAATATCGGACGAGCTCTAGGGTGATGGAACCTGGGCTGACCGCTGCCCTACGCCTGACAAACGCAACTAGAGATAGCCAGGGAGCGTTCCTACGTTGGTTCTAGACGCCACGCACCAGCCTAAGAGCTAACTAGTACTGCAGAGAAAACAAGACCTCACTTGCCTCCAGAGGAATTAACCCCAAAGGTATAGTTGCCCCCCACATGTATTGACGGTGAAATGAGAGGAAGGCACACACATAGAGATGATGTATATAGCTTTAGCAAATAGAGGCCCGCTGAAAACTAGAAAGCAGAATGATACAAAAGGGGACTGAGCGGTCAGCAAAAAACCCTAATCAAAAAAACCATCCTGAGATTACAAGAACCCATGTGCCAACTCATGGCACATGGGGAGAACCTCAGTCCACTAGAGCAACCAGCTAGCATAGAGACATTCTAAGCAAGCTGGACCAAAAACCAAACAACTGAAAATCAGCACTTAGCTTATCCTGAAAGATCTGGGAGCAGGTAGGCAGGAACCAAACAGAGCACATCTGAACACATTGATAGCCGGCAAGGGAAATGACAGAAAGGCCAGGTAAAATAGGAAACACCCAGCCTCTGATGGACAGGTGGAAACCAAAGGCTGCAACCCACCAAAGTCACCCAGTACCAGCAGTAACCACCAGAGGGAGCCCACCAACAGAATCCACAACAGTGGGCTGTGATATATACTGCATGGGCTGTGCAATATACTACGTGGGCTGTGCGATATACTGCGTTAGTGTGCGATATACTACGTGGGCTGTGCGATATACTGAGTGGGCTGTGCGATAAACTATGTGGGCTGTGCGATAAACTATGTGGGCTGTGCGATATACTACTTTGGCTGTGCAATATACTGAGTGAGCTGTGCTATATACTGCGTGGGCTGTGCGATAAACTACGTGGGCTGTGCGATATACTGCGTGGGCTGTGCGATATACTGCGTGGGCTGTGCGATATACTGCCTGGGCTGTGCGATACACTGCGTGGGCTGTGCGATATACTGTGTGGGCTGGGCAATATATTGCATGGGCTGTGCAATATACTGCGTGGAATGTGCTATATACTGCATGGGCTGTGCAATATACTACGTGGCCTGTGCTATATACTACGTGGGCTGTGCGATATACTACGTGGCCTGTGTTATACACTACGTGGCCTGTGTTATACACTACGTGGCCTGTGTTATACACTACATGGCCTGTGTTATATACTGCGTGCGTGGGCTGTTATATACTACGTGGCTGTGTTATATGCTACGTGGGCTGTTATACACTCCGTGGGCTGTGCTATATGCTACGTGGCTGTGCTATATACTCCGTGGGCTGTGTTATATACTACGTGGCTGTGCTATATACTCCGTGGGCTGTGCTATATACTCCGTAGGCTGTGCTATATACTACATGGCTGTGCTATATACTACATAGCTGTGCTATTTACTACGTGGGCTGTTATATACTACGTGGGCTGTGCTATGTACTACGTGGCCGGCCGCGAACGATCAGCAAAAGGCGCAGTCCGGCCGAGAATTGGCATGGGATTTGAACCACGCTTCGCTAATTGGTCGCAGCCGGCTGAATCCTGTGTATTCAATGTAATATTCTAAAATCTTCATAAATAAACTACATACATATTCTAGAGTACCCGATGCGTTAGAATCGGGCTACCATCTAGTCTTACATATAATTTTATTGCAATGTAATCTTATCAGAAAAATCGGCTTATTTTTCTCCCCATGGACTGATCATTCATTTTCAAAATTCTCAATTTGAAAGTAAAATCTGTTTTCAGTGATTACAGACTATTGAGATAGAAGGCAGTTGCAGCTGCACTGGGGCCCGGAGGTTGAGGGGGGTCCTTGCAGGCAGGCAGGGCTGGCATCACCACCCAGTGCCCCGACAAGGGGCTGCGCCCACTTGCCGTTGGGAACACCAGCACGCTTTGGGTCCCCCATGCTTTAATCTGTATGAGATACTTATCGGTCCCTCTTTCTCCACATGTCCTATCTCTTCCGCATCTTCTGACTCTGTGATGTCTCAGAGCAGAGGGCACGATGACGTCACTACCGTGCGCCCTCTGTCCTTATCACTGCAGAGACAGAAGTCGCTAAGGAGACCGGTCCTGCAGCGGGAAGAGGGAAAGTTTTTTTTTTTGGGAATCGGGCATTATATGGGGCCCATTCTGTATGGAGCATTATATGGGGCCCATTCTGTATGGAGCATTATATGGGGCCCATTCTGTATGCAGCATTATATGGGGCCCATTCTGTATGGAGCATTATATGGGGCCCATCATACTGTATTGAGCATTATATGGGGCCTATTATACTATATGGGGCCCATTCTGTATGCAGCATTATATGGGGCCCATTCTGCATGGAGCATTATATGGCGACCCATTGTAATGTATAGAGCATTATATGGGGCACTTGCTGTATGGAGTGTTATATGGGATCCATTCTGTATGGAGAATTATATAGGGTCCATTCTGTATGGAGAATTATATGGGGTCCATTCTGTATGGAGAATTATATGGGGTCCATTCTGTATGGGTAATTATATGGAGCCCATTCTGTATGGAACATTATATGGGGCCCATTCTGTATGGAGCATTATATGGGGCCCATTCTCTATGGAACATTATATGGGGCCCATTTTGTATGGAGCATTATATGGGGCCCATTCTGCATAGAGTGTTATATGAGGCATTGGGGCACATTATACTGTATGGAGCATTATATAGGGCCCATTCTGCATGGAGCATTATATGGGGCCAATTCTGTATGAAGCATTATATGGGGCCCATTCTTTAGAGTATGATATGAGGGATTGGGACCCGGTTTACTGTATGGAGCATTATATGGGGCCCATTAAACTGTATGGAGCATTATATGGGGTCCATTCTGTATGTAGAGTTATATGGTGTCCATTCTCTATGGATAATTATATGGGGTTCATTCTCTATGGAGAATTATATGAGGCCCATTCTGTATGGAACATTGTATGGGGCCCATTTTACTGTATGGGGCCCATTCTTTATAGTATGATATGAGGGATTGGGACCCGGTTTACCGTATGGAGCATTATATGGGGCCCATTAAACTGTATGGAGCATTATATGGGGTCCATTCTATATGAAGAGTTATATGGGGTTCATTCTCTATGGAGAATTATATGACGCCCATTCTGTATGGAACATTGTATGGGGCCCATTTTACTGTATGAAGCATTATATGGGGCCCACTTTACTGCATGGAACATTATATGGGGCCCATAATACTGTATGGAGCAGTATATGGGGCCCGTTATACAGTATAGAGCATTATATGGAGCTCATTATACTGTAAGGAGCATTATATGGAGTCTCTTCTGTATGGATAATTATATGGGGTCCTTTCTGGATAGAGAATTATATGGGGCCCATTCTGTATGGAACATTATATGAGACCCTTTCTTTATGGAGAATTATATAGGGTCCATTCTGTATGGAGAATTATATAGGGTCCATTCTGTATGTAGAATTATATGGGGCTCATTCTGTATGGAGCATTATATGGGGCCCATTAAACTGTATGGAACATTATATGGGGTCCATTCTGTATGGAGAGTTATATGGTGTCCATTCTCTATGAATAATTATATGAGGTTCATTCTCTATGGAGAATTATATGGGGCCCATTCTGTGTGGAACATTATATGGGGTCCATTCTGTATGGAGCATTATATGGGGTCCATTCTGTATGAAGCATTATAATGGGCCCATTCTGTATAGAGTATTATATGAGGCATTGGGGCCCATTATACTGTATGGAGCATAATAAGGGTCCATTATTCTGTATGGAGCATTATATGGGGCCCATTCTGCATGGAGCGTTATGAGGCCAATTCTGTATGAAGCATTATATGGGGCCCATTCTTTATAGTATGATATTAGGGATTGGGACCCAGTTTACTGTATGGAGCATTATATGGGGCCCATTATACTGTATGGAGCATTATATGGAGCTTGTTATACTGTAAGGAGCATTATATGGAGTCCCTTCTGTATAGATAATTATATGGGGTCATTTCTGGATAGAGAATTATATGGGGCCCATTCTGCATGGAACATTATATGAGACCCTTTCTTTATGGATAATTATATGGGGTCCATTCTGTATGGAAAATTATATAGGGTCCATTCCGTATGTAGAATTATATGGGGCCCATTCTGTATGGAGCATTATATGGGGCCTATTCTGCATGGACCATTATATGAGGCCAATTCTGTATGAAGCATTATATGGGGACTATTCTTTATAGTATGATATGAGGGATTGGGACCCGGTTTACTGTATGGAGCATTATATGGGGTCCATTCTATATGAAGAGTTATATGGGGTTCATTCTCTATGGAGAATTATATGACGCCCATTCTGTATGGAACATTGTATGGGGCCCATTTTACTGTATGAAGCATTATATGGGGCCCACTTTACTGCATGGAACATTATATGGGGCCCATAATACTGTATGGAGCAGTATATGGGGCCCGTTATACAGTATAGAGCATTATATGGAGCTCATTATACTGTAAGGAGCATTATATGGAGTCTCTTCTGTATGGATAATTATATGGGGTCCTTTCTGGATAGAGAATTATATGGGGCCCATTCTGTATGGAACATTATATGAGACCCTTTCTTTATGGAGAATTATATAGGGTCCATTCTGTATGGAGAATTATATAGGGTCCATTCTGTATGTAGAATTATATGGGGCTCATTCTGTATGGAGCATTATATGGGGCCCATTAAACTGTATGGAACATTATATGGGGTCCATTCTGTATGGAGAGTTATATGGTGTCCATTCTCTATGAATAATTATATGAGGTTCATTCTCTATGGAGAATTATATGGGGCCCATTCTGTGTGGAACATTATATGGGGTCCATTCTGTATGGAGCATTATATGGGGTCCATTCTGTATGAAGCATTATAATGGGCCCATTCTGTATAGAGTATTATATGAGGCATTGGGGCCCATTATACTGTATGGAGCATAATAAGGGTCCATTATTCTGTATGGAGCATTATATGGGGCCCATTCTGCATGGAGCGTTATGAGGCCAATTCTGTATGAAGCATTATATGGGGCCCATTCTTTATAGTATGATATTAGGGATTGGGACCCAGTTTACTGTATGGAGCATTATATGGGGCCCATTATACTGTATGGAGCATTATATGGAGCTTGTTATACTGTAAGGAGCATTATATGGAGTCCCTTCTGTATAGATAATTATATGGGGTCATTTCTGGATAGAGAATTATATGGGGCCCATTCTGCATGGAACATTATATGAGACCCTTTCTTTATGGATAATTATATGGGGTCCATTCTGTATGGAAAATTATATAGGGTCCATTCCGTATGTAGAATTATATGGGGCCCATTCTGTATGGAGCATTATATGGGGCCTATTCTGCATGGACCATTATATGAGGCCAATTCTGTATGAAGCATTATATGGGGACTATTCTTTATAGTATGATATGAGGGATTGGGACCCGGTTTACTGTATGGAGCATTATATGGGGTCCATTCTATATGAAGAGTTATATGGGGTTCATTCTCTATGGAGAATTATATGACGCCCATTCTGTATGGAACATTGTATGGGGCCCATTTTACTGTATGAAGCATTATATGGGGCCCGTTATACAGTATAGAGCATTATATGGAGCTCATTATACTGTAAGGAGCATTATATGGAGTCTCTTCTGTATGGATAATTATATGGGGTCATTTCTGGATAGAGAATTATATGGGGCCCATTCTGTATGGAACATTATATGAGACCCTTTCTTTATGGAGAATTATATGGGGTCCATTCTGTATGGAGAATTATATAGGGTCCATTCTGTATGTAGAATTATATGGGGCTCATTCTGTATGGAGCATTATATGGGGCCCATTAAACTGTATGGAACATTATATGAGGTCCATTCTGTATGGAGAGTTATATGGTGTCCATTCTCTATGAATAATTATATGAGGTTCATTCTCTGTGGAGAATTATATGGGGCCCATTCTGTGTGGAACATTATATGGGGTCCATTCTGTATGGAGCATTATATGGGGTCCATTCTGTATGAAGCATTATAATGGGCCCATTCTGTATAGAGTATTATATGAGGCATTGGAGCCCATTATACTGTATGGAGCATAATATGGGTCCATTATTCTGTATGGAGCATTATATGGGGCCCATTCTGCAGGGAGCATTATATGAGGCCAATTCTGTATGAAGGGTGTGATTAGAATTCAATAAAAATTAACTTTTAATAAATATTATTTAAAAAATGGTAACCATTAGTAACCAAACAAAAAAGGACTCACAAGAAAAAACATCCATAGGAATGCCTATATAAAACACACATACCCCAGAGATATAAAGAGTGTATAACCCAATGATATTTATCTCCGGGGATAAATATCATTGGGTTATACACTCTTTATATCTCTGGGGTATGTGTGTTTTATATAGGCATTCCTATGGATGTTTTTTCTTGTGAGTCCTTTTTTGTTTGGTTACTAATGGTTACCATTTTATAAATAATATTTATTAAAAGTTAATTTTTATTGAATTCTAATCACACCCTGCTTTGATAAAATTATTCTTTGATTGGTGGTACTGATATACCAATTCTGTATGAAGCATTATATGGGGCCCATTCTTTATAGCAGTGTTCCCCAACTACGGTCCTCAAGAGCCACCAACAGGTCATGTTTTCAGGATTTCCTTAGTATTGCACAGGTGATGGAATTATTGCCTATGCAGGTGATGCAATTATCACCTGTGCAATACTAAGGAAATACTGAAAACATGACCTGTTGGTGGCTCTTGAGGACCGGAGTTGGGGAACACTGCTTTATAGTATGATATGAGGGATTGGGACCCGGTTTACTGTATGGAGCATTATATGGGGCCCATTAAACTGTATGGAGCATTATATGGGGTCCATTCTGTATGGAGTGTTATATGGTGTCCATTCTCTATGGAGAATTATATGAGGCCCATTCTGTGTGGAACATTGTATGGGGCCCATTTTACTGTATTGAGCATTATATGGAGCTCATTATACTGTAAGGGGCATTATATGGAGTCCCTTCTGTATGGATAATTATATGGGGTCCTTTCTGGATAGAGAATTATATGGGGCCCATTCTGTATGGAACATTATATGAGACCCTTTCTTTATGGAGAATTATATGGGGTCCATTCTGTATGGAGAATTATATAGGGTCCATTCTGAATGTAGAATTATATGGGGCTCATTCTGTATGGAGCATTATATGGGGCCCATTAAACTGTATGGAACATTACATGGGGTCCATTCTGTATGGAGAGTTATATGGTGTCCATTCTCTATGAATAATTATATGAGGTTCATTCTCTATGGAGAATTATATGGGTCCATTCTGTGTGGAACATTATATGGGGTCCATTCTGTATGGAGCATTATATGGGGTCCATTCTGTATGAAGCATTATAATGGGCCCATTCTGTATAGAGTATTATATGAGGCATTGGGGCCCATTATACTGTATGGAGCATAATATGGGTCCATTATTCCGTATGGAGCATTATATGGGGCCCATTCTGCACGGAGCATTATGAGGCCAATTCTGTATGAAGCATTATATGGGGCCCATTCTTTATAGTATGATATGAGGGATTGGGACCCAGTTAACTGTATGGAGCATTATATGGGGCCCATTTTACTGTATGGAGCATTATATGGAGCTCTTTATACTGTAAGGAGCATTATATGGAGTCCCTTCCGTATGGATAATTATATGGGGTCATTTCTGGAAAGAGAATAATATGGGGCCCATTCTGTATGGAACATTATATGAGACCCTTTCTTTATGGAGAATTATATGGGGTCCATTCTGTATGGAGAATTATATAGGGTCCATTCCTTATGTAGAATTATATGGGGCCCATTCTGTATGGAGCATTATATGGGGCCTATTCTGCATGGAGCATTATATGAGGCCAATTCTGTATGAAGCATTCTTTATAGTATAATATGAGTGATTGGGACCCGGTTTACTGTATGGAGCATTATATGGGGCCCATTAAACTGTATGGAGCATTATATGGGGTCCATTCTATATGGAGAGTTATATGGTGTCCATTCTCTATGGATAATTATATGGGGTTCTGTTATGATCTGGTGGCCTAAGAGCAGCATGAGACGTACTCTGGAGAAGGTGGTACCTGTACTGACCGCAGACCCTGAACTTAACACCGCAACTAGAAGTAGCTGTGGAATGTACCTAGGACTCCCTGGACATCTCGACACAGCCGGAGGACTAATTGCCCCTAGAGATAGAAAAGGGAAAACTATCTTGCCTCAGAGAAAATTCCCAAAGGATAGGCAGCCCCCCACAAATATTGACTGTGAGAGGAGAGGGAAAAAACATACACAGACTGAAATCAGAATTTAGCAAAGGAGGCCACTTCTAGCTAGAAAGGATAGGACAGAGTACTATGCGGTCAGTATTAAAACACTAGAAAATATCCACCACAGAAAATACAAAAACTCCACAGCTAACTAAAGATATGGAGGGTATATCTGCATCTCCAGAGATACCAGCTTGGCTAAACAAATCCTTATACAGACCAAGCTGGACAAGACAAAAAACATGGAAAAAAACAGAACAATAAGGCCACAGCATGTGGACAGCAAAAAATCAAGGCCAGAACTTATCTTTGTTGAAAAGAACTGCAAAGCAGGAGAGACCAGGCAGAGATGTGAATCCTCCAGGAACAATGGACAACTGGCACTGACTAAAGGGTGAAGCAAGACTAAATAGCCCAGTCAGATTTGCAAAAAGTGAACACACCTGATAAATGCTGCGATTCAGAGACAGCAGCACTACCACTTACAACCACCGGAGGGAGCCCAAGAGCAGAATTCACAACAGTACCCACCCCTTGAGGAGGGGTCACCGAACCCTCACCAGAGCCCCCAGGCCGATCCGGACGAGCCAAATGAAAGGCACGAACCAAATCATCAGCATGAACATCGGAGGCAACAACCCAAGAATTATCCTCCTGGCCATAACCCTTCCATTTGACAAGATACTGAAGCTTCCGCCTCGAAAAACGAGAATCCAAAATCTTCTCAACCACATACTCCAACTCCCCATCAATCAACACCGGGGCAGGAGGATCAACAGATGGAACAACAGGCAGCACATATTTCCGCAACAAAGATCTATGAAAAACATTATGGATGGAAAAAGAGACTGGAAGGGCCAAACAAAAAGACACTGGATTGATAATCTCAGAAATCCTATAAGGTCCAATAAACCGAGGCTTAAACTTAGGGGAAGAAACCTTCATAGGGACATGACGGGAAGACAACCAGACCAAATCCCCAACCCGAAGCCGGGAACCAACACACCGACGACGGTTAGGAAAACGCTGAGCCCCCTCCTGAGACAACACCAAATTGTCAACAACATGAGCCCAAATTTGCTGCAACCTGTCAACCACAGAGTCCACCCCAGGACAATCAGAAGGCTCAACCTGCCCCGAAGAAAAACGAGGATGAAAACCAGAGTTACAAAAGAAGGGTGAAACCAAGGTAGCAGAACTAGCCCGATTATTAAGGGCAAACTCGGCCAATGGCAAGAAAGCCACCCAATCATCCTGATCAGCAGACACAAAACATCTCAAATAAGTTTCCAAAGTCTGATTAGTTCGCTCGGTTTGGCCATTTGTCTGAGGATGAAATGCGGAAGAAAAAGACAAATCGATGCCCAGCCTAGCACAAAAGGCCCGCCAAAACCTAGAAACAAACTGGGAACCTCTATCGGACACAATATTCTCCGGAATGCCATGCAAACGAACCACATGCTGATAAAACAACGGAACCAAATCAGAAGAGGAAGGCAACTTAGGCAAAGGTACCAAATGAACCATCTTAGAAAACCAGTCACAAACCACCCAGATAACTGACATCCTCTGGGAATCCTAAATAAAATCCATAGAAATATGCGTCCAAGGCCTCTCAGGGACCGGCAAAGGCAAAAGCAATCCACTAGCGCGGGAACAGAAAGGCTTGGCCCGCGCACAAGTCCCGCAGGACTGCACAAAAGAACGCACATCCCGTGACAAAGAAGGCCACCAAAAGGACCTACCAACCAAATCTCTGGTACCAAACATCCCCGGATGACCAGCTAACACAGAACAATGAACCTCCGAAATCACTTTACTAGTCCATCTGTCAGGAACAAACAATTTCCCCACTGGACAGCGGTCAGGTTTATCAGCCTGAAATTCCTGAAGAACCCGTCGTAAATCAGGGGAGATGGCAGAAAGAATCACCCCTTCCTTCAGAATACCGACCGGCTCAAGGACCCCAGGAGAATCAGGCAAAAAGCTCCTAGAGAGGGCATCAGCCTTAACATTCTTAGAACCCGCAAGATACGAGACCACAAAATCAAAACGGGAGAAAAACAGGGACCATCGGGCCTGTCTAGGATTCAGCCGTTTGGCAGACTCGAGATAAATCAGATTCTTATGATCGGTCAAGACCACAATACGGTGCTTGGCCCCCTCAAGCCAATGTCGCCACTCCTCAAATGCCCACTTCATAGCCAACAACTCATGATTGCCGACATCATAATTACGCTCCGCAGGCGAAAACTTTTGAGAAAAGAAGGCACACGGTTTCATCAAGGAACCATCAGAATTCCTCTGAGACAAAACGGCCCCTGCCCCAATCTCAGAAGCGTCAACCTCAACCTGAAAAGGAAGAAAAACATCCGGCTGACGCAACACAGGGGCAGAAGTAAATCGGCGTTTAAGCTCCTGAAAGGCAGAAACAGCCACAGAGGACCAATTCGTCACATCAGCGCCTTTCTTCGTCAAATCGGTCAGGGTTTAACCACACTGGAGAAGTTGGCAATGAAACGGCGATAAAAATTAGCAAAGCCCAAAAATTTCTGAAGGCTCTTCACGGATGTGGGCTGGATCCAATCATGAATGGCCTGAACCTTAACCGGATCCATTTCTATAGATGAGGGAGAAAAAATGAAGCCCAAAAAAGAAATCTTCTGTACTCCAAAGAGGCACTTAGACCCCTTCACAAACAAGGCATTATCACAAAGGATCTGAAATACCATCCTGACTTGTTTCACATGAGACTCCCAATCATCTGAAAAAATCTAAATATCATCCAAATATACAATCATGAATTTATCAAGATAATTCCGAAATATATCATGCATGAAGGACTGAAACACAGATGGAGCATTAGAGAGTCCGAATGGCATCACAAGGTATTCAAAATGGCCTTCGGGCGTATTAAACGCAGTTTTCCATTCGTCACCCTGCTTAATACGAACAAGATTATATGCCCCTCGAAGGTCAATCTTAGTAAACCAACTAGCCCCCTTAATCCTAGCAAACAGATCAGAAAGCAAAGGCAAAGGGTATTGGAATTTGACCGTGATCTTATTCAAGAGGCGATAATCAATACAGGGTCTCAAGGAGCCATCTTTTTTGGCAACAAAAAAAAAAACCTGCTCCCAATGGTGAAGAAGATGGCCGAATATGCCCCTTCTCCAAGGACTCCTTAACATAGCTCCGCATGGCGGTATGTTCTGGCACGGACAGGTTGAAAAGTCGGCCCTTAGGGAACTTACAGCCTGGAATCAAGTCAATAGCACAATCACAGTCCCTATGCGGTGGAAGGGAACTGGACTTGGGCTCATTGAATACATCCTGGAAATCAGACAAAAACTCAGGAATTTCAGAAGAGGGGGAGGAGGCAATTTACATCAAAGGAACATCACCATGAACCCCCTGACAACCCCAACTAGTCACAGACATAGATTTCCAATCTAATACCGGATTATGCACCTGTAACCATGGGAAACCCAGCACAATAGCATCATGCAAATTATGCAACACCAGAAAACGACAATCTTCCTGATGGGCTGGCGCCATGCACTTGGTCAGCTGTGTCCAAAACTGAGGTTTATTTTTAGCCAACGGTGTAGCATCAATGCCCCTCAAAGGAATAGGACTCTGCAAAGGCTGCAAGGGGAAACCACAACGTCTGGCAAATTCTAAGTCCATTAAGTTTAGAGCGGCGCCTGAATCCACAAATGCCATGACAGAAAATGACGATAATGAGCAGATCAGGGTCACAGATAACAGAAATTTAGGTTGTACAGTACTGATGGTAACAGAACTAGCGATTCTCTTGGTACGCTTAGGGCAATCAGAAATAACATTAGCAGAATCGCCGCAGTAAAAACACAACCTATTCTGACGTCTGAATCCTTGTCGTTCAGCTCTAGACACAATCCTATCACAGTGCATAGGCTCAGGACTCCGCTCGGAAGACAATGCCATAGTGTGCACAACTCTGCGCTCGCGCAAGCGCCGATCAATCTGAATGGCCAGAGACATAGAATCACTCAGACCAGCAGGCGTGGGGAACCCCACTTAACGGATTCAGAAAGACCCTTTCTGAAGATTGCCGCCAAGGCATCCTCATTCCATTTAGTCAGTACAGACCATTTTCTAAACTTCTGGCAATATGATTCTGCCGCTTCTTGACCCTGAGACAGGGCCAACAAGGTCTTCTCAGCATGATCCACTGAATTAGGTTTGTCATACAATAACCCAAGCGCCTGAAAAAAGGTGTCTACATTAAGCAACGCCGGATTCCCAGGTTCCAGGGCAAATGCCCAATCCTGGGGGTTACCACGCAGCAGAGATATAACAATTTTAACCTGCTGGATGGGATCACCAGAGGAACGGGGCTTCAGAGCAAAAAACAGTTTACAGTTATTTTTAAAGCTCAGAAATTTGGACCTATCCCCAAAAAACAAATCAGGAGTTGGAATTCTAGGCTCTAAAACCGGAGTCTGAACGATATAATCGGAAATACCCTGTACTCTAGCAGCAAGTTGATCCACACGAGAAGCCAATCCCTGAACATCCATACCAGCGCCGAACTCCTGAGCCACCCAGAAGTAAAGAGGGAAGGAAAAAAAAAAACACAACAGACTACAGAAAAAAAAAATGGCTCAGCACTTTCCTTCCCTTCTTCTGAGATGCAGTTAACTCATTGTTGGCCAGTTGTACTGTTATGATCTGGTGGCCTAAGAGCAGCATGAGACGCACTCTGGAGAAGGTGGTACCTGTACTGACCGCAGACCCTGAACTTAACACCGCAACTAGAAGTAGCCGTGGAATGTACCTAGCACTCCCTGGATATCTTGACACAGCCGGAGGACTAATTACCACTAGAGATAGAAAAGGGAAAACTATCTTGCCTCAGAGAAAATTCCCAAAGGATAGGCAGCCCCCCACAAATATTGACTGTGAGAGGAGAGGGAAAAAACATACACAGACTGAAATCAGAATTTAGCAAAGGAGGCCACTTCTAGCTAAATAGAAAGGATAGGACAGAGTACTATGCAGTCAGTATTAAAACACTAGAAAATATCCACCACAGAAAATATAAAAACTCCACAGCTAACTAAAGATATGGAGGGTATATCTGCATCTCCAGAGATACTAGCTTGGCTAAACAAATCCTTATACAGACCAAGCTGGACAAGACAAAAAACATGGAAAAAACTGAACAATAAGGCCACAGCATGCGGACAGCAAAAAATCAAGGCCAGAACTTATCTTTGTTGAAAAGAACTGCAAAGCAGGAGAGACCAGGCAGAGATGTGAATCCTCCAGGAACAATGGACAACTGGCACTGACTAAAGGGTGAAGCAAGACTAAATAGCCCAGTCAGATTTGCAAAAAGTGAACACACCTGATAAATGCTGCGATTCAGAGACAGCAGCACTACCACTTACAACCACCGGAGGGAGCCCAAGAGCAGAATTCACAACAGGGTTCATTCTCTATGGAGAATTATATGAGGCCCATTCTGTATGGAACATTGTATGGGGCCCATTTTACTGTATGAAGCATTATATGGGGCCCACTTTACTGCATGGAGCATTATATGGGGCCCATAATACTGTATGGAGCAGTATATGGGGCCCATTATAGAGTATAGAGCATTATTTGGAGCTCATTATACTGTAAGGAGCATTATATGGAGTCCCTTCTGTATGGATAATTATATGGGGTCCTTTCTGGATAGAGAATTATATGGGGCCCATTCTGTATGGAACATTATATGAGACCCTTTCTTTATGGAGAATTATATGGGGTCCATTCTGTATGGAGAAATATATAGGGTCCATTCTGAATGTAGAATTATATGGGGCTCATTCTGTATGGAGCATTATATGGGGCCCATTAAACTGTATGGAACATTATATGGGGTCCATTCTGTATGGAGAGTTATATGGTGTCCATTCTCTATGAATAATTATATGAGGTTCATTCTCTATGGAGAATTATATGGGGCCCATTCTGTGTGGAACATTATATGGGGTCCATTCTGTATGGAGCATTATATGGGGTCCATTCTGTATGAAGCATTATAATGGGCCCATTCTGTATAGAGTATTATATGAGGCATTGGAGCCCATTATACTGTATGGAGCATAATATGGGTCCATTATTCTGTATGGAGCATTATATGGGGCCCATTCTGCATGGAGCATTATGAGGCCAATTCTGTATGAAGCATTATATGGGGCCCATTCTTTATAGTATGATATTAGGGATTGGGACCCAGTTTACTGTATGGAGCATTATATGGGGCCCATTATACTGTATGGAGCATTATATGGAGCTTGTTATACTGTAAGGAGCATTATATGGAGTCCCTTCTGTATAGATAATTATATGGGGTCATTTCTGGATAGAGAATTATATGGGGCCCATTCTGCATGGAACATTATATGAGACCCTTTCTTTATGGATAATTATATGGGGTCCATTCTGTATGGAAAATTATATAGGGTCCATTCCGTATGTAGAATTATATGGGGCCCATTCTGTATGGAGCATTATATGGGGCCTATTCTGCATGGACCATTATATGAGGCCAATTCTGTATGAAGCATTATATGGGGCCAATTCTTTATAGTATGATATGAGGGATTGGGACCCGGTTTACTGTATGGAGCATTATATGGGGCCCATTAAACTGTATGGAGCATTATATGGGGTCCATTCTATATGAAGAGTTATATGGGGTTCATTCTCTATGGAGAATTATATGACGCCCATTCTGTATGGAACATTGTATGGGGCCCATTTTACTGTATGAAGCATTATATGGGGCCCACTTTACTGCATGGAACATTATATGGGGCCCATAATACTGTATGGAGCAGTATATGGGGCCCGTTATACAGTATAGAGCATTATATGGAGCTCATTATACTGTAAGGAGCATTATATGGAGTCTCTTCTGTATGGATAATTATATGGGGTCCTTTCTGGATAGAGAATTATATGGGGCCCATTCTGTATGGAACATTATATGAGACCCTTTCTTTATGGAGAATTATATGGGGTCCATTCTGTATGGAGAATTATATAGGGTCCATTCTGTATGTAGAATTATATGGGGCTCATTCTGTATGGAGCATTATATGGGGCCCATTAAACTGTATGGAACATTATATGGGGTCCATTCTGTATGGAGAGTTATATGGTGTCCATTCTCTATGAATAATTATATGAGGTTCATTCTCTATGGAGAATTATATGGGGCCCATTCTGTGTGGAACATTATATGGGGTCCATTCTGTATGGAGCATTATATGGGGTCCATTCTGTATGAAGCATTATAATGGGCCCATTCTATATAGAGTATTATATGAGGCATTGGGGCCCATTATACTGTATGGAGCATAATAAGGGTCCATTATTCTGTATGGAGCATTATATGGGGCCCATTCTGCATGGAGCGTTATGAGGCCAATTCTGTATGAAGCATTATATGGGGCCCATTCTTTATAGTATGATATTAGGGATTGGGACCCAGTTTACTGTATGGAGCATTATATGGGGCCCATTATACTGTATGGAGCATTATATGGAGCTTGTTATACTGTAAGGAGCATTATATGGAGTCCCTTCTGTATAGATAATTATATGGGGTCATTTCTGGATAGAGAATTATATGGGGCCCATTCTGCATGGAACATTATATGAGACCCTTTCTTTATGGATAATTATATGGGGTCCATTCTGTATGGAAAATTATATAGGGTCCATTCCGTATGTAGAATTATATGGGGCCCATTCTGTATGGAGCATTATATGGGGCCTATTCTGCATGGACCATTATATGAGGCCAATTCTGTATGAAGCATTATATGGGGACTATTCTTTATAGTATGATATGAGGGATTGGGACCCGGTTTACTGTATGGAGCATTATATGGGGTCCATTCTATATGAAGAGTTATATGGGGTTCATTCTCTATGGAGAATTATATGACGCCCATTCTGTATGGAACATTGTATGGGGCCCATTTTACTGTATGAAGCATTATATGGGGCCCGTTATACAGTATAGAGCATTATATGGAGCTCATTATACTGTAAGGAGCATTATATGGAGTCTCTTCTGTATGGATAATTATATGGGGTCCTTTCTGGATAGAGAATTATATGGGGCCCATTCTGTATGGAACATTATATGAGACCCTTTCTTTATGGAGAATTATATGGGGTCCATTCTGTATGGAGAATTATATAGGGTCCATTCTGTATGTAGAATTATATGGGGCTCATTCTGTATGGAGCATTATATGGGGCCCATTAAACTGTATGGAACATTATATGAGGTCCATTCTGTATGGAGAGTTATATGGTGTCCATTCTCTATGAATAATTATATGAGGTTCATTCTCTGTGGAGAATTATATGGGGCCCATTCTGTGTGGAACATTATATGGGGTCCATTCTGTATGGAGCATTATATGGGGTCCATTCTGTATGAAGCATTATAATGGGCCCATTCTGTATAGAGTATTATATGAGGCATTGGAGCCCATTATACTGTATGGAGCATAATATGGGTCCATTATTCTGTATGGAGCATTATATGGGGCCCATTCTGCAGGGAGCATTATATGAGGCCAATTCTGTATGAAGGGTGTGATTAGAATTCAATAAAAATTAACTTTTAATAAATATTATTTAAAAAATGGTAACCATTAGTAACCAAACAAAAAAGGACTCACAAGAAAAAACATCCATAGGAATGCCTATATAAAACACACATACCCCAGAGATATAAAGAGTGTATAACCCAATGATATTTATCTCCGGGGATAAATATCATTGGGTTATACACTCTTTATATCTCTGGGGTATGTGTGTTTTATATAGGCATTCCTATGGATGTTTTTTCTTGTGAGTCCTTTTTTGTTTGGTTACTAATGGTTACCATTTTATAAATAATATTTATTAAAAGTTAATTTTTATTGAATTCTAATCACACCCTGCTTTGATAAAATTATTCTTTGATTGGTGGTACTGATATACCAATTCTGTATGAAGCATTATATGGGGCCCATTCTTTATAGCAGTGTTCCCCAACTACGGTCCTCAAGAGCCACCAACAGGTCATGTTTTCAGGATTTCCTTAGTATTGCACAGGTGATGGAATTATTGCCTATGCAGGTGATGCAATTATCACCTGTGCAATACTAAGGAAATACTGAAAACATGACCTGTTGGTGGCTCTTGAGGACCGGAGTTGGGGAACACTGCTTTATAGTATGATATGAGGGATTGGGACCCGGTTTACTGTATGGAGCATTATATGGGGCCCATTAAACTGTATGGAGCATTATATGGGGTCCATTCTGTATGGAGTGTTATATGGTGTCCATTCTCTATGGAGAATTATATGAGGCCCATTCTGTGTGGAACATTGTATGGGGCCCATTTTACTGTATTGAGCATTATATGGAGCTCATTATACTGTAAGGGGCATTATATGGAGTCCCTTCTGTATGGATAATTATATGGGGTCCTTTCTGGATAGAGAATTATATGGGGCCCATTCTGTATGGAACATTATATGAGACCCTTTCTTTATGGAGAATTATATTGGGTCCATTCTGTATGAAGAATTATATAGGGTCCATTCTGTATGTAGAATTATATGGGGCCCATTCCGTATGGAACATTATATGGGGTCAATTCTGTATGGAGTGTTATATGGGATCCATTCTGTATGGGTAATTATATGGAGTCCATTCTGTATGGAACATTATATGAGACCCTTTCTTTATGGAGAATTATATGGGGTCCATTCTGTATGAAGAGTTATATAGGGTCCATTCTGTATGTAGAATTATATGGGGCCCATTCCGTATGGAACATTATATGGGTCCATTCTGTATGGAGTATTATATAGGGCCCATTCTGTATAGAGTATTATATGAGGCATTGAGGCCCATTATACTGTATGGAGCATTATATGGGGCCCATTCTGTATGAAGTATTATATGGGACCATGCTTTAGAGTAGGATATGAGGCATTGGAAGCCGGTTTACTGTATGGAGCATTATATGGGGTCCACTCGGTATGGAGAATTATATAGGGTCCATTCTCTATGGAGAATTATATAGGGTTAATTCTCTATGGAGAATTATATGAGGCCCATTCTGTATGGAACATTATATGGTGCCCATTTTACTGTATGGAGCATTATATGGGGCCTACTTTACTGCATGAAGCATTATATGGGGCCTATAATACTGTATGGAGCATTATATGGGGCCCATTATACTGTACAGAGCATTATAAGGGGTCCATTATACTGTAATGAGCATTACATGGGCCCATTATACTATATGGAGCATTAAATGGGGCCCATTCTGTAAGGAGCATTATATGCTCCCATTATACCATATGGAAAATTATATGGGGCTCATTCTGTAAGGAACATTATATGGGGCCATTCTGTATGGAGCATTATATGGGGCCCATTCTGTATGGAGCATTATATGGGGCACATTCTGTATGGAGCATTATATGGGGCCTATTCTGTATGGAACATTATATGGTGCCCATTCTGTATGGAAAATTATATGGGGCTCATTCTGTATGGATCATTATATGGGGCACTGTTATGATCCTGGTGGTAAGAACACATGAACTGACCTGATAAGTAAACCCAAAAATACGGACAAGCTCTGGGAATGTGGGAACTTTACTGACCGCAATTCTGATCCTATCAAACCACACTATAGGCAGCCGTGGAGCGTTCCTAACTCGGCCTAGACGCCTCCTTCACAGCCTGAGAAACTAGCTACCCCTAGAGAGAAACAAAGCCTCACTTGCCTCAGAGAAATTTTCCCCAAAGTGTAAGCAGCCCCCCACAAATAATAACGGTGAGTTTAAGGGGAAAACACAAACATAGAAATGAAAATAGGTTTTAGCAAATGAGGCCCGCTAATAACTAAAAAGTCAGAAGATAGCAAGGAATCTGTGCGGTCAGTATAAAATACTACAAAAGTATCCACGCAGAGAATACAAAAAGACCCCCACACCGACTCACGATGTGAGGGGCGCAACTCCGCACCCCAGAGCTTCCAGCTAGCAATCAAATAGCATATAAGCAAGCTGGACTGAACTCATAACATACTGAGAAACATTTTCAAATAGAAATGAGCAAAAAGGACTAGCATGAACTTAGCTTCTCACGAGGAGACAGGTCACAAGGGAAGTCCCAGAGAGATCTGAACCAGTACTGAATACAACGACAGCAGGCAACAAGTAAAGGTCCAGATGGAGTTAAATAGGCAGCAGGCCTAGCAGGAAACGAGGCAGCTGGAGTCCAGCTACAGACCAGCCGTAACACTAAAAGCCACCAGAGAGAGCCCATGAACAGAACTCACAAAGTACCACTCATGACCACAGGAGGGAGCCCGAGAACGGAATTCACAACAGTACCCCCCCCTTGAGGAGGGGTCACCGAACCCTCACCAGAGCCCCCAGGCCGATCAGGACGAGCCAAATGAAAGGCATGAACCAAATCGGCAGCATGGACATCAGAGGCAACAACCCAGGAATTATCCTCCTGACCATAGCCCTTCCATTTAACCAAGTACTGAAGCTTCCGTCTCGAAACACGAGAATCCAAGATCTTCTCCACCACATACTCCAATTCTCCCTCGACCAACACCGGAGCAGGAGAGTCAACAGACGGAACCACAGGCACAATGACTCCTCCGCAACAATGACCTATGGAACACATTATGAATGGCAAAAGATGCTGGAAGGTCCAAACGAAATGACACCGGATTGAGGATTTCCAAAATCTTATAAGGACCGATGAAACGAGGTTTGAACTTAGGAGAGGAAACCTTCATAGGAACATAACGAGATGACAACCATACCAAATCCCCCACACGAAGTTGGGGACCCACACAGTGACGGCGATTAGCAAAGAGCTGAGCCTTCTCCTGTGGCAACGTCAAATTGTCCACTACGTGGTTCCAAATCTGCTGCAACCTATCCACCACAGAATCCACCCCAGGACAGTCAGAAGGTTCAACCTGACCTGAGGAAAAACGAGGATGAAAACCAGAATTACAAAAAAAAGGCGAAACCAAAGTAGCGGAACTAGCCCGATTATTGAGGGCAAACTCAGCCAATGGCAAAAAAGTCACCCAATCATCCTGATCAGCAGAAACAAAACATCTCAGATAAGTTTCCAAGGTCTGATTCGTACGTTCAGTTTGGCCATTCGTCTGAGGATGGAAGGCCGAAGAAAAAGACAAATCAATGCCCATCTTAGCACAAAAGGACCGCCAAAATCTGGACACAAACTGGGACCATCTGTCAGACACAATGTTCTCCGGAATACCATGCAAACGGACCACATTCTGAAAAAACAGCGGAACCAAATCAGAGCAGGAGGGTAACTTAGGCAAAGGCACCAAATGGACCATTTTAGAAAAACGATCACAAACCACCCAGATGACAGACATCCTCTGAGAGACTGGAAGATCCGAAATAAAATCCATGGAAATATGCGTCCAAGGCCTCTTCGGGACAGGCAAAGGCAAAAGCAATCCACTGGCACGAGAACAGCAAGGCTTGGCCCGAGCACAAATCCCACAGGACTGCACAAAGGAACGCACATCCCGCGACAAAGAAGGCCACCAAAAGGACCTAGCCACCAAATCCCTGGTCCCAAAGATCCCAGGATGACCCGCTAACACTGAAGAATGAACCTCGGAAATAACTCAACTGGTCCATCTATCCGGGACAAACAGTCTCTCCGGTGGACAACGGTCAGCTCTATCGGCCTGAAACTCCTGCAGCACCCGCCGCAAATCAGGGGAGATGGCAGACAAGATCACCCCCTCTCTGAGGATACCAGCCGGCTCAGAAACTCCCGGAGAGTCAGGCACAAAACTCTTAGAAAGGGCATCAGCCTTCACATTCTTTGAGCCCGGAAGGTATGAAACCACGAAATCAAAACGGGAGAAAAACAGCAACCATCGAGTTTGTCTAGGATTTAACCGCTTGGCAGACTCGAGATAAATCAAATTCTTGTGATCCGTCAAGACCACCACGCGATGCTTGGCTCCCTCAAGCCAATGTCGCTACTCCTCGAATGCCCACTTCATTGCCAACAACTCCCGATTACCAACATCATAATTCCGCTCGGCAGGCGAAAACTTTCTAGAAAAGAAAGCACATGGTCTCATCACCGAGCCATCAGAGCTTCTCTGTGACAAGACAGCCCCTGCTCCAATCTCAGAAGCATCAACCTCGACCTGAAAGGGAAGAGAGACATCAGGGTGATGCAAGACAGGAGCCGAAGAAAACCGACGTTTCAGCTCCTGAAAGGCCTCAACGGCCGCAGAAGACCAATTAGTCACATCAGCACCCTTTCTAGTCAAATCCGTCAAAGGCTTAACCACACTAGAAAAATTAGTGATGAAGCGCCGGTAAAAATTAGCAAAGCCCAAGAACTTCTGAAGGCTCTTCACCGATGTAGGTTGAGTCCAGTCATAGATGGCCTGGACTTTAACTGGATCCATCTCGATAGTAGAAGGGGAAAAAATAAAGCCCAAAAAGGAAACCTTCTGGACTCCAAAGAGATATTTAGAGCCCTTCACAAACAAGGCATTGGCACGCAGGACCTGAAACACCATCCTGACCTGCTTCACATGAGACTCCCAATCATCAGAAAAGACCAAAATATCATCCGGGTACACAATCATGAATCTATCCAGATACTCTCGGAAGATGTCGTGCATGAAGGACTGAAACACGGAAGGGGCATTAGAAAGCCCAAAAGGCATCACCAAGTACTCAAAATGACCTTCGGGCGTATTAAATGCTGTCTTCCATTCATCGCCCTGCTTTATACGCACAAGATTATAAGCTCCTCGAAGATCTATCTTGGTGAACCAACTAGCCCCCTTAATCCGAGCAAACAGATCGGACAGCAGAGGCAAAGGGTACTGAAATTTGACCGTGATTTTATTTAGAAGGCGATAATCTATACAGGGTCTCAGAGAACCATCCTTCTTGGCCACAAAAAAGAACCCTGCACCCAAAGGTGACGAGGATGGACGAATATGCCCTTTCTCCAAAGACTCCTTTATATAGCTCCGCATAGCGGTATGTTCTGGTACAGATAAATTAAAAAGTCGACCCTTAGGGAACTTACTACCAGGAATCAAATTTATGGCACAATCCCTATGAGGAGGTAGGGCACTGGATTTGGGCTCATCAAATACATCCTGGTAATTCGACAAAAATTCAGGGACTTCAGAAGGAGTAGAAGAAGCAATTGACACCAAAGGAACATCGCCATGTACCCCTTGACAACCCCAACTTGACACAGACATTGCTTTCCAATCCAGGACTGGATTATGAACCTGCAGCCATGGCAGACCCAACACGACAACATCATGCAAATTATGTAACACCAGAAAGCGAATAACCTCCTGATGTGGAGGAGTCATGCACATAGTCACTTGAGTCCAGTATTGAGGCTTATTCTTGGCCAATGGCGTAGCATCAATTCCCTTTAGTGGAATAGCGAATTGCAATGGCTCCAAGATAAAACCACAGCGCCTGGCAAATGACAAATCCATCAAATTCAGGGCAGCGCCTGAATCCACAAAAGCCATAACAGAGTAGGATGACAGAGAGCAAATCAAAGTAACAGACAAAATGAATTTAGGCTGTACAGTACCAATGGTGACAGACTTAGCGAACCTCTTTGTGCGCTTAGAACAATCAGAGATAACATGAGTGGAGTCACAACAGTAAAAGCACAACCCATTCTGACGTCTGTGATTTTGCCGTTCAATTCTGGTCAGAATCCTGTCACATTGCATAGACTCAGGCTTCTGTTCAGAAAACACCGCCAGATGGTGCACAGGTTTGCGCTCCCGCAAACGCCGATCAATCTGAATGGCCAAAGACATTGACTCATTCAGACCTGCAGGCGTGGGGAACCCCACCATAACATCCTTAAGGGCTTCAGAAAGACCCTTTCTGAAAATCGCTGCCAGGGCACACTCATTCCATTGAGTGAGCACAGACCACTTCCTAAACTTCTGACAGTAAACCTCTGCTTCATCCTGACCCTGAGAGAGAGCCAGCAAAATCTTTTCTGCCTGGTCTACTAGATTAGGTTCCTCATAAAGCAATCCAAGCGCCAGAAAAAACGCATCCACATTTAGCAATGCAGGATCTCCTGGCGCCAGGGAGAATGCCCAATCTTGAGGGTCACCACGTAACAAAGAAATAATAATTTTAACTTGCTGAGCAGGGTCACCAGAGGAATGAGGTCTCAGAGAAAGAAACAATTTGCAATTATTTTTGAAATTCAAAAACCTAGATCTATCTCCAGAGAACAGCTCAGGAATTGGTATTTTAGGTTCTGACATAGGACTGCGAACTACATAATCCTGAATGCTTTGTATCCTTGTAGCAAGCTGATCCACACAAGAGGAAAGACCTTGAATGTCCATATCTGCAGCTGAGTCCTGAACCACCCAGAGATTAAGGGAAGGAGAGAGGCTAAACACACTGCAGAGGGAAAAAAAAAACCTCAGAGCTTCTCTTATCCCTCTTTTGCGATGCATTAACACTTTACGGGCCTCCTGTACTGTTATGATCCTGGTGGTAAGAACACATGAACTGACCTGATAAGTAAACCCAAAAATACGGACAAGCTCTGGGAATGTGGGAACTTTACTGACCACAATTCTGATCCTATCAAACCACACTATAGGCAGCCGTGGAGTGTTCCTAACTCAGCCTAGACGCCTCGTTCACAGCCTGAGAAACTAGCTACCCCTAGAGAGAAACAAAGCCTCACTTGCCTCAGAGAAATTTTCCCCAAAGTGTAAGCAGCCCCCCACAAATAATAACGGTGAGTTTAAGGGGAAAACACAAACATAGAAATGAAAATAGGTTTTAGCAAATGAGGCCCGCTAATAACTAAAAAGTCAGAAGATAGCAAGGAATCTGTGCGGTCAGTATAAAATACTACAAAAGTATCCACACAGAGAATACAAAAAGACCCCCACACCGACTCCCGATGTGAGGGGCGCAACTCCGCACCCCAGAGCTTCCAGCTAGCAATCAAATAGCATATATGCAAGCTGGACTGAACTCATAACATACTGAGAAACATTTTCAAATAGAAATGAGCAAAAAGGACTAGCATGAACTTAGCTTCTCACGAGGAGACAGGTCACAAGGGAAGTCCCAGAGAGATCTGAACCAGTACTGAATACAACGACAGCAGGCAACAAGTAAAGGTCCAGATGGAGTTAAATAGGCAGCAGGCCTAGCAGGAAACGAGGCAGCTGGAGTCCAGCTACAGACCAGCCGTAACACTAAAAGCCACCAGAGGGAGCCCATGAACAGAACTCACAAAGTACCACTCATGACCACAGGAGGGAGCCCGAGAACGGAATTCACAACAGGGCACATTCTGTATGGAGCATTATATGGGGCCTATTCTGTATGGAACATTATATGGTACCCATTCTGAATGGAGAATAATATGGGGCCCATTCTGTATGAAGCATTATATGGGGTCCATTTTGCATGGTGCATTATATGGGGCCCATTCAATATGGAGCATTATATGGGGCCCATTATACTGTATGGAACACTATATGGGGCTCATTCTGGATGGAGCATTATATGGGGTTCATTCTGTATGGAGAATTATATGGGGCCCATTCTGTATGGAGCATTATATAGGGCCCATTGTGTATGAAGCATTATATGGGGCCCATTCTTTAGAGTATAATATGAGTCATTGGGACCCAGTATACAGTATGGGGCTCATTATACTATATTGAGCATTATATGCACCCATTATACCGCATGGAGCATTATATGGGGCTTATTCTGTAAGCAACATTATATGGGGGCCATTCTGTATGGAGCATTATATGGGGCCCATTCTGTATGGAACATTATATGGGGCTCATTCTGTACTGCACTATATGGGGTCCATTTTGTATGGAGCATTATATGAGGTCCATTTGGTATGGAGAATTATATGGGGTCCATTCTCTATGGAGAATTACAGTGCCTTGCGAAAGTATTTGGCCCCCTGGAAGTTTTCAACCTTTTCCCACATATCCTGCTTCAAACATAAAGATACCAAATGTAAATTTTTGGTGAAGAATCAACAACAAGTGGAACACAATTATGAAGTTGAACGAAATTTATTGGTTATCTTACATTTTTGTGGAAATTCAAAAACTGAAAAGTGGGGCGTGCAATAATATTCGGCCCCTTTACTTTCAGTGCAGCAAACTCACTCCAGAAGTTCATTGGGGATCTCTGAATGATCCAATGTTGTCACAAATGCCTAATGATGATAAATATAATCCACCTGTGTGTAATCAAGTCTCCGTATGAATGCACCTGCTCTGTGATAGTCTCAGGGTTCTGTTTGAAGCACAGAGAGCATCATGAAGACCAAGGAACACAACAGGCAGGTCCATTATACTGTTGTGGAGAAGTTTAAAGCCGGATTTAGATACAAAATGATTTCCAAAACTTTAAACATCCCAAGGAGCACTGTGCAAACGATCATATTGAAATGGAAGGAGTATCATACCACTGCAAATCTACCAAGACCCAGCCATCCCTCTAAACTTTCATCTCAAACAAGGAGAAGACTGATCAGAGATGCAGCCAAGAGGCCCATGATCACTCTGGATGAACTGCAGAGATCTACAGCTGAGGTGGGACAGTCTGTCCATAGGACAACAATCAGTCGTACACTGCACAAATCTGGCCTTTAAGGAAGAGTGGCAGGAAGAAAGCCATTTCTCAAAGATATCCATAAAAAGTGTAATTTAAACTTTGCAACAAGCCACCTGGAAGACACACCAAACATGTGGAAGAAGGTGCTCTGGTCAGATGAAACCAAAATCGAACATTTTGGCAGCAATGCCAAAAGATATGTTTGGCGTAAAGGCAACACAGCTCATCTCCCTGAACACACCATCCCCACTGTCAAACATGGTGGTGGCAGCATCATGGTTTGGGCCTGCTTTTCTTCAGCAGGGACAGGGAAGATGGTTAAAATTGATGGGAAGATGGGTGGAGCCAAATACAGGACCAAGCGACTTGCAGCTGTAATCGCAGCAAAAGGTGGCGCAACAAAGTATTACGTTAACCCCTTAAGCCCGTATGACGTACTATCCCGTCGAGGTGGGGTGGGCCTTAATTCCCGGTGACGGGATAGTACGTCATACGCGATCGGCCGCGCTCACGGGGGAAGCGCGGCCGATCGCGGCCGGGTGTCGGCTGCATATCGCAGCTGACATCCGGCACTATGTGCCAGGAGCGGTCACGGACCGCCCCCGGCACATTAACCCCCGGCACACCGCGATCAAACATGATCGCGGTGTACCGGCGGTACAGGGAAGCATCGCGCAGGGAGGGGGCTCCCTGCGGGCTTCCCTGAGACGATCGGTACAAGGTGATGTACTCACCTCGTACCGAACGTCTTCTCCCTGCAGGCCCCGAATCCAAAATGGCCGAGGGGCTGTATCCGGGTCCTGCAGGGAGCACTTCCGGGTCGGAGCAGGCTGCAGATGAAAGCTGCAGCCTGCTCCGATGAAAGGATGATCGCAGATCTAATAGAGTGCTGTGCACACTATCAGATCTGCGATCTGTGATGTCCCCCCCTGGGACAAAGTAAAAAAGTAAAAAAAAAAATTTCCACATGTGTAAAAAAAAAAAAAAAAATTCCTAAATAAATAATAATAAAAAAAAAAATATTATTCCCATAAATACATTTCTTTATCTAAAAAAAACAAACAAAAACAATAAAAGTACACATATTTAGTATCGCCGCGTCCGTAACGACCCAACCTATAAAACTGGCCCACTAGTTAACCCCTTCAGTAAACACCGTAAGAAAAAAAAAAAAAAAAAAACGAGGCAAAAAACAACGCTTTATTACCATACCGCCGAACAAAAAGTGGAATAACACGCGATCAAAAAGACGGATATAAATAACCATGGTACCACTGAAAACGTCATATTGTCCCGCAAAAAACGAGCCGCCATACAGCATCATCAGCAAAAAAATTAAAAAGTTATAGTCCTCAGAATAAAGCGATGCCAAAATAATTATTTTTTCTATAAAATAGTTTTTATCGTATAAAAGCGTCAAAACATAAAAAAATGATATAAATGAGGTATCGCTGTAATCGTACTGACCCGAAGAATAAAACTGCTTTATCAATTTTACCAAACGCGGAACGGTATAAACGCCTCCCCCAAAAGAAATTCATGAATAGCTGGTTTTTGGTCTTTCTGCCTCACAAAAATCGGAATAAGCGATCAAAAACTGTCACGTGTCCGAAAATGTTACCAATAAAAACGTCAACTCGTCCCGCAAAAAACAAGACCTCACATGACTCTGTGGACCAAAATGTGGAAAATTATAGGTCTCAAAATGTGGAGACGCAAAAACTTTTTTGCTATAAAAAGCGTCTTTTAGTCTGGTTTCACACTTGCGTTTTTATCTGCATGCGTTTTTTAAAAAAACCGCATGTGTGAAAAAATGCATGTAAACGCGGTAAAACGCATGCGTTTTTATAGAAAAACACAAGAAAACAAGAAAAAAACAAAAAACCCTAACCCTACCCCTAACCCTACCCCTAACCTGAAATACGTGGCACTGAAATACGTGGCACTGAAATATACGTTTATATACGTATATACGTATATAAGTGCCACGATATTTCAGTGGCCACGTATATAAGTGCCACGTATTTAAGTGCCACGTATTTAAGTGCCACGTATTTAAGTGCCACGTATTTAAGTGCCACGTATTTAAGTGCCACGTATTTCAGTGCCACGTATTTCAGTGCCACGTATTTCAGTGCCACTTATTTCAGTGCCACTTATTTCAGTGCCACGTATTTCAGTGCCACGTATTTCAGTGCCACGTATTTCAGTGCCACGTATTTCAGTGCCACGTATTTACGTGCCACGTATTTTTCAGTGCCTGAAATACGTGGCACTGAAATACGTGGCACTGAAATTCGTGGCACTGAAATTCATGGCACTGAAATATCGTGGCACTGAAATATCGTGGCACTGAAGTATTTACGTGCCACGTATTTTTCAGTGCCTGAAATACGTGGCACTGAAATACGTGGCACTGAAATACGTGGCACTGAAATATCGTGGCACTGAAATACGTGGCACTGAAATACGTGGCACTTAAATACGTGGCTCTTAAATACGTGGCACTTATATACGTGGCACTTATGACTGTCAGAAAATGTTCAGTAAACGGTTAGGGGTGAGGTTAGGGGTAGGGTTTCAGGTAGAATTGGGGAGCTTCCACTGTTCAGGCACATCAGGGGCTCTCCAAACGCGACATGGCGTCCAATCTCAATTCCAGCCAATTCTGCGTTGAAAAAGTAAAACAGTGCTCCTTCCCTTCCGAGCTCTCCCGTGCGTCCAAAAAGGGGTTTACCCCAACATATGGGGTATCAGCGTACTAGGGACAAATTGAACAACAACTTCTGGGGTCCAAGTTCTCTTGTTATCCTTGGGAAAATAAAAATTTGGGGGGCTAAAAATCATTTTTGTGGGAAAAAAAATATGTTTTATTTTCACGGCTCTGCGTTGTAAACTGTAGTGAAACACTTGGGGGTTCAAAGTTCTCACAACACATCTAGATAAGTTCCTTGGGAGGTCTAGTTTCCAATATGGGGTCACTTGTGGGGGGTTTGTACTGTTTGGGTACATCAGGGGCTCTGCAAATGCAACGTGACGCCTGCAGACCAATCCATTTAAGTCTGCATTCCAAATGGCGCTCCTTCCCTTCCGAGCTCTGTCATGCGCCCAAACAGTGGTTCCCCCCCACATAGGGGGTATCAGCGTACTCAGGACAAATTGGACAACAACTTTTAGGGTCCAATTTATCCTGATACCCTTGTGAAAATACAAAACTGGGGGCTAAATTTCATTTTTGTGAAAAAAAAAAAAAAATAATATTTTCACGGCTCTGCGTTATAAACTGTAGTGAAATACTTGGGGGTTCAAAGTTCTCACAACACATCTAGATAAGTTCCTTGGGGGGTCTAGTTTCCAATATGGGGTCACTTGTGGGGGGTTTGTACTGTTTGGGTACATCAGGGGCTCTGCAAATGCAACGTGACGCCTGCAGACCAATCCATTTAAGTCTGCATTCCAAATGGCGCTCCTTCCCTTCCGAGCTCTGTCATGCGCCCAAACAGTGGTTCCCCCCCACATAGGGGGTATCAGCGTACTCAGGACAAATTGGACAACAACTTTTAGGGTCCAATTTATCCTGATACCCTTGTGAAAATACAAAACTGGGGGCTAAATTTCATTTTTGTGAAAAAAAAATAAAAATAATATTTTCACGGCTCTGCGTTATAAACTGTAGTGAAACACTTGGGGGTTCAAAGTTCTCACAACACATCTAGATAAGTTCCTTGGGGGGTCTAGTTTCCAATATGGGGTCACTTGTGGGGGGTTTGTACTGTTTGGGTACATCAGGGGCTCTGCAAATGCAACGTGACGCCTGCAGACCAATCCATTTAAGTCTGCATTCCAAATGGCGCTCCTTCACTTCCGAGCTCTGTCATGCGCCCAAACAGTGGTTCCCCCCCACATAGGGGGTATCAGCGTACTCAGGACAAATTGGACAACAACTTTTATGGTCCAATTTATCCTGATACCCTTGTGAAAATACAAAACTTGGGGGCTAAAAAATCATTTTTGTGAAAAAAAAAATATTTTTATTTTCACGGCTCTGCGTTATAAACTGTAGTGAAACACTTGGGGGTTCAAAGCTCTCAAAACACATCTAGATAAGTTCCTTAGGGGGTCTACTTTCCAAAATGGTGTCACTTGTGGGGGGGTTTAATGTTTAGGCACATCAGGGGCTCTCCAAACGCAACATGGCATCCCATCTTAATTCCAGTCAATTTTGCATTGAAAAGTAAAATAGCGCTCCTTCCCTTCCGAGCTCTGCTATGCGCCCAAACAGTGGTTTACCCCCACATATGGGGTATCGTCGTACTCAGGACAAATTGCACAACAACTTTTGTGGTCTAATTTCTTCTCTTACCCTTGGGGAAATAAAAAAATGGGGGTGAAAAGATCATTTTTGTGAAAAAATATGATTTTTTATTTTTACGGCTCTGCATTATAAACTTCTGTGAAGCACTTGTTGGGTCAAAGTGCTCAACACACATCTAGATAAGTTCCTTAAGGGGTCTACTTTCCAAAATGGTGTCACTCGTGGGGGGTTTCAATGTTTAGGCACATTAGGGGCTCTCCAAACGCAACATGGCGTCCCATCTCAATTCCAGTCAATTTTGCATTGAAAAGTCAAATGGCGCTCCTTCCCTTCTGAGCTCTGCCCTGCGCCCAAACAATGGTTTACACCCACATATGGGGTATCAGTGTACTCAGGACAAATTGCACAACAATTTTTGGGGTCCAATTTCTTCTCTTACCCTTGGGAAAATAAAAAATTGGGGGTGAAAAGATCATTTTTGTGAAAAAATATGATTTTTTATTTTTACGGCTCTGCATTATAAACTTCTGTAAAGCACTTGTTGGGTCAAAATGCTCACCACACATCTAGATAAGTTCCTTAGGGGGTCTACTTTCCAAAATGGTGTCACTTGTTAGGGGTTTCAATGTTTAGGCACATCAAGGGCTCTCTAAATGCAACATGGCGTCCCATCTCAATTCCAGTCAATTTTGCATTGAAAAGTCAAATGGCGCTCCTTCCCTTCCGAGCTCTGCCCTGCGCCCAAACAATGGTTTACACCCACATATGGGGTATCAGCGTACTCAGGACAAATTGCACAACAATTTTTGGGGTCCAATTTCTTCTCTCACCCTTGGGAAAATAAAAAATTGGGGGTGAAAAGATCATTTTTGTGAAAAAATATGATTTTTTATTTTTACGGCTTTGCATTATAAACTTCTGTAAAGCACTTGTTGGGTCAAAGTGCTCACCACACATCTAGATAAGTTCCTTAGGGGGTCTACTTTCCAAAATGGTGTCACTTGTTAGGGGTTTCAATGTTTAGGCACATCAGGGGCTCTCCAAATGCAACATGGCGTCCCATCTCAATTCCAGTCAATTTTGCATTGAAAAGTCAAATGGCGCTCCTTTGCTTCCAAGCTCTGCCATGCGCCCAAACTGTGGTTTACCCCCACATATGGGGTATCAGCGTACTCAGGACAAATTGTACAACAACTTTTGGGGTCTATTTTCTCCTGTTACCCTTGGTAAAATAAAACAAATTGGAGCTGAAATAAATTTTGTGTGAAAAAAAGTTAAATGTTCATTTTTATTTAAACATTCCAAAAATTCCTGTGAAACACCTGAAGGGTTAATAAACTTCTTGAAAGTGGTTTTGAGTACCTTGAGGGGTGCAGTTTTTAGAATGGTGTCACACTTGGGTATTTTCTATCATATAGACCCGTCAAAATGACTTCAAATGAGATGTGGTCCCTAAAAAAAAATGGTGTTGTAAAAATGAGAAATTGCTGGTCAACTTTTAACCCTTATAACTCCGTCACAAAAAAAAATTTTGGTTCCAAAATTGTGCTGATGTAAAGTAGACATGTGGAAAATGTTATTTATTAAGTATTTTGTGTGACATATGTCTGTGATTTAAGGGCATAAAAATTCAAAGTTGGAAAATTGCGAAATTTTCCAAATTTTCGCCAAATATTCGTTTTTTTCACAAATAAACGCAAGTTATATCGAACAAATTTTACCACTAACATGAAGTACAATATGTCACGAGAAAACAATGTCAGAATCGCCAAGATCCGTTGAAGCGTTCCAGAGTTATAACCTCATAAAGGGACAGTGGTCAGAATTGTAAAAATTGGCCTGGTCATTAACGTGCAAACCACCCTCGGGGCTTAAGGGGTTAAAGAGGCTGAATAATATTGCATGCCCCACTTTTCAGTTTTTGAATTTCCACAAAAATTTAAAATAATCAATACATTTAGTTCAACTTCACAATTGTGTTCCACTTGTTGTTGATTCTTCACCAAAAATTTACATTTGGTATCTTTATGTTTGAAGCATGATATGTGGGAAAAGGTTGAAAAGTTCCAGGGGGCCGAATACTTTCACAAGGCCCATTCTGTATGGAACATTATATGGGGCCTATTTTACTGTATGGAGCATTATATTGGGCCCACTTTACTGCATGGAGCATTATATGGGGCCCATAATACTGTATGGAGCATTATATGGAGCCCATTATACTGTACATTGGGCACATTCTGTATGGAGAATTATATGGGGCCTATTCTGTCTGGAACATTATATGGGGCCCATTCTGTGTATGGAGCATTATATGGGGCCTATTCTGTATGGAGCATTATATGGGGCCCATTATACTGTATGAAACATTATATGGGGCTCATTCTGGATGGAGCATTATATGGGGTTCATTCTGTATGGAGAATTATATGGGGCCCATTCTATATGGAGCATTATATGGGGCCCATTCTGTATGAAGCATTATATGGGCCCATTCTTTAGAGTATAATATGAGGCATTGGGACCCAGTATACAGTATGGGGCCCATTATACTGCATTGAGCATTGTATTGGGTCCATTATACCGTATGAAGCATTATATGGGGCCTATTCTGTATGGACCACAATATGGGGTCCATTCTGTATGGAGCATTATATGGGGTCCATTCTGAATGGAACATTATGTGGGGCTCATTCTGTATGGAGCATTATATGGGGTTCATTCTGTATGGAGCATTATATGGGGCCCATTCTGTATGGAGCATTATATGGGGTTCATTCTGGATGGAGCATTATATGGGGCTCATTCTGTATGGAACATTATATGGGGCCCATTTTGTATGGAGCATTATATGGGGCCCATTCTGTATGAAGCATTATATGGGGCCCATTATACTGTATGGAATGTTATTTAGGGCCCATTATACTGTATGGAGCATTATATGAGGCTCATTCTGTATGGAGCATTATATGGGGTCCATTCTGTAAGGAGAATTATATGGGGCAAATTCAATATGGAGCAGGATATGGGGCCCATTCTGTATGGAACATTATATGGGTCTCATTCTGTATGGAGCATTATATGGGGCCCATTCTGTATGGAGCATTACCTAGGGCACATTCTGTATGGAGAATTATATGGGACTTATTCTGTATGGAACATTATATGGGGCTCATTATACTGTATGGAGCATTATATGGGGCTCATTTGTATGGAGCATTATATGGGGCTCATTTGTATCGAGCATTATATGGGGTCCATTCTGTATGAAGCATCATATGGGGCCTATTCTGTATGAAGCATAATATGGGGCGCATTCTTTACAGTATATGAGGCATTGAGACCCAGTATACAGTATGGAGCATTATATGGGGCTCATTATACTGTATAGAGCATTGTATATGCCCCATTCTAAATGGAGAATAATATGGGGTCCATTCTGAAAGGAGAATAATATGGGGTTCCATTCTGTATGGAGCATTATATGGGGCTCATTCTGTATGGAGCAGAGGTGTCAAACTGCATTCCTCGAGGGCCGCCAACAGGTCATGTTTTCAGGATTTCCTTAGCATTCCACAAGGTGCTGGAATCATTCTGTGCAGGTGATTAAATTATCACCTGTGCAATACAAGGAAAACCTGAAAACATGACCTGTTGGCGGCCCTCGAGGAATGCAGTTTGACACCTCTGGTATGGAGCATTATATGGGGTCCATTCTGTAAGGAGAATTATATGGGGCAAATTTAATATGGAGCAGGATATGGGGCCCATTCTGTATGGAACATTATATGGGTCTCATTCTGTATGGAGCATTATATGGGGCCCATTCTGTATGGAGCATTACATAGGGCACATTCTGTATGGAGAATTATATGGGACTTATTCTGTATGGAACATTATATGGGGCCCATTCTGTATGGAGCATTATATGGGGCTCATTATACTGTATGGAGCATTATATGGGGCTCATTTATATGGAGCATTATATGGGGTCCATTCTGTATGGAGAATTATATGGGGTGCATTCTGTATTTAGAATTATATGGTGCCCATTCTGTATCGAGCATTATAAGGGGTCCATTCTGTATGAAGCATCATATGGGGCCCATTCTGTATGAAGCATAATATGGGGCCCATTCTTTACAGTATATGAGGCATTAAGACCCAGTATACAGTATGGAGCATTATATGGGGCCCATTATACTGTATAGAGCATTGTATTTGGCCCATTATACTGTATGAAGCATTGTATATGCCCCATTCTGAATGGAGAATAATATGGGGTCCATTCTGAATGGAGAATAATATGGGGTCCATTCTGTATGGAGCATTATATGGGGTTCATTCTGTATGGAACATTATATGGGGCCCATTCTGTATGGACCATTATATGGGGTCCATTTTACTGTGTGGAGCATTATATGGGGCCCCATTATATTGTATGGAGCATTATGTGGGGCCCATTATACTGTATGGAACATTAAATGAGGCCCATTATACTGTATGGAGCATTATATGGAGCTCATTTTGTATGGAGCATTATATTGGGTCCATTCTGTATGGAGAATTATATGGAACCCATTCTGTATGGAGAATTATATGGGGCCCATTCTGAATGGAAAATTATATGGGGTCCATTCTGTATGAAGCATTATATGGGGTCCATTATACTGTATGGAGCGTTATATGGAGCCCATTATACTGTATGGAGCATTATATGATGCCCATTATACTGTATAAAGCATTATATTGGGCTCATTCTGTATGAAGCTTTATATGGGGTCCATTCTGTATCGAGAAATATATGGAGCCCACTCTATATGGAGAATTATATGAGGTCCATTCTGTATGGAGAATTATAAGGGGCCCATTCTGTGTGGAACATTATATTGGGTCCATTTTGTATGGAGCATTATATGGTGTCCATTTTGTATGAAGCATTATAATGGGCCCATTCTGTATAGAGTATTATATGAGGCATTATGGCTCATTATACTGTATAGAGCATTATATGAGTCCATTATTCTGTATGGAGCATTATATGGGGCCCATAATGCATGGAGCATTATATGGGACCCATCTGTATGAAGCATTATATGGGGCCCATCTGTATGAAGCATTATATGGGGCCCATTATACTGTATGGAGCATTATATGGGGCCTATTATGCTGTATGGAGCATTATATGGGGCTTGCTCTGCATGGAGCACTATATAGGGTCCATTCTGTATAGAGAATTATATGGAGCCCATTCTGTTTTGAGAATTATATGGGGTTCATTCTGTATGGAGATTTATATGAGGTCCAATCTGTATGAAGCATTATATTGGGCTCATTCTGTAGAGTATGATACGAGGCATTTGAACCCAGTATACTGTATGGAGCATTATATGGGGCCATTATACTGTATGAAGCATTATATGGGGCTGATTATTCTGTATGGAGCCAATATATGGGGTCCATTATTCAGTAAGGAGCATTATATGGGGCTCATGATCCTGTATAGAGTAATATATGGGGTCCATTTTACTGTATGGGGCATTATATGGGGCCCATTATACTGTATGGAGTAATATATGGGGTCTATTTTACTGTATGGAGCAATATATGGGGCTTATACTGCATGGAGTAATATATAGGATCAATTATACTGTATGGAGCAATATATGGGGCTCATTATACTGTATGGAGGACTATGTGTTGCCCTTAATACTGTATGAAGGACTATATAGGAGGAAATTGTCTTTTGTCAAGTGTTACCTGCTGAAGACAGTTTCTACTGGTGCAGTACATTTATCAATATCCTGATTACCTCTAATACTACAGGTACTGAAACCCTGAAACCTGTTGACCCTCTATCATCTGAGTCCCCTATGCTGTATTGTATTGTAGAATTTACAATAGATATCAGTCATGTAATGTAAGAAGTAAGTGAAATGTTTGTCTTTGTACTATACCTCTATTTCTCCGCGGTGTCTGTGCATAATGAATTATGGCATAGGTTAAATGGGCCCACTGAGACTCTTTGACCCGGGTCTTGGGAAAACCTGGAGCCGGCCCTGTGTGTCTGTCTGTGCATGTGTGCGTTAGCATATGTTTATGCATGTGTGTCTATGTATTTGTATATTTATGCATGTCTATGTGTGCGTTTATGCATGTGTGTTTGTCTGTATGAATGTGTATATGTTTATGCGTGTGTGTGAATGTGTGCGTCTGTGTTTGTACATGTTTATCAATGTGTGTATTCATCTCTGTGTATGTGTTTGTATATGTGTGTGTGTATATTAGTGTATGCATGTGTTTGCAGGTATATGTGTGTATGTATGTATTGTAAGATGGCCGTCAGACGAGTCCTTGAGGGGAGATATGTGTCATCACGGCTATTAGCTGCAGTGATGTGAGCTAGGAAGTATGCTGTGTGTGTGTGTGTTAAAGACACTGACCTGAGCGGGCGGACCCGCTGTACTATATAGACTGTTTATTTTTCTGTTTGCTTTTCACTTTGTGCCGAAAAAGGCTGCTCGTTTGGTTTGACTATCCTGAGCGGTTTGTGCAGTTTTAGTAAACTTGCCTGGGCATTTCAACAATATCGCTTCCTGTGTCTACCTCAACCGCAGCCGAGTGAGTACAAACGCCTACAGTATGTATATATGTGTGAACATATTTGCTTTTGGCTCATGTATGATACTGTAATTGTAAAGAATAGGAAAATCAAACAGGCTCTTTAAAGGGAATCTGTCACCTCATTTTGGCCCTATAAACTGCAGCCACCGCCATCAGGGGCTTATCTACAGATTCAGCCAGAGAATCAATGTTGTGGCAGTGTACATGGTTTTTCTGATTGTTGGGGGCCTCAACAGTCAGTCCTCCACCAGTCTAGAAGATACAACCTACCTTCAAGATAAGTGATAACTTCTTCTTACCGGAATACCCCTTTAGGTGTTATGCTCACACTGTACAGTTTTCCTAGCTTGTGAGGCTGTATTGTAAGAGGGTGGTGCTGTTATGGACAGTAAGGAACACGCTGTCACTTTAAAAGGCTGCACCCCCCTTGTCTGGCGTGATGGAATGTTCTGCTTATCCCCTGCAATAGTCGGTTGTTATGGTTCTCAATGGCAAGAGAACATAGCCCAGCAAACATAAGAACTAGCTCTTGGAAGGATGGAAACTAAACTGACCATGAACTAAACCTGCCGCACAACTAACAGTAGCCGGGTAGCGTAGCCTGCGTTTTATCCCTAGACGCCCAGCGCCGGCCGGAGGACTAACTAATCCTGGCAGAGGAAAATATAGTCCTGGCTCACCTCTAGAGAAATTTCCCCGAAAGGCAGACAGAGGCCCCCACAAATATTGGCGGTGATTTTAGATGAAATGACAAACGTAGTATGAAAATAGGTTTAGCAAAATTGAGGTCCGCTTACTAGATAGCAGGAAGACAGAAAGGGCACTTTCATGGTCAGCTGAAAACCCTATCAAAATACCATCCTGAAATTACTTTAAGACTCTAGTATTAACTCATAACATCAGAGTGGCAATTTCAGATCACAAGAGCTTTCCAGACACAGAAACGAAACTACAGCTGTGAACTGGAACAAAATGCAAAAACAAACAAGGACTAAAGTCCAACTTAGCTGAGAGTTGTCTAGCAGCAGGAACATGCACAGAAAGGCTTCTGATTACAATGTTGACCGGCATGGAAGTGACAGAGGAGCAAGGCTAAATAGCGACTCCCACATCCTGATGGAAACAGGTGAACAGAGAGGATGATGCACACCAGTTCAATTCCACCAGTGGCCACCGGGGGAGCCCAAAATCCAATTTCACAACAGTACCCCCCCCTCAAGGAGGGGGCACCGAACCCTCACCAGAACCACCAGGGCGATCCGGATGAGCCCTATGAAAGGCACGGACCAAATCGGAGGCATGAACATCAGAGGCAGTCACCCAAGAATTATCCTCCTGACCGTATCCCTTCCATTTGACCAGATACTGGAGTTTCCGTCTGGAAACACGGGAGTCCAAGATTTTTTCCACAACGTACTCCAACTCGCCCTCAACCAACACCGGAGCAGGAGGCTCAACGGAAGGCACAACCGGTACCTCATACCTGCGCAATAATGACCGATGAAAAACATTATGAATAGAAAAAGATGCAGGGAGGTCCAAACGGAAGGACACAGGGTTAAGAATCTCCAATATCTTGTACGGGCCGATGAACCGAGGCTTAAACTTGGGAGAAGAAACCCTCATAGGGACAAAACGAGAAGACAACCACACCAAGTCCCCAACACAAAGCCGAGGACCAACCCGACGCCGGCGGTTGGCAAAAAGCTGAGTCTTCTCCTGGGACAACTTCAAATTGTCCACTACCTGCCCCCAAATCTGATGCAACCTCTCCACCACAGCATCCACTCCAGGACAATCCGAAGATTCCACCTGACCAGAAGAAAATCGAGGATGAAACCCCGAATTACAGAAAAAGGGAGACACCAAGGTGGCAGAGCTGGCCCGATTATTGAGGGCAAACTCCGCTAAAGGCAAAAAAGCAACCCAATCATCCTGATCTGCAGACACAAAACACCTCAAATATGTCTCCAAGGTCTGATTCGTCCGCTCGGTCTGGCCATTAGTCTGAGGATGGAAAGCAGACGAGAAAGACAAATCTATGCCCATCCTAGCACAGAATGCTCGCCAAAATCTAGACACGAATTGGGTACCTCTGTCAGAAACGATATTCTCCGGAATACCATGCAAACGGACCACATTTTGAAAAAACAGAGGAACCAACTCGGAAGAAGAAGGCAACTTAGGCAGGGGAACCAAATGGATCATCTTAGAGAAACGATCACACACCACCCAGATGACAGACATCTTCTGAGAAACAGGAAGATCCGAAATAAAATCCATCGAGATGTGCGTCCAGGGCCTCTTCGGGATAGGCAAGGGCAACAACAATCCACTAGCCCGAGAACAACAAGGCTTGGCCCGAGCACAAACGTCACAAGACTGCACGAAGCCTCGCACATCTCGAGACAGGGAAGGCCACCAGAAGGACCTTGCCACCAAATCCCTGGTACCAAAGATTCCAGGATGACCTGCCAACGCAGAAGAATGAACCTCAGAAATGACTTTACTGGTCCAATCATCAGGAACAAACAGTCTACCAGGTGGGCAACGATCAGGTCTATCCGCCTGAAACTCCTGCAAGGCCCGCCGCAGGTCTGGAGAAACGGCAGACAATATCACTCCGTCCTTAAGGATACCTGTAGGTTCAGAATTACCAGGGGAGTCAGGCTCAAAACTCCTAGAAAGGGCATCCGCCTTCACATTCTTAGAACCCGGCAGGTAGGACACCACAAAATTAAACCGAGAGAAAAACAACGACCAGCGCGCCTGTCTAGGATTCAGGCGTCTGGCGGACTCAAGATAAATTAGATTTTTGTGGTCAGTCAATACCACCACCTGATGTCTAGCCCCCTCAAGCCAATGACGCCACTCCTCAAAAGCCCACTTCATGGCCAAAAGCTCCCGATTCCCAACATCATAATTCCACTCGGCGGGCGAAAATTTACGCGAGAAAAAAGCACAAGGTCTCATCACGGAGCAATCGGAACTTCTCTGCGACAAAACCGCCCCAGCTCCGATTTCAGAAGCGTCGACCTCAACCTGAAAAGGAAGAGCAACATCAGGCTGACGCAACACAGGGGCGGAAGAAAAGCGGCGCTTAAGCTCCCGAAAGGCCTCCACAGCAGCAGGGGACCAATCAGCAACATCAGCACCCTTCTTAGTCAAATCAGTCAATGGTTTAACAACATCAGAAAAACCAGCAATAAATCGACGATAAAAGTTAGCAAAGCCCAAAAATTTCTGAAGACTCTTAAGAGAAGAGAGTTGCGTCCAATCACAAATAGCCTGAACCTTGACAGGATCCATCTCGATAGAAGAGGGGGAAAAAATATATCCCAAAAAGGAAATCTTTTGAACCCCAGAAACGCACTTAGAACCCTTCACACACAAGGAATTAGACCGCAAAACCTGAAAAACCCTCCTGACCTGCTGGACATGAGAGTCCCAGTCATCCGAAAAAATCAAAATATCATCCAGATACACAATCATAAATTTATCCAAATAATCACGGAAAATGTCATGCATAAAGGACTGAAAGACTGAAGGGGCATTTGAAAGACCAAAAGGCATCACCAAATACTCAAAGTGGCCCTCGGGCGTATTAAATGCGGTTTTCCACTCATCCCCCTGCTTAATTCGCACCAAATTATACGCCCCACGGAGATCTATCTTAGAGAACCACTTGGCCCCCTTTATGCGAGCAAACAAATCAGTCAGCAGTGGCAACGGATATTGATATTTAACCGTGATTTTATTCAAAAGCCGATAATCAATGCACGGCCTCAAAGAGCCATCTTTCTTAGCCACAAAGAAAAAACCGGCTCCTAAGGGAGATGACAAAGGACGAATATGTCCCTTTTCCAAGGACTCCTTTATATATTCTCGCATAGCAGCATGTTCAGGCACAGACAGATTAAATAAACGACCCTTAGGGTATTTACTACCCGGAATCAAATCTATGGCACAATCGCACTCCCGGTGCGGAGGTAATGAACCAAGCTTAGGTTCTTCAAAAACGTCACGATATTCAGTCAAGAATTCAGGAATCTCAGAGGGAATAGATGATGAAATGGAAACCACAGGTACGTCCCCATGCGTCCCCTTACATCCCCAGCTTAACACAGACATAGCTTTCCAGTCAAGGACTGGGTTATGAGATTGCAGCCATGGCAATCCAAGCACCAACACATCATGTAGGTTATACAGCACAAGAAAGCGAATAATCTCCTGGTGATCCGGATTAATCCGCATAGTTACTTGTGTCCAGTATTGTGGTTTATTGCTAGCCAATGGGGTGGAGTCAATCCCCTTCAGGGGTATAGGAGTTTCAAGAGGCTCCAAATCATACCCACAGCGTTTGGCAAAGGACCAATCCATAAGACTCAAAGCGGCGCCAGAGTCGACATAGGCATCCGCGGTAATAGATGATAAAGAACAAATCAGGGTCACAGATAGAATAAACTTAGACTGTAAAGTGCCAATTGAAACAGACTTATCAAGCTTCTTAGTACGCTTAGAGCATGCTGATATAACATGAGTTGAATCACCGCAATAGAAGCACAACCCATTTTTTCGTCTAAAATTCTGCCGTTCACTTCTGGACAGAATTCTATCACATTGCATATTCTCTGGCGTCTTCTCAGTAGACACCGCCAAATGGTGCACAGGTTTGCGCTCCCGCAGACGCCTATCGATCTGGATAGCCATTGTCATGGACTCATTCAGACCCGCAGGCACAGGAAACCCCACCATAACATCCTTAATGGCATCAGAGAGACCCTCTCTGAAATTCGCCGCCAGGGCGCACTCATTCCACTGAGTAAGCACAGCCCATCTACGGAATTTCTGGCAGTATATTTCAGCTTCGTCTTGCCCCTGAGATAGGGACATCAAGGCCTTTTCCGCCTGAAGTTCTAACTGAGGTTCCTCATAAAGCAACCCCAAGGCCAGAAAAAACGCATCCACATTGAGCAACGCAGGATCCCCTGGAGCCAATGCAAAAGCCCAATCCTGAGGGTCGCCCCGGAGCAAGGAAATCACAATCCTGACCTGCTGAGCAGGATCTCCAGCAGAGCGAGATTTCAGGGACAAAAACAACTTGCAATTATTTTTGAAATTTTGAAAGCAAGATCTATTCCCCGAGAAAAATTCAGGTAAAGGAATTCTAGGTTCAGATATAGGAACATGAACAACAAAATCTTGTAAATTTTGAACTTTCGTGGTGAGATTATTCAAACCTGCAGCTAAACTCTGAATATCCATTTTAAACAGGTGAACACAGAGCCATTCCAGGATTAGAAGGAGAGAGAGAGAGAAAGGCTGCAATATAGGCAGACTTGCAAGAGATTCAATTACAAGCACACTCAGAACTGAAGGAAAAAAAAAAAAAAAAAATCTTCAGCAGACTTCTCTTTTCTCTCCTTTCTCTGTCAATTAATTTAACCCTTTATGGCCGGTCAAACTGTTATGGTTCTCAATGGCAAGAGAACATAGCCCAGCAAACATAAGAACTAGCTCTTGGAAGGATGGAAACTAAACTGACCATGAACTAAACCTGCCGCACAACTAACAGTAGCCGGGTAGCGTAGCCTGCGTTTTATCCCTAGACGCCCAGCGCCGGCCGGAGGACTAACTAATCCTGGCAGAGGAAAATATAGTCCTGGCTCACCTCTAGAGAAATTTCCCCGAAAGGCAGACAGAGGCCCCCACAAATATTGGCGGTGATTTTAGATGAAATGACAAACGTAGTATGAAAATAGGTTTAGCAAAATTGAGGTCCGCTTACTAGATAGCAGGAAGACAGAAAGGGCACTTTCATGGTCAGCTGAAAACCCTATCAAAATACCATCCTGAAATTACTTTAAGACTCTAGTATTAACTCATAACATCAGAGTGGCAATTTCAGATCACAAGAGCTTTCCAGACACAGAAACGAAACTACAGCTGTGAACTGGAACAAAATGCAAAAACAAACAAGGACTAAAGTCCAACTTAGCTGAGAGTTGTCTAGCAGCAGGAACATGCACAGAAAGGCTTCTGATTACAATGTTGACCGGCATGGAAGTGACAGAGGAGCAAGGCTAAATAGCGACTCCCACATCCTGATGGAAACAGGTGAACAGAGAGGATGATGCACACCAGTTCAATTCCACCAGTGGCCACCGGGGGAGCCCAAAATCCAATTTCACAACAGTCGGTGTAATGAACTAGTCTGGCAGAGTGCAGGTGTGGAGCTGGAGCAGCGTGTGTGAGCTGAGGCTGCTGCAGAGAGGACTTTTTGTGCTGATAGCTGAAAAAGAGAAGAACTGTGTCCTGATATAGCTGCAAGAGAGCAACGAAGATACAGAGGAAGGGATTTACTGATTCCAGGAGCATCCCTAGGATCCAAAAGCAAGTAGAAGACCACGCTTCACAGAGCTGACAGAAAGCCATGCGCATCACCTTATTAGACTGCTGGGGACCCCCCTGGGACTGGAGCTGATTCTCCAACATCACCGTGAGTTTGTTCCTGTTTGGTGCACCTGTTAGGGCTTAGTGTAGGCTTCAGTAGTCAGTACACGGGAGCCGTGTGGCCTACTTAGTAAAGGCCAGGGAGGTTATACGTAGAGTAGCATCATCACCTGTTTATTGTTTACATTTGCTGGTTAGACATATTTTGAGTTTGTAATAGTTGGAGCACAGTGCTATTTTACGGAAAATATAAAGTTTATAACTCTTGTAATTTGTCTTTTGCCATTGTATACCCCAGTTTGCATCTTCCTCATTCACTTCATCCCTTGCCTTCCAATAAATCTACCCTTTGTTGTTTGCACCTCATCTTGTGTACAGTAGTCTTCTTGCACCGTAGTGGTCCCCCGGCCATCGCTTCAGTATCATAAACTGATGCCTCTGAGTTACATGTACAGTTGAAAAAAAATTGATAATTTCCATTCTTTCCAACATGTCCATTGATAAAATTAGGACGTTTCATATGAGTAAGGCTATGTTCACACATAGTGTGTTTGCTTCTCTGCTTGTGTCTGCACTTTGTTATGCAATAACGATCTTCTTTGATTGAGTCTTTATTGCATTTTTTATGAATTTTGCCTTAATTAGTACACAAATCTGCATTTAAAAACCGTGTTTTTTTTTACATATGTTTTTTCAGGCTTCCCTTAGAAGCCTACAGAGGAAAAACCACACACTTTAGCTGCATCTTTAGTTTTCATGAATTCACATCCACTTTGCTTGGAGAGCTGGGCCTCATTCAGAAGTCTGATTTTCACATACGAGTACTATTGGTGGTTTTTATGGATAGCATTCGTACCTATTAGATAGTCTCTGGCGCCATTCACATGTCCATGATTTTTTTATTGGACCAGAAAATTGCAGAGATATGTCTGATTTTGATCTGATGCACAGATCAAAATCAGCAACGCAAGTCTATGAATCCGTGAAAAAAAAAAAAAAAAAAAAAAAACGGACTGTAATGACATCCAAGTGCAGTCTCATTTTCATTGACTGATAGAATGGAGAACAGTGGGTCTGCGTTCTTGTGCAGAGATAGGATTCTGATGACTTGCTGCCAATATAATATATATTATTATTATTTATTTATATAGCACCATTAATTACATGGTGCTGTACATGAGACGGGGTTACATCAAAATACAAATATCACTTACAGTAAACAATGACAGACTGGTACAGAGGGGAGAGGACCCTGCCCTTGCGGGCTTACATTCTGCAGGATTATGGGGAAGAAGACAGTAGGTCAGGGGTTGCAGTAGCTCTGATGGTGTTGAGGTAGTTGTGTGATCATTACAGGTTGTAAGTTTCTTTGAAGAGGTGGGTTTTCAGGTTCTTTTTGAAGGATCCAAATGTGGTGGATAACCGGACGTGTTGGGGCACAGAATTCCAGAGGATGGGTGATATTCAGGAGAAGTCTTGGAGGCGATTGGGTGAGGAGCGAATTAGCGTGGAGGAGAAGAGGTGGTCTTGGGAGGACCGGAGACTACGTGAGGGAAGATATTGAGAGATTAGTTTGGAAATATATGGAGGAGAAAGGTTATGGATGGCTTTGTAGGTCAGTGTTAGTAGTTTAAACTGGATATGCTGGGAAATTGGAAGCCAGTGAAGGGATTTGCAAAGAGGGGAAGCAGGTGTGTGGCGAGGAGAGAGATTAATTAGTCGGGCAGCAGAGTTAAGGATGGACTGGAGGGGTGTGAGAGTGTTAGAAGGTAGGCCACAGAGGAGTATGTTGCAGTAGTCGAGTCGGGAGATGATTAGGGCATGCACAAGCATTTTGGTAGAGTGAGAGTTGAGGAAAGGACGGATTCTGGAAATATTTTTGAGCTGGAAGCAACAGGAGGTGGCAAGAGCTTGGATGTGCGGTTTGAAGGACAGGGCAGAGTCAAGAGTTACTCCGAGGCAGCGGATTACCGGGACAGGGGAAAGTGTGAATTAATTTATTGTGATAGATAGATCAGGTAGGGAAGGTGTGTGTAACGCTCGCGCCGAGACTGGTTGGCACGGGCGTCTGGAGGTATGGCCCTACTGGACCACAGACCAAACTGCCCTGGAAGGGGCGTAACTAAGTAGCTTTCTAGATGTTCGCTGGAGCCTCTGATGGTGAGGTCAGACTTGTGCAATAGGAAGCTACCAGGTACCACTCCAGGGTGGAGTCTGACTGTGGATGCTGATCCCACCGGGTACAAGACACAGGCAGGCACGGCTGTGACACTGGCTGACCGACGGGTACGGCAGAGGCCCTGACGGGCAGACTGGCTTGACGGAGATACAGACAGACAGACGGACACGGCTGGCACTCTGGTAGACAGGTGGACACGGCTGGCACTCTGGCAGACATGGCTGATACTCTGGTAGGAACTGGTATACAGGCGGGTGTATGGAAACAGGTAAGAACCTGTTCAGACTAGTGAATATAAAGAAACAGGTAGAGACCTGTACGGCAAGTTGCTAAACAGAGGTAGAGCAAGAGCGGATGCAAAGCAGAACCACAGGAGTCGGAGTAAGAGCAGGAGGTGGAGCTAAGAGCAGAGAAGAAGAAGACGGAGCTAAGAGCAGAGAGGGAGAAGGTAGAGGAGGTGGAGCTAAGAGCGGAGATGCTGGAGGCAGAGCCAAGAGCAGATATGCTGGAGGTGGAGCCAAGAGTGGAGGCGCTGGAAGCGGAGCCAAGAGCGAACCGCAGGAGGCAATGCCGAGAGCCAGAACCGCAGGAAGCAAAGCCAAGAGCCAGAGGGTGCAAAGCCACAGGTTGTGGCGAGCAAAGCTAAGAGGCACAGAACCACAGGTTGTGGCAGAACTGAGCAGAGAAGCAGAGCCACAGGTAGTGGCGAACAGAGCAGAGCCACTGATACTGGCAAGCAAAGCAGAGAGGTAACGCAGAGGTAAACACAGCAGAGTGAGAATGGTAAACAAACAAAGAAGGAACAGGAACGGACATAGACCAGAGTTCAGACACAGAAGTAACGGAACACAGATAATGGCCGGCAAATTGCAGCCCTCAGAGACAGGAAACAGACACGACCTGGCAGCTCAGTAGCAAATGCTAACTGAGGGAAATAGATTGCTCAGGCATCCTCCAATGGGTGAGGATGCCTTAAGTATCAGAGGCCTCTAGGCTATTGGCCAGGGACACCTTAGGGAGGTGCACACAGTCTCAATAAGAATCCGGTGAGGTGTGATTTGGAGAGAAGTTGAGCAAGCTGTCCTTCAGTGATTTTGGAGATGGAAATTATGGGGTTAGGACATTGGTCTGGCAAAGGGGTTGTGGTGGTCGGACAACAAAGACTTGCCTTGTTTGGTCTATCTTATTTTGAAGTGCGTGGCAAAGTCTTCAGCAGAGATTAAGGAAGTCGGAGGGGGCAGTGATGGGCGGAGGAGGGAGTTAAACGTGTTGAACAACTGTTTGGGGTTGCGGGATAAAGAAGATACGAGGGATGTGAAATAGGCCTGTTTAGCAGAGGTGAGAGCTGATTTGAATGCGAGTGTTGCTTGTTTGAGTGCAGTGAAATCATCTTGCAAATGCTTTTTCTTCCAAAGCCGTTCTGCAATTCTGTATACTTGCCGAAGCTTTTTAGTGATGTTATTGTGCCAGGGTTGTCTATTGATTCGTCGCACTCTGCTATGCATGACAGGGGCATCCAGTTGATGGCTGATGCCAGAGTGGCATTGTAGAAACTAGTGGCAGTGTCTGTGTCATGGAATGAAGCTATGGAGGACCGTGGCTGAATAGAGTCAGAGAGTGTGCGAGGGTCTAGATGTGCGAGGTTTCTGCGGGGGGGTGCATGTTGCTGGACATGGGTGACAAGTGTGGAGGACAGTGATGAGAAAGTGAGTAGGGAGGGAAGAGGTGGGATTGGGTTAAAGGTACAGTTCTAAGAACATATTTTTTAATGTTAAAAAATCATTGTCATCCTTTTAAGCAGATTATGGTGATTATTTTATAGAAACAGGAGTTTCTTTTTAGTCATCATCATGTTAAAGGAATTGTCTAGGATTGCAAAAAACATTGCTTTCTTCAAAACATATAGCACCCTCCCAGTGCACTGAATGTGTGCATTCACTTCAATGGAGTTCAGCTCATATACCAGACACAACCCAGTGCTGTTTTTGGCTTCTTGAACAATCCCTTTAAATGTTGGCCACTGTTCTGCAGTAACTCTTCTCATTGTATGGAAAATCACTCCTCAGACAATAATTGCGAATTATAAGACTAAAATCAAGAGGTGTGATTGGCGCCGGAATCATGACGAGGGATCACGTTCAGTTTACCAGCGGATAGTTTTCCTTCCATTGACACGAATGTGATGCTGTTTCCGCAGTATGGATTGTTTATTTATGAGGCTGCCTCAACAGTTTCCCTGATTTATTCTGTGTTCCTGGGTCACAACCTGTTGAATGTGAGCTGCTCATGCAGTAAGAAAACAATTGGGCTTTTTACATCCGTTCTCTATGCACATGTATGTTAGTCAGCTAGGGCAGAATGGAGAGTGAAACCTTTGACCTGGGGTTGCACAAATATATACTAGTTGGAAGTGTGACGGCATGGATCCCACAGTAGGCGTTAGGTCAGATTTCATCAATGTAATCAGCTTAGGCTACTGCAATATTTCTCCTGGTCCATTTCATAGAATTCCTGTTTACACTGTTCAGAAAGAAGCACACACCTAGGATGACCTGTTTGGTTGCTTAGATTTTGATTTTGATAACTGTAGCAATAGTATGTTTTTCTATTGCCTTTTTTACCACTATTTGTTTTACATGGTAAACTGGCCACATTATGATAAAGTGGCTGAAGATCTGATTAAAACCTATATTTAATTTTTTTATTTCTATACTCCTTTGCACAGATATTAGATTGTAAACATTATATGCTAATTTTCCAGTCAATATAAGGGGTGTAAAAGGCCATGTGCACACGTTCAGTATTTTTCGCGTTTTTTTTGCATTTTTTTCGCTATAAAAACGTGATAAAAACGTGAAAAAAACGCTTACATATGCCTCCTATTATTTACAGTGTATTCCGCATTTCTTGTGCAAATGTTGCATTTTTTTCCGCGAAAAAATAGCATCGCGGAAAAAAAAGCAACATGTTCATTAAATTTGCGGAATTACGGGGATTCCGCACACCTAGGAATGCATCGATCTGCTTACTTTCCGCATGGGGCTGTGCACACTCTCCTCCACCGACTGGGCACCATATAATTGGTAAAAAAAAAAGAATTAAAATAAAAAATAGTGATATACTGACCTTCGATGGCCCCGGAGTCTTCCCGCCTCTCAGCGCTGCATGCTGCCGCTTCCGTTCCTATAGATGGTGTGTGTGAAGGACCTGCGATGACGTCGCGGTCTTGTGATTGGTCGCGTGACCGCTCATGTGACCGCGACGTCATCGAAGGTCCTGAACACACACACCATCTATAGGAACGGACGCCGGTGAGGAGATCGGCTGTCTGCAGGTGAGTATAACCATTTTTTTATTTTTTTTTAATTATTTTTAAACATTCTATCTTTTACTATTGATGCTGCATAAGCAGCATCTATAGTAAAAAGTTGGTCACACTTGTCAAACACTATGTTTGACAAGTGTAACCAACCTGTCAGTCAGTTTTCCAAGCGATGCTACAGATCGCTTGGAAAACTTTAGCATTCTGCAAGCTAATTTCGCTTGCAAAATGCTAAAAAAAACGCGAAAAAAAACGGGAAAAAAACAGAAAAAAAAAATGCGGATTTCTTGCAGAAAATTTCCGGTTTTCTTCAGGAAATTTCTGCAAGAAATCTTGACGTGTGCACATACCCTAAAAGAGACTCTTCATGGGGATGTTTACTTTTTCCCCACATGATGTTGCCCAATCATAAACAGGAGGCATCATACAAGGGGAAAAAAGAAACCGCCCCCAGAAAAGCATAGGATCGACTTTTTCTGTGGTGTGGTAAGACTTATGTGTCTAACTAGGTCACACACACTGATGTCACTGCTGGCACATACTGTGATAACAAGTGCTGGGAGGAGAGCAGAATTCTCCACTCTACATCTATGCCAGGCATGTATGTGTTGGAATAATACTTATTATCGTGTGTGTGTGTGTGTGTGTATCTATTTATACTTCTACTACTAATATTTACTACTGTTTAATAGTGCTGTTAAAAAAAACAGAAACAAAAAAAACCAGAAGGTTCCTGTTCACTGTGGGTGTAGTTGAAGCACAATTTTACTTTCACTTTGCAAGCTGACAAACAAGATGCCAAGATCCCAAGCTATAAGAAATAACAGTTGTAAGCTGTGTTATCTTTGCTGTTGAATATATATATTCACTGTTGAAAAGCTAAACAGTACAGAGATTAATCCGCTGCCAACAGGTTAAGGGCCAAGAAACACAAAGACCCAAATAGCAGCCCAGAGGAGAGAAAACAACAATGTACTAAGAAGAAGCAAATATGGCCACCAGCAGCAACTTTATGAAATTCATAGTGCCAAATCTGACTAACAAGAGCTACCAATTCTTGAAATTCAATGTAAAGATGCTGCTGATAAGAGAAGGTATGTGGAAATACATACAGGAGTCTAGACCTGACCCACTACCAGAAGACTGGGTAGAGATGGATCAAAAAGCACTATGTGCACGTAAGTAAATGTGAAACTGCAAAAGAAATGTGGGAACAGCTGCAATAAGTGCATTAAAGCATAAATCTTAGCAATAAGCTCTATTTAATGAGAAAGCTCTATCAGTGTAAGCTAAATAAGGACCAAGATACGCAGGATTACATAAAAAACACTCTAGAAATTGGGGAGCACCTGCGAGGTCTACATGAAAGCTATGACACACTTGTAACTGCGCTAGATGCGCACCTAGATTATGATTGGAGTATGTCAGAGGAAAGCTTGTAGATGCATATAAGCAGCAGTGGTGTGTCCAAAGCAGAATACGCTTTAAAAACCCAAGATGTATCCAAAAATAAAAGTCGTTTGCAGGAACCACGTGTTTTCTCTGTAAGAAATCAGGGCACCTAAAGGTTGACTGCACAATCTAGAAAGCTAAAATGAATCAGCTGAAAAGCAAAATAATCAAATGGTTAAAAGTGCCATTACTGAAGAATACAGTGGATACAGAAAAACAAAAAACTTAGTGAAAAAAAATTAAAATCCAGATCACCGCAGTAGAATCCAATGGCCGTGCACGGAAAGAAGTTCGTGTTAGCAGCAAATGAGCAATGTCAAAGAAGGAAAGGTATCCAGCAGCAGATCCATCGGTGAAAAATTATTTAAAAACAAAAATATTTAATGTATAACATGGTTAAAATTATGGCATAAAACCATTAATTTAGAAAAAATGCAAGTAACCCGGGAAACTCATGGCCTTACGCGTTTCAAACCGACTGGTTCTTAATCATAGTTCAGAGTGTGAACTATGATTAAGAACCAGTCGGTTTGAAAAGTGTAAGGCCATGAGTTTCCCGGGTTACAAAGAGTGAAAAATTTAACCCCTTCACCCCGAAGCCTGTTTTCACCTAAGTGACAGGGCCAATTTTTACAATTCTGACCACTGTCACTTTATGAGGTCATAACTCTGAAACGCTTCAACGGATCCTGGTGATTCTGACACTGTTTTCTCGGGACATATTGTACTTTATGATAGTGGTAAAACTTCTTCGATATGACTTGCATTTATTTGTGAAAAAAACAGAAATTTGTCGAAAATTATGAAAATTTAGCAATTTTCAAATTTTTTGTTTTTATGCCCTTAAATTAGAGAGTTATATCACATAATATAGTTAATAAACAACATTTCCCACATGTCTGCTTTACATCAGCACAATTTTGGAAACATAATTTTTTTTTGTTAGGGAGTTATAAGGGTTAAAAGTTGACCAGCGATTTCTCATTTTTACGGACCACCTCACACTTGAAGTGACTTTGAGGGGTCTATATGACAGAAAATACCCAAAAGTGACACCATTCTAAAAACTGCACCCCTCAAGGTACTCAAAACCACATTCAAACATTTTATTAACCCTTCAGGTGCTTCACAGGAATTTTTGGAATGTTTAAAAAAAATTGAACATTTAACTTTTTTTTCACAAAATTTTTACTTCAGATCCAATTTGTTTTATCTTATCAAGGGTAACAGGAGAAATTGGACCACAAAAGTCATTTTACAATTTGTCCTGAGTACACCGACACATGTTGGGGTAAACCAATGTTTGGGCACATGGCAGAGCTCGGAAGGGAAGGAGTGCCATTTGACTTTTCAATGCAAGATTTGCTGGAATTGAGATCGGAACCCACGTCGCGATTGGAGAGCCCCTGACGTGCCTAAACAGTGGAACCCCCCACAAGTGACACCATTTTGGAAAGTAGACCCCCTAAGGAACTTATCTAGATGTGTGGTGAGCACTTTGAACCTCCAAGTGCTTCACAGAAGTTTATATTGTAGAGCCGTAAAAAAAAATTTCATATTAATTTTCACAAAAAATGATATTTTCTCCCCAAATTTTTTATTTTCCCAAGGGTAACAGGAGAAATTGGACCACAAAAGTTGTTGTGCAATTTGTCCTGAGTACGCAGATACCCCACATGTTGGGGTAAACCAATGTTTGGGCACATGGCAGAGCTCGGAAGGGAAGGAGTGCCATTTGACTTTTCAATGCAAGATTTGCTGGAATTGAGATCGGAACCCATGTCGCGTTTGGAGAGCCCCTGACGTGCCTAAACAGTAGAAACCCCCCACAAGTGACCCCATTTTGGAAAGAAGACCCCCTAAGGAACTTATCTAGATGTGTGGTGAACACTTTTAACCCCCAATTGTTTCACTAAAGTTTAGAATGTAGCGCCGTGAAAATTAAAAAATATTTTTTTCTTTCCACAAAATGATGTTTTAGCCCTCAATTTTTTTTTCCCAAGGGTAACAGGAGAAATTGGACCACAAAAGTTATTTTCCAATTTGTCCTGAGTACGCTGATACCCCATACATGGGGGGAAACCACTGTTTGGGCGCACGGCAGAGCTCGGAAGGGAAGGAGCGCCGTTTGAAATGCAGACTTAGATGGATTGGTCTGCAGGCGTCATGCTGCATTTGCAGAGTCCCTGATGTACCTAAACAGTAGAAACCCCCCACAAGTGACCCCATATTGGAAACTAGACCCCCCAAGGAACTTATATAGATGTGTTGTGAGAACTTTGAACCAACAAGTGTTTCACTACAGTTTATAACGCAGAGCCGTGAAAATAAACAATATTTTTTTTCCACGAAAATGATATTTTAGCCCCCACATTTTTTTTTCCCAAGGGTAACAGGAGAAATTGGACCACAAAAGTTGTTGTCCAGTTTGTGCTGAGTATGCTGATACCCCATATATGGGGGGGAACCACTGTTTGGGTGCACGGCAGAGCTCGGAAGGGAAGGAGCGCCGTTTGAAATGCAGACTTAGATGGATTGGTCTGCAGGCGTCATGTTGCATTTGCAGGGTCCCTGATGTACCTAAACAGTAGAAACCCCCCACAAGTGACCCCATATTAGAAACTAGACCCCCCAAGGAACTTATCTAGATGTGTTGTGAGAACTTTGAACCAACAAGTGTTTCACTACAGTTTATAACGCAGAGCCGTGAAAATAAAAAAAAAAATTTTTTCCACGAAAATGATATTTTAGCCCCCACATTTTTTTTCCCAAGGGTAACAGGAGAAATTGGACCACAAAAGTTGTTGTCCAATTTGTGCTGAGTACGCTGATACCCCATATATGGGGGGGAACCACTGTTTGGGCACACGGCAGAGCTCGGAAGGGAAGGAGTGCTGTTTGAAATGCAGACTTAGATGGATTGGTCTGCAGGCGTCATGTTGCATTTGCAGAGTCCCTGATGTACCTAAACAGTAGAAACCCCCCACAAGTGACCCCATATTGGAAACTAGACCCCCCAAGGAACTTATCTAGATGTGTTGTGAGAACTTTGAACCAACAAGTGTTTCACTACAGTTTATAACGCAGAGCCGTGAAAATAAAAAAAACTTTTTTTCCACGAAAATTATATTTTAGCCCCCACATTTTAATTTTCCCAAGGGTAACAGGAGAAATTGGACCACAAAAGTTGTTGTCCAATTTGTGCTGAGTACGCTGATACCCCGTATATGGGGGGGAACCACTGTTTGGGCGCACGGCAGAGCTCGGAAGGGAAGGAGAACTGTTTTACTTGTTCAAAGCAGAATTGGCTGGAATTGAGATCGGACGCCATGTCGCGTTTGGAGAGCCCCTGATGTGCCTAAACAGTGGAAACCCCCCAATTCTAACTGAAACCCTAACCCCAGCCCTAACCCTAGCCCTAACCCCTGTCATAGTTCTCAATGGCAAGAGAACATAGTAAAGCATACAAAAAGGACTAGCTCTTGGAAGATGGGAACTCGAGCTGACTGTGAGCTAAACCTACCGCACAACTAACAGTGGCCGGGTAGCGTGCCTACGTTTTATCCCTAGACGCCCAGCGCCAGCCGGAGAACTGACTGACCCTAGCAGAGGAAAATACAGACCTGGCTTACCTCTAGAGAAATTTTCCCCAAAAGGCAGACAGTAGCCCCCACATATATTGTCGGTGATTTCAGAGGAAATTGACATACGAAGTATGAAGATAGGTTTAGCAAATTGAGGTCCGCTTACTAGATAGTAGGAAGACAGAAAAGGGAACTTCACAGTCAGCTGAAAACCCTTTCAAAACACCATCCTGAAATTACTTTAAGACTCTAATATCAACTCATGACACCAGAGTGGCAATTTCAGCTCACAAGAGCTTCCAGCCTCAGAAATAATCAATCGCAGAGAACTGGAACAAAAATGCAAAACAAACTTAGGACTACAAGTCCAACTTAGCTGATAGTAGTCTAGGAGCAGGAACATGCAACAGAAAAGCTTCTGGTAACATTGTTGGCCGGCATAGAAATGACTGAGGAGCAAGGTTAAATAGAAAACTCCCACATCCTGATGGAAACAGGTGAACAGAGGAGATGAAGCACACAAGTGCAGTACCACCAGAAACCACCGGGGGAGCCCAGAAACCAAATTCACAACAGTACCCCCCCCTCAAGGAGGGGGCACCGAACCCTCACCAGAACCACCAGGGCGATCAGGATGAGCCCTATGAAAGGCACGGACCAAATCGGAGGCATGAACATCAGAGGCTGTCACCCAAGAGTTATCCTCCTGACCGTAGCCCTTCCACTTGACCAGATACTGAAGTCTCCGTCTGGAAACACGGGAGTCCAAGATCTTCTCGACAACGTACTCCAACTCACCCTCAACCAACACCGGAGCAGGAGGCTCAACGGAAGGCACAACCGGTACCTCATACCTGCGCAACAATGACCGATGGAAGACATTATGAATAGAAAAAGATGCAGGGAGGTCCAAACGAAAGGACACAGGGTTAAGAATCTCCAATATCTTGTACGGGCCGATGAACCGAGGCTTAAACTTAGGAGAAGAAACCTTCATAGGGACAAAACGAGAAGATAACCACACCAAGTCCCCAACACAAAGACGAGGACCAACACGACGACGGCGGTTGGCAAAATGCTGAGTCTTCTCCTGGGACAACTTCAAATTGTCCACCACATGCCCCCAAATCCGATGCAACCTCTCCACCACAGCATCCACTCCAGGACAATCCGAAGACTCCACCTGACCGGAAGAGAAACGAGGATGAAACCCCGAATTACAGAAGAAAGGAGAAACCAAGGTGGCAGAACTAGCCCGATTATTGAGGGCAAACTCCGCCAAGGGCAAAAAGGCAACCCAATCATCCTGATCCGCAGACACAAAACACCTCAAATAAGTCTCCAAGGTCTGATTAGTTCTCTCGGTCTGGCCATTAGTCTGAGGGTGGAAAGCAGACGAAAAAGACAAATCAATGCCCATCCTAGCACAGAACGCTCGCCAAAATCTAGACACGAATTGGGTTCCCCTGTCAGAAACGATATTCTCCGGAATACCATGCAAGTGCACCACATTTTGAAAAAACAGAGGAACCAGCTCGGATGAAGAAGGCAATTTAGGCAAGGGAACCAAATGGACCATCTTAGAGAAACGGTCACACACCACCCAGATGACAGACATCTTCTGAGAAACAGGGAGATCAGAAATAAAATCCATGGAGATGTGAGTCCAAGGCCTCTTCGGAATAGGCAAGGATAACAACAATCCACTAGCCCGAGAACAACAAGGCTTGGCCCGAGCACAAACATCACAAGACTGCACAAAACCTCGCACATCTCGCGACAGGGAAGGCCACCAGAAGGACCTAGCCACTAAATCCCTGGTACCAAAGATTCCAGGATGACCTGCTAACGCAGAAGAATGGACCTCCGAGATGACTCTACTGGTCCAATCATCAGGAACAAACAATCTACCAGGCGGGCAACGATCAGGTCTATCCGCCTGAAACTCCTGCAAGACCCGTCGCAAATCTGGGGAAACAGCAGATAATATCACTCCATCCTTAAGGATACCTGTAGGTTCAGAATTACCAGGGGAATCAGGCTCAAAACTCCTAGAAAGGGCATCCGCCTTCACATTTTTAGAACCCGGTAGGTAAGAAACCACAAAATTAAACCGAGAGAAAAATAACGACCAGCGCGCCTGTCTAGGATTCAGGCGCCTGGCGGACTCAAGATAAATCAAATTCTTGTGGTCGGTCAATACCACCACCTGATGTCTAGCCCCCTCAAGCCAATGACGCCACTCCTCAAAAGCCCACTTCATAGCCAAGAGCTCCCGATTACCAATATCATAATTTCGCTCAGCGGGCGAAAACTTACGAGAAAAGAACGCACAAGGTCTCATCACGGAGCAGTCGGAACTTTTCTGCGACAAAACCGCCCCAGCTCCGATTTCTGAAGCGTCGACCTCAACCTGAAAAGGAAGAGTAACATCAGGCTGACGCAACACAGGGGCGGAAGAAAAGCGGCGCTTAAGCTCCCGAAAGGCCTCCACAGCAGCAGGGGACCACTCAGCAACATCAGCACCCTTCTTAGTCAAATCAGTCAACGGTCTAGCGACATCAGAAAAACCAGTTATAAATCGACGATAAAAATTAGCAAAGCCCAAAAACTTCTGAAGGCTCTTAAGAGAAGAGGGTTGCGTCCAATCACAAATAGCCTGAACCTTGACAGGGTCCATCTCAATGGAAGAGGGGGAAAAAATGTACCCCAAAAACGAAATCTTTTGAACCCCAAAAACGCACTTAGAACCCTTTACACACAAGGAATTAGAGCGCAAAACCTGAAAAAACCCTCCTGACCTGTTGGACATGAGAGTCCCAGTCCTCCGAAAAAATCAAAATATCATCCAGATACACAATCAAAAATTTATCCAAATATTCACGGAAAATGTCATGCATAAAGGACTGAAAGACTGAAGGGGCATTTGAAAGACCAAAAGGCATTACTAAATACTCAAAATGGCCCTCAGGCGTATTAAATGCGGTTTTCCACTCATCCCCCTGCTTAATTCGCACTAAATTATACGCCCCACGAAGATCAATCTTAGAGAACCACTTGGCCCCCTTTATTCGAGCAAACAAATCAGTAAGCAGTGGCAAAGGATACTGATATTTAACCGTGATTTTATTCAAAAGCCGATAATCAATACACGGCCTCAAAGAGCCATCTTTTTTAGATACAAAGAAAAAACCGGCTCCTAAGGGAGATGACGAAGGACGAATATGTCCCTTTTCCAAGGACTCCTTAATATATTCCCGCATAGCAGCATGTTCAGGCACAGATAGATTAAATAAACGACCCTTTGGAAACTTACTGCCCGGAATCAGATCTATAGTACAATCGCACTCTCTGTGCGGAGGTAGTGAACCAATTTTAGGCTCCTCAAAAACGTCACGATAATCAGATAAAAATTCCGGAATCTCAGAGGGAATAGATGACGAAATGGAAACCAAAGGTACGCCCCCATGAGTCCCCTGACATCCCCAGCTTAACACAGACATTGCTTTCCAGTCGAGGACTGGGTTATGAGATTGCAGCCATGGCAATCCAAGCACCAACACATCATGTAGATTATACAACACAAGGAAGCGAATAATCTCCTGGTGATCCGGATTAATATGCATATTTACTTGTGTCCAGTATTGTGGTTTATTACTAGCCAATGGCGTGGAGTCAATACCCTTCAGAGGTATAGGAACTTCCAGAGGCTCTAAATCAAACCCACAGCGTTTGGCAAAGGACCAATCCATAAGACTCAAAGCGGCGCCAGAGTCGACATAGGCGTCCGCGGTAATAGACGATAAAGAGCAAATCAGGGTCACAGATAGAATAAACTTAGACTGTAAAGTGCCAATTGAAACAGACTTATCAACCTTCTTAGTACGTTTAGAGCATGCTGATATAACATGAGTTGAATCACCACAATAGAAGCATAACCCATTTTTTCGCCTAAAATTCTGTCGTTCGCTTCTGGACAGAATTCTATCACATTGCATAATCTCTGGCGCCTTCTCAGTAGACACCGCCAAATGGTGCACAGGTTTGCGCTCCCGCAAACGCCGATCAATCTGAATAGCCATTGTCATGGACTCATTCAGACCTGTAGGCACAGGGAACCCCACCATAACATCCTTAATGGCATCAGAGAGACCCTCTCTGAAATTCGCCGCCAGGGCGCACTCATTCCACTGAGTAGGCACAGACCACCTACGAAATTTTTGGCAGTATATTTCAGCCTCATCTTGCCCTTGAGACAGGGCCATTAAGGCTTTTTCAGCCTGAATCTCTAAATGAGGTTCCTCATAAAGCAACCCCAAAGCCAGGAAAAACGCATCCACATTGAGCAACGCAGGATCCCCTGGTGCCAAAGCAAATGCCCAGTCCTGAGGGTCGCCCCGGAGCAAGGAAATTACAATCCTGACCTGCTGTGCAGGATCTCCAGCGGAGCGAGATCTCAGAGACAAAAATAATTTACAATTATGTTTGAAATTCTGGAAGCGAGATCTATCCCCGGAGAAAAATTCAGGTAAAGGAATTCTAGGTTCAGATATAGGAGCATGAATAACAAAATCCTGTAAACTTTGAACCTTCACAGCGAGATTATCCAAACCTGTAGCTAAACTCTGAGGATCCATATTAATCAGGTGAAATCAGAACCATTCAAGGATTAGAAGGAGAGAGAGACGAAGGCTGCAGTAAGCAGAGATGCAAGTGAATCAACTAATGAGCAAACTCAGGAAAAAAAAAAAAATTCTCTGCAGAGTTCTTTTCTCTCCTTTCTACTGCCAATTATTTTAACCCTTGGCCGGCCAAACTGTCATAGTTCTCAATGGCAAGAGAACATAGTAAAGCATACAAAAAGGACTAGCTCTTGGAAGATGGGAACTCGAGCTGACTGTGAGCTAAACCTACCGCACAACTAACAGTGGCCGGGTAGCGTGCCTACGTTTTATCCCTAGACGCCCAGCGCCAGCCGGAGAACTGACTGACCCTAGCAGAGGAAAATACAGACCTGGCTTACCTCTAGAGAAATTTTCCCCAAAAGGCAGACAGTAGCCCCCACATATATTGTCGGTGATTTCAGAGGAAATTGACATACGAAGTATGAAGATAGGTTTAGCAAATTGAGGTCCGCTTACTAGATAGTAGGAAGACAGAAAAGGGAACTTCACAGTCAGCTGAAAACCCTTTCAAAACACCATCCTGAAATTACTTTAAGACTCTAATATCAACTCATGACACCAGAGTGGCAATTTCAGCTCACAAGAGCTTCCAGCCTCAGAAATAATCAATCGCAGAGAACTGGAACAAAAATGCAAAACAAACTTAGGACTACAAGTCCAACTTAGCTGATAGTAGTCTAGGAGCAGGAACATGCAACAGAAAAGCTTCTGGTAACATTGTTGGCCGGCATAGAAATGACTGAGGAGCAAGGTTAAATAGAAAACTCCCACATCCTGATGGAAACAGGTGAACAGAGGAGATGAAGCACACAAGTGCAGTACCACCAGAAACCACCGGGGGAGCCCAGAAACCAAATTCACAACAAACCCCATCCCTAACCCTAACCCTAATGGGAAAATGGAAATAAATACATTTTTTTAAATTTTATTATTTTTCCCTAACTAAGGGGGTGATGAAGGCGGGTTTGATTTACATTTATAGCGTTTTTTTGGCGGATTTTTATGATTGGCAGCTGTCACACACTAAAAGATGCTTTTTATTGGAAAAAATAGTTTTTGCATCACCACATTTTGAGAGCTATAATTTATCCATATTTTTGCCCACAGAGTCATGTGAGATCTTGTTTTTTGCGGGACGAGTTGCCGTTTTTATTGGTATCATTTTCGTGCACATATTTTTTTTATCGCTTTTTATTCCGATTTTTGGGAGGCGGAATGAACAAAAACCAGCAATTCCTGAAATTCTTTTAGGGGGGTTGTTTATAGCGTTCCACATGTGGTAAAATTGATAAAGCAGCTTTATTCTGCAGGTCAGTATGATTACAGCGATACCTCATTTATATAATTTTTTTATGTTTTGGCGCTTTTACACAATAAAAACTATTTCATATAAAAAAAATAATTGTTTTTGCATCGCTTTATTCTGAGAGCTATAACTTTTTTATTTTTCTGCTGATGATGCTGTATGGTGGCTTTTTTTTTGTGGGACAAGATGACTGTCATGATTCTCAATGGCGAGAGAACATAGCCCAGCATATATGAGAACTAGCTCTTGGAAGATGGAAACTATACTGACCATGAACTAAACCTGCCGCACAACTAGAAGTGGCCGGGTAGCATGCCTACGTTTTTTTTATTCCTAGATGCCCAGCGCCAGCCGGAGAACTACCTAATCCTAGCAGAGGAAAAGACAGTCCTGGCTCACCTCTAGAGAAATTTTCCCAAAAGGCAGACAGAGGCCCCCACATATATTGGCGGTGATTTAAGATGAAATGACAAACGTAGTATGAAAATAGGTTTAGCAAAATCGAGGTCCGCTTACTAGATAGCATGAAGACAGAAAGGGCACTTTCATGGTCAGCAGAAAACCCTATCAAAACACCATCCAGAAATTACTTTAAGACTCTAGCATTAACTCATAACACCAGAGTGGCAATTTCCGCTCACAAGAGCTTTCCAGACACAGTAACGAAACAGCAGCTGTGAACAGGAACAAAATGCAAAAACACACAAGGACAAAAGTCCAACTTAGCTGGGAGTTGTCTAGTAGCAGGAACATGCACAGAAAGGCTACTGATACATTGTTGACCGGCATGAAACTGACAGAGGAGCAAGGTTATATAGCGACTCCCACATCCTGATAGGAGCAGGTGAACAGAGGGGATGATGCACACAAGTTAAATTCCACAAGTGGCCACCGGGGGAGCCCAGAATCAATTTCACAACAGATGACGTTTTCAGCGGTACCATGGTTATTTATATCCGTCTTTTTGATCGCGTGTTATTCCACTTTTTGTTCCACTGTATGATAATAAAGCGTTGTTTTTTGCCTTGTTGTTTTTTTTTTGCGGTGTTCACTGAAGGGGTTAACTAGTGGGATAGTTTTATAGAGCGGGTCGTTACGGACGCAGCGATACCAAATATGTGTACTTTTATTGTTTTTTTAAATTTACATAAATAAATGGATTTACTGGGAAATGTTTTTTTTTTTCCTTTATTTGGGCATTTTTTTTAATTTTATACATTCTATATTTTTTTTTTTACTTTTTACTATTGTCCCAGGGTGGGACATCACTGTATTAGATCAGATCGTTGATCTGACAGTGTGCATAGCACTCTGTCAGATCAACGATCTGACAGAGTTTAGGTGGCTTTCCGGCGCCTGCTCTCAGCAACTCTCAGCAGGCGCAGGCTAGCCAGGTCATTTCATGACCCGGAAGGAGTCCCGCGGCCATCTTGGATCCGGGGACTCCTTCCGGATCACCAGAGCAACGCTATCTCATCACGTTGCTCCGGTGGGAGAGCGCAGGGAGCCCCCGTCCCTGCGCGTTCCCCCTCTATGCCGCTGTCACTACTGACAGCGGCATCAGAGGGGTTAAATGCCCGCGATCGGCGCTAGCTATACAGCTGACACCCGCACCCGATCACCGCGGCGCTCAGCGCGAGACCGCGGTGATCGGTGCGCCGTACTAGTACTGCTGCTGGCACAAATGCAGTGCCGGCAGCGCAGTACTAGTACGGCGCATGTCGCGAAGGGGTTAAAGGGGTATGAATACTTTCCGTACCCACTATATACATACACACGCACATACTATATATATATATATATATATATATATATATATATATATATATATATATATATATATACATATATATATATATATATATATATATATATATATATATATATATACAGTGGGGAACATAAGTATTTGATACGTTGCTGATTTTGCACGTTTTCGCACCTACAAAGAATGTCTGTAATTTTATCGTAGGTACACTTCAACTGTGAAAGGCAGGCTCTAAAAAAAAAATAAAAAAAAAAATTGAAATCACATTGTATAATTTGTGCATAATTAAATTATATTTTATTGCATGAAATATGTATTTGATCACCTATCAACAGCAAGCATTCTGCCTATCATAGACCTGTCTGTTTTTCTTTAATAAGCCCTCCTACTCTGCACTCATTACCTGTATTAACTCCCTCACGACATGCGCTGTACATGTACGGAGCACGTAGGGTCTCCCTATGATGTGGGCTCTGGTTCTGAATCCACATCTTTTCCGATACATGTCAGCTGATTTGAGCAACTGACATGTGCCCCTAACAGCCGCTGGTGGAATCGCAATCACCCGAGGTTGTTAACCTGATGATCGTGCCGGAAGCGCATCACTAATCCCGCCTATCGGTGCCCTTGTCACATGACCGCGTGTTGCCGATGGGTTGGCATCACAACGCTCAGCAGTCGGCGCTCATAGCAAGTATTTTTGCTACACAAAGCAGGACTGCAGCCCTTCTCTGTGTAGCAGTAAATATATTTACAGTGGGGGAATTAAGTATTTGATCCCTTGCTGATTTTGTAAGTTTGCCCACTGACAAAGACATGAACAGTCTTTAATTTTAAGGGTTGGTTAATTTTAACATTGATCGACTTTCAAAAATAAAATCCAGAAAATCACATTGTATACATTTATTTGCATTTTGCAGTGAGAAATAAGTATTTGGTCCCTCTGGAAAACAAGACTTAATGCTTGGTGGCAAAACCCTTGTTGGCGAGTACAGCAGTCAGACGTTTTTTGTAGTTGATGATGAGGTTTGCCCTCTTTGCAGATCATCTCTAAATCATTAAGATTTTGAGGCTGTCGCTTGGCAACTCGGAGATTCAACTCCCTCAAGTTTTCTATGGGATTAAGGTCTGAAGACTGGCTAGGCTACTCCATGACCTTAATGTGCTTCTTTTTGAGCCAATCCTTTGTTGCCTTGGCTGTATGTTTTGGGTTATTGTCTTGCTGGAAGCTCCAACCATGACTTATTTTTAATGTCCTGGCAGAGGGAAGGAGGTTATCACTCAGGATTTTATCGTACATTGCTCTATCTATTCTCCCATTGATGAGGTGAAGTAGTCCTGTGTCCTTAGCAGAGAAACACCCGCAAAAGATAATGTTTCCACCTCCATGCTTGACAGTGGGGACGGTTTTCTTTGGGTCATAGGCAGCATTTCTCTTCCTCCAAACACGGCGAGTTGAGTTAATGCCAAAGACCTCAATTTTGGTCTCATCTAACCACAGCACCTTCTCCCAATCACTCACAGAATCATCCAGGTGTTCATTGGCAAACTTCAGACGGGCCTGCACATGTGCCTTCTTGAACAGGGGGACCTTGCAGACAATGCAGGATTTTAAACCTTTACGGCGTAATGTGTTACCATTGAATTTCTTGGTGACTGTGGTCCCAGCTGCCTTGAGATCATTAACAAGTTCCCTCCATGTAGTTTTAAGCTGATCTCTCACCTTCCTCATGATCAAGGATACCCCCACGAGGTGAGATTTTGCATGGTGCCCAAAGATTGATGTCTATTTGACAGTTATTTTTATTTCTTCCATTTTCTTACTACTCATTTTCTTGCACCAATAGTTGTCTCCTTCTCACCCAGCGTCTTACTTATGGTTTTGTAGCCCGTTCCAGGTTTGTGCAGGTCTATGATCTTGTCCCTGACATCCTTTTAAAGCTCTTTGGTCTTGCCCATGTTGGAGAGGTTAGAGTCTGACTGATTAAATTTTATTTTTGATATTCTATCTCTCAATGTTAAAAATAACCTACCCTTAAAATTATGGACTGTTCATGTCTTTGTCAGTGGGCAAAGTTACAAAATCAGCAAGGGGTCAAATACTTTTTCCCCCCACTGTACATATAACTGGCCCATGATGACCAATCCACTTTCCAGGAAACTGTTCATGTAGGAATGCTCAGACCTGACACCCATAATGTGGTGGTGCACCATCTTGGGAGTCAGGACCGAGCATCCCTACATGAACAGTTTCCTGGAAAATGGATTGGTTGTCGTGAGCCAGTTGAATGGCCACCAAGGTCTCCCAATCTGTCACCCTTAAGGTACCTTCACACTGGACAACTTAACAACGATAACGATAGCGATCCGTGACGTTGCAGCGTCCTGGATAGCGATATCGTTGTGTTTGACACGCAGCAGAGATCAGGATCCTGCTGTGACATCGCTGGTCGGAGCTAGAAAGCCAGCACCTTATTTCGTCGCTGGATCACCCGCTGACATCGCTGAATCGGTGTGTGTGATGCGGATTCAGCGATGTCTTCACTGGTAACCAGGGTAAACATCGGGTTACTAAGCGCAGGGCCGCTCTTAGTAACTCGATGTTTACCCTGGTTACCAGTGTAAATGTAAAAAAAAACAAACACTACATACTTACATTCCGGTGTCTGTCGCGTCCCCCGGCGTCCGCTTCCCTGCACTGTGTCAGCGCCGGCTGGCCGTAAAGCAGAGCACAGCAGTGACGTCACCGCTCTGCTTTAGGGCCGGCGCTTACACAGTGCAGGGAAGCGGACGCCGGGGGACCCGACAGACACCGGAATGTAAGTATGTAGTGTTTTTTTTTTTTTACATTTACACTGGTAACCAGGGTAAACATCGGGTTACTAAGCGCGGCCCTGCGCTTAGTAACCCGATGTTTACCCTGGTTACCCGGGGACTTCGGCATCGTTGGTCGCTGGAGAGCTGTCTGTGTGACAGCTCTCCAGCGACCACACAACGACGAAACAGCGACGCTGCAGCGATCGGCTTCGTTGTCTATATCGCTGCAGCGTCGCTTAATGTGACGGTACCTTTAGACTTTTATCTGTGGGTCATCTGAAGGCAATTGTCTATGCTGTGAAGATACGAGATGTGCAGCATCTGAAACAACAGATACTGGAAGCCTGTGCTAGCATTTCTTCTGCGGTGTTGCTATCAGTGTGTCACGAGTGGGAGAAGAGGATTGCATTGACAATCCAACAAAATGGGCAGCACTTTGAACACATTTTATAAGTGGTCATAAACTTGTAAATATAGAAGCAACAGTGGATTGAATGGCACTAGGAACACTGCCGACAATAGAGATTTTTTTTTTTCTCTCAGTTTACACCCTTTTTTTCCTATTGACGTGCGGCGTCACGCCCCACTGGTAGGTTGGTGCTCAGCATATGTATATAGAATGATTCAATCTTAAAATCCACATAGATCTGCCAAACTGCATGCAATGACTGTAACCAGCTGATTGGACTATTAAAGACTTCAGTTTCACGCAAGCTGGGTGAGTGCCGCATATTTTCTTTCCTTTCTATATAAACTTGTAAATAACTAATGAAAGAATAAAGTTACGTTAAAACCAAGCACACCATTGTTTTTCTTATGAAATTCTCAATACGTTTGATGTGTCACATGACCCTCTTCCCATTGAAAAAAATAAAGTTGGATCCAAAATTGCCATCTTCAAAATGGCCGCCATGGATACCACCCATCCTGAAAAGTTTTCCCCCTTCCATATACTAATGTGCCACAAACAGGAAGTTGATATCACCAACGATTCCAATTTTATTTAGGTGTATACATATAAATGGCCCACCCTGTGTATGTGTGTATATATATATATATATATATATATATATATATATATATATATATATATATATATATATATATATACTGTAGTGCAGCGGGGTTGATGCATTGTGACAGACAGGCAGTTACCACAGGAAAGTTCAAAACAACATCTTTTTAATGTTCAGTGTACTCACAAAATAGAAAACAAAAGGGTATCCTCTGGATCGCAGCCGGGACAAGACAGTTTGTAACGGGTTTCTGTTGCCGTGGGCGACTGCACCGCTGTATACGCTGACGGATGCAGGCCTTTTGGCTCTGCTTGGCTATGTGTTGCTACACACAGGCTGAACCTATGGCAGAGCCTTCTATCTGCACACTTGCAAAACCAAACTGACACACCCAACCATCTGCTGCATGGTTTTTACAAGGAACCTGTGACTCTAGGCCATATGGAAGACCCGGCTGGGAGAAAACGGACTGCCCCACTTCCATCCTGTAGTCCGTTTCAAAAATAAAAGCCCATGGCAGGTTTTCCTAAATCTGCCTTGGACAAATAGTCCACAGTGACACCATCTGCAGCAAGTTGATGCTGCAGCTCTCTGGAGATGGTCTGAGGATTGTCCTTGACTGATCTCACCATTCTTCTTCTCTGCCTTTCTGATGTTTTTCTTGGCCTGCCACTTCTGGCCTTAACAAGAACTGTACCTGTGTTCTTCCATTTCCTTACTATGTTCCTCACAGTGGAAATTAACAGGTTAAATCTCGTAGACAGCTTTTTGTATCCTTCCCCTGAACAACTATGTTCATTAATCTTTGTTTTCAGATCATTTGACAGTTGTTTTGAGGAGCCCATGATGCCACTCTTCAGAGGAGATTCAAACAGGAGAACAACTTGCAAGTGGCCACTTTAAGTAGCTTTTCTCACTATTGCATACACCTAGCTATGAAGTTCAAAACTCAATGAGGTTACAAAACCAAAAAAAGTGCTTTAGTAAGTCAGTAAAAAGTAGGTCGGAGTATTTAAAACAAGAAAATGATAAGGGTGCCCATACTTATGCACCTGTCAAATTTTGTTTGAATGCAGATTGCACATTTTCTGTTAGTACAATAAACCTCATTTCAAGGCAGAAACATTACTGTGTCCAACAGTTATTAGATATATGAAACTGAAATAGCTGTTGCAAAATAAACCATTTTTATAAAACATATAAAACATTAAGCTTAAGATTAATAAGGGTGCCCAATCTTTTTCATATGACTGTGTATATATATATATATATATAGAGAGAGAGAGAGAGAGAGAGAGAGAGAGAGAGAGAGAGTGAAAAAAGGAACAGCACAATGCTCACCGGTGGGTGCTTAGCCTCCTGGATAGAATAGTCCATTCATCTACCCAATATGTATACAAAAATAGAAGAAGAAGGCAGCACTCCAAGTCCTTATCAGGGTGAAAAAAATGTGCAGTTTATTCAGCCCACATCTCTGTGCGACGTTTCGGCTCACACTGAGCCTTTCTCAAGCTTTTTTTTTTCACCCTGATAAGGACTTGGAGTGCTGCCTTCTTCTTCTATTTTTGTGTATATATATATATATATATATATATATATATATATATATATATATTGACATCTGTTATTGCCAACAAATGATATATAACAAAATATTGAGATGAACTTTTGTTAATGACCAAAATAAATCTTGTCAAATCAGACAAGGTGATTTTCTGGATTTGTTTTCTCATTTTGACTCTCATAGTTGTGGTCTACCTATGATGTCAAATACAGGCCTCTCTCATCTTTTTAAGTGGGGGAACTTTGAAAATTGGTGGCTGACTAAATACTTTTTTCCCCACTGTATAAAATATATATATATATATATACATACAGTGCCTACAAGTAGTATTCAACCCCCTGCAGATTTAGCAGGTTTACACATTTGGAATTAACTTGGCATTGTGACATTTGGACTGTAGATCAGCCTGGAAGTGTGAAATGCACTGCAGCAAAAAAGAATGTTATTTCTTTGTTTGTTTGTTTTTTAAATTGGGAAAAGTATTTTCAGAGGGTCATTTATTATTCAACCCCTCAACCCACCAGAATTCTGTTTGGTTCCCCTAAAGTATTAAGAAGTAGTTCAGGCACAAAGAACAATGAGCTTCACATGTTTGGATTAATTATCTCTTTTTCCAGCCTTTTCTGACTATTTAAGACCCTCCCCAAACTTGTGAACAGCACTCATACATGGTCAACATGGGGAAGACAAAGGAGCATTCCAAGGCCATCAGAGACAAGATCGTGGAGGGTCACAAGGCTGGCAAGGGGTACAAAACCCTTTCCAAGGAGTTGGGCCTACCTGTCTCCACTGTTGGGAGCATCATCCGGAAGTGGAAGGCTTATGGAACTACTGTTAGCCTTCCACGGCCTGGACAGCCTTTGAAAGTTTCCTCCCGTGCCGAGGCCAGGCCTGTCCGAAGAGTCAAGGCTAACCCAAGGACAACAAGGAAGGAGCTCCGGGAAGATCTCATGGCAGTGGGGACATTGGTTTCAGTCAATACCATAAGTAACGTACTCCACCGCAATGGTCTCCGTTCCAGACGAGCCCATAAGGTACCTTTACTTTCAAAGCGTCATGTCAAGGCTCGTCTACAGTTTGCTCATGATCACTTGGAGGACTCTGAGACTGACTGGTTCAAGGTTCTCTGGTCTGATGAGACCAAGATCGAGATCTTTGGTGCCAACCACACACGTGACGTTTGGAGACTGGATGGCACTGCATACGACCCCACGAATACCATCCCTACAGTCAAGCATGGTGGTGGCAGCATCATGCTGTGGGGCTGTTTCTCAGCCAAGGGGCCTGGCCATCTGGTCCACATCCATGGGAAGATGGATAGCACGGCCTATCTGGAGATTTTGGCCAAGAACCTCCGCTCCTCCATCAAGGATCTTAAGATGGGTCGTCATTTCATCTTCCAACAAGACAACGACCCAAAGCACACAGCCAAGAAAACCAAGGCCTGGTTCAAGAGGCAAAAAATCAAGGTGTTGCAGTGGCCTAGTCAGTCTCCTGACCTTAAGCCAATTGAAAACTTGTGGAAGGAGCTCAAGATTAAAGTCCACATGAGACACCCAAAGAACCTAGATAACTTGGAGAAGATCTGCATGCAGGAGTGGGCCAAGATAACTCCAGAGACCTGTGCCGGCCTGATCAGGTCTTATAAAAGACGATTATTAGCTGTAATTGCAAACAAAGGTTATTCCACAAAATATTAAACCTAGGGGTTGAATAATAATTGACCCACACTTTTATGTTTAAAATTTATAAAAATTTAACTGAGCAACAAAACTTTTTGGTTTGCAAGATTTATGCATCTGTTAATAAATCCTGCTCTTGTTTGAAGTTTGAAGGCTCTAACTTATTTGCATCTTATTAAACCTGCTAAATCTGCAGGGGGTTGAATACTACTTGTAGGCACTGTACATATATACACTGCTCAAAAAAATAAAGGAAACTCTTAAACAACAGAATATAACTCCAAGTAAATCAAACTTCTGTGAAATCAAACTGTCCACTTTGGAAGCAACATTGATTGACAATCAATTTCACATGCTGTTGTGCAAATGGAATGGACAACAGGTGGAAATTACTGGCAATTATCAAGACACACTTAATAGAGGAGTGGTTCTGCAGGTGGGGACCACAGACCACATCTCAGTACCAATGCTTTCTGGCTGATGTTTTGGTCACTTTTGAATGTTGGTTGTGCTTTCACACTCGTGGTAGCATGAGACGGCTCTACAACCCACACAAGTGGCTCAGGTAGTGCAGCTCATCCAGGATGGCACATCAATGCGACCTGTGGCAAGGTTTGCTGTGTCTGTCAGCGTAGCGTCCAGAGGCTGCAGGCGCTACCATGAGACAGGCCAGTACACCAGGAAATGTTGAAGGGGCCGTAGGGGGGCAACAACCCAGCAGCAAAACCGCTACCTCAGCCTTTGTGCAAGGAGGAACAGGAGGAGCACTGCCAGAGCCCTGCAAAATGACCAACAGCAGGCTACAAATGTGCATGTGTCTGCACAAACAGTTAGAAACCGACTCCATGAGGATGTTCTGAGTGCCTGACATCCACAGATGGGGGTTGTGCTCACAGCCCAACACCGTGCAGGACGCTTGGCATTTGCCACAAAACACCAGGATTGGCAAATTCACCACTGGCGCCCTGTGCTCTTCACAGATGAAAGCAGGTTCACACTGAACACATGTGACAGACGTGAAAGAGTCTGGAGACGCCGTGGAGAGCGATCTACTGCCTGCAACATCCTTCAGCATGACTGGTTTGGCAGTGGGCCAGTAATGGTGTGGGGTGGCATTTCTTTGGAGGGCCGCACAGCCCTCCATGTGCTCGCCAGAGGTAGCCTACCATTAGGTACCAAGATGAGATCCTCAGACCCCTTGTGAGACCATATGCTGGTGCAATTGGCCCTGGGTTCCCCCTAATGCAGGACAATGCCAGACCTCATGTGGCTGGAGTGTGTCAGCAGTTCCAGCAAGATGAAGGCATTGAAGCTATGGACTGGCCCGCCCGTTCCCCAGACCTAAATCCGATTGAACACATCTGGGACATCATATCTTGCATCATCCACCGTTACGTTGCACCACAGACTGTCCAGGAGTTGGAGGATGCTTTAGTCCAGGTCTGGGAGTAGACCCCTCAGGAGTACATCCGCCGCCTCATCAGGAGCATGCCCAAGTGTTGTAGGGAGGTCATACAGGCACGTGGAGGCCACACACACACAACTGAGCATCATTTCCTTGCTTTGAGCCATTTCCACTGAAGGTGGATCAGTCTGTAACTTGATTTTCCACTTTGATTTTGAGTATTCTTCCAAATCCAGGCCTCCGTGAGATATTAATTTTGATTTACATAGATAATTTTTATGTTTTTTTGCTCTCAACGCTTTCCACTATGTAGTGAATAAAGATTTACAACTGGAATATTTTATTCAGTGATGTCTAGGATGTGGGATTTTAGTGATCCCTTTATTTTTTTGAGCAGTATAGAAATATATATATACATACATATATATATATATATAGAGAGAGAGAGAGAGAGAGAGAAAAAAAAGAGAAAAAATTGGAACAGCACCAGATACTACCTTAAAGATGTGCAAAGTTTCCCCAACCAGTATTCAAATGGTTTTCAAAATACAAATAAAAAAGGAAAACAGCACGAAAAACTAAAAAAAAGGTGGACTTTATTGCCCAAACGGCGTGCTACGCCGTTTGGGCAATAAAGTCCACTTTCTTTGAGTTTTTCGTGCTGTTTCCCATATATATATATATATATATATATATATATATATATATATATATATATATATATATATATATATATATACATATATATATATATATATATATATATATATATATATATATATATATATATATATATATATATATAGCGGTGCAGTGACCAATGTTACAGCCAGGGGGCGCTGTGTGTGCACTTCAAGATGCACTTGGAGGCATAGTTGTGATAAGACAAAGTCCTGCAAAATTATAGATGGCCGGTATGTGTGTCGCAGAGGAGGACACTCTGCGCTGTCAGTTTGAAGATTATGTTGTGGTCTGGGACCTGTAGTCCCACATGTAAATGTGTAGTTTTATTGGAAGACTGGCAGGGCTAGTTATGAGAGATGGGAGGGTCAAACTAGCCACACACACCCACACTCCCAGCCAGGGGAGTGGTTACAGGTATGTAATGTGACCAGGGTGTGGGTCACATGGTTCCTGTGTTTGGATCTGAGTGGTCCAAGTGCAAGGCCCTGGAAGCCTGTGTTGGAAATCCTGGGAATTCCTAAATAGCACATGGTTGGGCTTTGGCACTGAGTGGCCTGTGTGCTGTAGGTCCTGGATGGTCAGTGTTGGAGTCTCCTGGGAGTGGAGACGTCCTGGAAGCACCTAGAGACCGTGGACCTGGACGGTCAGTGTTGGAGGCTCCTGGGAGTGGAGACGTCCTGGAAGCACTGTGAGACCGTCGACCTGGACAGTCCGTGTTGAGGACCTGGGACTGACGTGGAGTCAACCTGTGGAGGAGGAGCTCCTGAGAGGTAACCCCTGGTATGGGGAAAAAGAACTGTGTACGCTAACATAGGACAGTTGTTGAACTGTGCAGTCACCCGGTGACTGGAGAGATACAGGCTTGCATAATGAATGATTTGCAAAGGCATATATGATGAAGTAAAGGACTATGTGAGGTCTGTGATACGTAACATGGCCTACACTGGTTTATGCTGAGAGTATAATAAACCACATGGACTGCTTATCTGAAAAAACCGTGCCTGTCTATGATTATTCTGCTGCCAAGCGAGTGTCCCCCAAGACACGTGGGTGAAACGCTACTATATATATATATATATATATATATATATATATATATCAGGCCCTGATTATATACGTTTCATACAATTATCCCCTGTATAATGTATAATATACCTGTGCAGTGTGCCCTTACAGATAAGCATTATATATATATAATTCCCTGCTTATATACATTACATACAAGTATCCCCTGTATAATGTACCGTATTTTCCGGCGTATAAGACGACTTTTTAACCCCTAAAAATTGTCCCAAAAGTCGGGGGTCGTCTTATACGCCAGGTACGGCATGTGCAGGGAGCGATCCTGGATGTTCCCAGGGTCTGAAGGAGAGGAAACTCTCCTTCAGGCCCTGGGATCCATATTTATGTAAAAAATAAAGAATAAAAAATATGTATATACTCACCCCTCCGAGAAGCCTGGCTGTCACCGCTGCAAGCGTCTGCCTCCGTTCCTAAGAATTGCAGAGCGTGAAGGACCTTCGATGACGTCACGGTCAGGTGACCGGTCACATGAGCGGTCACGGACCAATCACAGGACTGCGACGTCATTGAGGGTCCTTCATGCTCTGCAATTCTTAGGAACGGAGGCAGACGCTTGCAGCAGTGACAGCCAGGCTTCTCGGAGGGGTGAGTATATACATATTTTTTATTTTTATTCTTTATTTTTAACATGAATATGGATCCCAGGGCCTGAAGGAGAGTCTCCTCTCCTTCAGACCCTGGGAACCACACGCCGTATAAGATGACTGGGCGTATAAGATGACCCCCGTCTTATAGAGCGGGCATATCCCAAATTCCATATTTTATATGGAAAAGTTGGGGTCGTCTTATACGCCCAGTCGTCTTATACACCAGAAAATACGGTATATACCTGTGTACTGTGCGCCTACAGATAAGCATTACATATATATATATATATATATATATATATATATATATATATATATATATATATATACACACTCACCGGCCACTTTATTAGGTACACCATGCTAGTAACGGGTTGGACCCCCTTTTGCCTTCAGAACTGCCTCAATTCTTCGTGGCATAGATTCAACAAGGTGCTGGAAGCATTCCTCAGAGATTTTGGTCCATATTGACATGATGGCATCACACAGTTGCCGCAGATTTGTCGGCTGCACATCCCAAAGATGCTCCATACAAGGCAGGATGGATCCATGCTTTCATGTTGTTTACGCCAAATTCTGACCCTACCATCCGAATGTCGCAGCAGAAATCGAGACTCATCAGACCAAGCAACGTTTTTCCAATCTTCTACTGTCCAATTTCGATGAGCTTGTACAAATTGTAGCCTCAGTTTCCTGTTCTTAGCTGAAAGGAGTGGTACCCGGTGTGGTCTTCTGCTGCTGTAGCCCATCTGCCTCAAAGTTCGACGCACTGTGCGTTCAGAGATGCTCTTAGGCCTACCTTGGTTGTAACGGGTGGCGATTTGAGTCACTGTTGCCTTTCTATCAGCTCGAACCAGTCTGCCCATTCTCCTCTGACCTCTGGCATCAACAAGGCATTTCCGCCCACAGAACTGCCGCTCACTGGATTTTTTTTCTTTTTCGGACCATTCTCTGTAAACCCTAGAGATGGTTGTGCGTGAAAATCCCAGTAGATCAGCAGTTTCTGAAATACTCAGACCAGCCCTTCTGGCACCAACAACCATGCCACGTTCAAAGGCACTCAAATCACCTTTCTTCCCCATACTGATGCTCGGTTTGAACTGCAGGAGATTGTCTTGACCATGTCTACATGCCTAAATGCACTGAGTTGCCGCCATGTGATTGGCTGATTAGAAATTAAGTGTTAACAAGAAGTTGGACAGGTGTACCTAATAAAGTGGCCAGTGAGTGTATATATATATATCAGGCCCTGCTTATACACATTACATACAATTATCCCCTGAATAATGTATGTACCTGTGTGCTGTGATCCTACAGATAAGCATTTTGTATATATACACACATATATATATATATATATATATATATATGTGTGTATATATACAAAATGCTTATCTGTAGGATCACAGCACACAGGTACATACATTATTCAGGGGATAATTGTATGTAATGTGTATAAGCAGGGCCTGATATATATATATACACTCACCGGCCACTTTATTAGGTACACCTGTCCAACTTCTTGTTAACACTTAATTTCTAATCAGCCAATCACATGGCGGCAACTCAGTGCATTTAGGCATGTAGACATGGTCAAGACAATCTCCTGCAGTTCAAACCGAGCATCAGTATGGGGAAGAAAGGTGATTTGAGTGCCTTTGAACGTGGCATGGTTGTTGGTGCCAGAAGGGCTGGTCTGAGTATTTCAGAAACTGCTGATCTAATCTAAATCCAGTGAGCGGCAGTTCTGTGGGCGGAAATGCCTTGTTGATGCCAGAGGTCAGAGGAGAATGGGCAGACTGGTTCGAGCTGATAGAAAGGCAACAGTGACTCAAATCGCCACCCGTTACAACCAAGGTAGGCCTAAGAGCATCTCTGAACGCACAGTGCGTCGAACTTTGAGGCAGATGGGCTACAGCAGCAGAAGACCACACCGGGTACCACTCCTTTCAGCTAAGAACAGGAAACTGAGGCTACAATTTGTACAAGCTCATCGAAATTGGACAGTAGAAGATTGGAAAAACGTTGCTTGGTCTGATGAGTCTCGATTTCTGCTGCGACATTCGGATGGTAGGGTCAGAATTTGGCGTAAACAACATGAAAGCATGGATCCATCCTGCCTTGTATGGAGCATCTTTGGGATGTGCAGCCGACAAATCTGCGGCAACTGTGTGATGCCATCATGTCAATATGGACCAAAATCTCTGAGGAATGCTTCCAGCACCTTGTTGAATCTATGCCACGAAGAATTGAGGCAGTTCTGAAGGCAAAAGGGGGTCCAACCCGTTACTAGCATGGTGTACCTAATAAAGTGGCCGGTGAGTGTATATTCTCAGGCCCTGCTTATATACATTACATACAATTGTTATTATTATTTATTTATATAGCACCATTAATTCCATGGAGCTGTACTTGAGAAAGGGGTTACGTACACAGTTATAGATGTCGTTTACAGTAAATAAATTTACAATGACAGATTGGTACATTCTTCCGGACTTACATTCTATGGGATAATGGGGAAGACACAGGTTGGGGGTGCAGCAGCTCTGATGGCGGTGAGGCGGCAGCTCTGGTGGTGGTGAGGTGGCAAAATGGTTATTGCAGGCTGTAGGCTTTCCTGAAGAGATGGGTTTTCAGGTTCCGTCTGAAGGATCCGAGGGTGGTGGATAATCGGACGTGTTGAGGCGTGGAATTCCAGAGGATGGGTGATATTCGGTAGAAATCTTGGAGGCTGTTGTGTGAGGAATAAAGACGTATGGAGGAGAGTAGGAGGTCTTGGGAGGATCGAAGATTACGTGGGGGAAGATATTGGGAGATTAGTTCAGAGATATAGGGAGGGGACAGGTTGTGGATGGCTTTGTAGATCGGTGTTAGTAGTTTGAACTGGATTAGTTGGGGAATTGGGAGCCAGTGGAGGGATCTGCAGAGGGGAGAAGCAGGAGAGTAGCGAGGAGAGAGGTGGATTAGCCAGGCAGCAGAGTTGAGGACAGACAGGAGCGGTGCAAGAGAGTTAGCGGGGAGGCCACAGAGGGTGTTGCAGTAATTAAGGCGGGAGATGATGAGGGCATGCACAAGAGTTTTAGTAGCTTGTGGGCTGAGGAAGGGACGGATTCTGGCAATATTTTTGAGTTGGAGGCGACAGGAGGTGGCAAGAGTTTGGACGTGCGGTTTGAAGGACAGGCTAGAGTCTAGAGTTACCCCGAGGCAGCGGATTTCAGGTGTGGGAGAGAGCGTGATGCCGTTTACCATAATAGATACAGTACAGACCAAAAGTTTGGACACACCTTCTCATGTAAAGATTTTTCTGCATTTTCATGACTATGAAAATTGTACATTCACACTGAAGGCATCAGAACTATGAATTAACACATGTGGAATTATATACTTAACAAAAAAGTGTGAAACAACTGAAATTATGTCTTATATTCTAGGTTCTTCAAAGTAGCCACCTTTTGCTTTGATGACTGCTTTGCACACTCTTGGCATTCTCTTGATAAGCTTCAAGAGGTAGTCACCGGGAATGGTTTTCACTTCACATGTGTGCCCTGTCAGGTTTAATAAATGGGATTTCTTGCCTTATAAATGGGGTTGGGACCATCAGTTGTGTTGTGCAGAAGTCTGGTGGATACACAGCTGATAGTCCTACTGAATAGACTGTTAGAATTTGAATTATGGCAAGAAAAAAGTAGCTAAGTAAAGAAAAAAGAGTGGCCATCATTACTTTAAGAAATGAAGGTCAGTCAGTCCCAAAAATTGGGAAAACTTTAAAAGTGTCCCCAAGTACAATGGCAAAAACCATCAAGCGCTACAAAGAAACTGGCTCACATGAGGACTGCCCCAGGAAAGGAAGACCAAGAGTCACCTCTGCTTCTGAGGATAAGTTTATCCGAGTCACCAGCCTCAGAAATCGCAGGTTATCAGCAGCTCAGATTAGAGTCCAAGTCAATGCCACACAGAGTTCTAGCAGCAGACACATCTCTACAACAACTGTTAAGAGGAGACTTTGTGCAGCAGGCCTTCATGGTAAAATAGCTGTTAGGAAACCACTGCTAAGGACAGGCAACACGCAGAAGAGACTTGTTTGGGCTAAAGAACACAAGGAATGGAAATTAGACCAGTGTAAATCTGTGCTTTGGTCTGATGAGTCCAAATTTGAGATCTTTGGTTCCAACAGTCTTTACGCGACTGTCATGATCTCTGCAGGCAGAGATCATAGCAAGCCTATAGAGGGACAAGCTCTCGGAAGATGGAACTATACTGACCATGAACTAAGCCTGCCGCGCAACTAGAAATAGCCAGGTAGCATTTCCTATTTATCGCTAGATGCCCAGCTCTGGCCTAAGACCTAAATAGCTAGCAGAGGGAAATATAAGACCTGGCTCACCTCTAGAGAAATATTCCAAAGAAGACAGTAGCCCCCCACATATAATGACGGTGAGTTCAGATGAAACAACAAACGCAGCAGGAAAATAGTCTTAGCAAATTGGAGGTCCGCTTACTAGATAGCAGAAGACAGATAGTATACTTTCATGGTCAGCAGAAAAACACTAACAAAACACCATCCAGAGATTACCTTAAACTCTGGCATTAACTCATAACGCCAGAGTAGCAATCCCTGATCAACGAGAGCTTTCCAGACACAGTAACAAAACTTCAGCTGTGAACTGGAACAAATAGGCAAAACAAAACATGGACAAAAGTCCAACTTATCTAGTAGTAGTCTAGAAGCAGGAACAAGCACTGAGAGGCATCAGATAACATTGTTGACCGGCAAGAAACCACCAGAGAAATGAGCTTAAATAGCGACACCCACTACTGATGGAACCAGGTGAAACAGGAAAGAGGATGACAAGTCCAATTCCACAAGCGGCCACCGGGGGAGCCCAGAATCCAAATTCACAACAGTACCCCCCCCTCAAGGAGGGGGCACCGAACCCTCACCAGATCCACCAGGGCGACCAGGATGAGCCCTATGGAAGGCACGAACAAGATCAGAAGCATGAACATCAGATGCATTGACCCAAGAATTATCCTCCTGGCCGTAACCCTTCCAGTTGACCAGATACTGGAGTCTCCGTCTGGAAACACGAGAGTCCAAAATTTTCTCCACAACGTACTCCAACTCACCCTCAACCAACACCGGAGCAGGAGGCTCAACTGAAGGTACCACAGGTACCTCATACCTGCGCAATAACGACCGATGAAAAACGTTATGAATGGAAAAGGACGCAGGGAGGTCCAAACGGAAAGAAACAGGATTAAGAATCTCCAATATTCTATAAGGGCCGATGAACCGAGGTTTAAACTTAGGAGAAGAGACCCTCATAGGGACAAAACGAGAAGACAACCACACCAAATCTCCAACACAAAGCCGAGAACCAACACGACGATGACGGTTGGCAAAACGCTGAGTCTTCTCCTGGGACAACTTCAAATTGTCCATAACCTGCCCCCAGATGTGATGCAATCTCTCCACCACCGCATCCACTCCAGGACAATCCGAGGATTCCACCTGACCGGAGGAAAATCGAGGGTGAAACCCCGAATTACAGAAAAACGGGGACACCAAGGTGGAAGAGCTGGCCCGATGATTGAGGGCGAACTCTGCCAATGGCAAAAAAGCAACCCAATCATCCTGGTCAGCAGAGACAAAACACCTCAGATATGTCTCCAGGGTCTGATTAGTCCGCTCGGTCTGGCCATTAGTCTGAGGGTGAAAAGCAGATGAAAAAGACAAATCTATGCCCATCCTAGCACAGAATGCCCGCCAAAATCTAGACACAAATTGGGTACCTCTGTCAGAAACAATATTCTCAGGAATACCGTGCAATCGGACAACATTCTGAAAAAACAGAGGAACCAACTCAGAAGAAGAAGGCAACTTGGGCAGAGGAACCAAATGGACCATTTTAGAGAAACGGTCACAGACCACCCAGATGACAGACATCTTCTGGGAAACAGGCAGATCTGAAATAAAATCCATCGAGATGTGTGTCCAAGGCCTCTTAGGAATAGGCAAGGGCAACAGCAGTCCGCTAGCCCGAGAACTACAAGACTTGGCCCGAGCACAAACGTCACATGACTGCACAAAGACTCGCACATCTCGTGACAGGGAAGGCCACCAGAAGGATCTTGCCACCAAATCCCTGGTACCAAAAATTCCGGGATGACCTGCCAATGCAGAAGAATGTACCTCAGAGATGACTCTGCTGGTCCAATCATCCGGAACAAACAGTCTATCAGGCGGACAACGATCCGGTCTATCCGCCTGAAACTCTTGCAAGGACCGCCGCAGATCAGGAGAAACGGCCGACAAAATTACTCCCTCCCTAAGGATACCTGTGGGTTCAGAATTACCAGGAGAGTCCGGGTCAAAACTCCTAGAAAGGGCATCTGCCTTAACATTCTTAGAACCCGGTAGGTATGACACCACAAAATTAAAGCGAGAAAAAAATAAAGACCAGCGCGCCTGTCTAGGATTCAGGCGTCTGGCAGTCTCAAGATAAATCAAATTTTTGTGGTCAGTCAATACCACCACCTGATGCCTAGCCCCCTCGAGCCAATGGCGCCACTCCTCAAACGCCCACTTCATGGCCAAAAGCTCCCGATTCCCAACATCATAATTCCGCTCTGCGGGCGAAAATTTGCGAGAAAAGAAGGCACAAGGCCTAATGACGGAGCAGTCGGAACCTTTCTGCGACAACACTGCCCCAGCTCCGATCTCCGAAGCGTCAACCTCAACCTGAAAAGGCAGATTCACATCAGGCTGACGCAACACAGGGGCAGAGGCAAAACGGCGCTTAAGCTCCTGAAAGGCCTCTACAGCATGAGGGGACCAATTAGCAACATCAGCGCCTTGTCTGGTCAAATCAGTCAGTGGTTTAACGACATCCGAAAAACCAGCAATAAATCGGCGGTAAAAGTTGGCAAAGCCCAAAAATCTCTGAAGACCCTTAAGAGAGGAGGGCTGAGTCCAGTCACAAATAGCTTGCACCTTGACGGGATCCATCTCAATGGAAGAGGGAGAAAAAATATACCCCAAAAAGGAAATTTTCTGGACCCCAAAAACGCACTTAGACCCCTTCACACATAAAGAATTAGACCGCAGAACCTGAAAAACTCTCCTGACCTGCTGGACATGAGAGTCCCAGTCATCAGAAAAAATCAGAATATCATCCAGATATATTATCATAAATTTATCCAGAAAATCGCGGAAAATATCATGCATAAAAGACTGGAAAACTGAAGGGGCATTAGAAAGACCAAAAGGCATGACCAAATACTCAAAGTGGCCCTCGGGCGTATTAAATGCGGTCTTCCACTCATCCCCCTGCCTGATCCGCACCAAATTATACGCCCCACGAAGATCAATTTTAGAGAACCACTTAGCACCCTCTATACGAGCAAACAAATCAGTAAGCAATGGCAATGGGTATTGATACTTAACAGTGATCTTATTCAGAAGCCGATAATCAATACATGGTCTCAAAGAGCCGTCTTTTTTTGAGACAAAGAAAAACCCAGCTCCCAAGGGAGAAGAAGATGGACGAATATGTCCCTTTTCCAAAGACTCCTTTATATATTCCCGCATAGCAGCATGTTCCGGCACAGACAGATTAAACAAACGACCCTTGGGATATTTACAACCCGGTATCAAATCTATGGCACAATCGCACTCACGGTGCGGAGGTAACGACCCAAGCTTGGGTTCGTCAAAGACATCTTGATAATCAGAGAGGAACTCAGGGACTTCAGAGGGAATGGACGACGAAATAGAAACCAAAGGTAAGTCCCCATGAATACCCTTACATCCCCAGCTCAACACAGACATTGCTCTCCAGTCCAAGACTGGGTTGTGAGACTGCAACCATGGCAATCCCAGTACCAAATCGTCATGTAAATTATACAGCACCAGGAAACGAATAATCTCCTGGTGATCCGGATTGATACACATGGTTACTTGTGTCCAGTATTGTGGTTTATTATTAGCCAATGGGGTGGAGTCAATCCCCTTCAGAGGAATAAGAGTCTCCAAAGGCTCTAAATCAAAACCCCAACGATTGGCAAAGGACCAATCCATAAGACTCAGAGCGGCGCCAGAGTCAACATAGGCGTCCGTGGCAATGGATGACAAAGAGCAAATCAGGGTTACAGACAAAATAAACTTAGACTGAATGGTGCCAATGGAAACAGACTTATCAAGCTTCTTTGTACGCCTAGAGCATGCTGATATAACATGAGTAGAATCCCCACAATAGAAACACAATCCATTCTTCCGTCTAAAATTCTGTCGCTCGCTCCTGGACAGAATTCTATCACACTGTATACTTTCTGGCGTCTTTTCCATAGACACCGCCAGATGGTGCACCGGTTTGCGCTCCCGCAGACGCCTATCAATCTGAATAGCCATTGTCATGGACTCATTCAGACCTGCAGGCACAGGGAACCCCACCATAACATCCTTAACGGCATCAGAGAGACCTTCTCTGAAAGTTGCCGCCAAGGCGCACTCATTCCACTGAGTAAGCACAGACCATTTACGGAATTTTTGGCAGAAAACTTCAGCTTCGTCTTGCCCCTGAGATAGTGCCATCAAAGTTTTTTCTGCCTGAAGTTCCAAATGAGGTTCCTCATAAAGCAAGCCCAAGGCCAGAAAAAACGCATCCACATCGCGTAACGCAGGATCCCCTGCTGGCAATGAGAAGGCCCAATCTTGAGGGTCACCCCTGAGCAAGGAAATCACAATCCTAACCTGCTGAGCAGGGTCTCCAGCTGAACGAGACTTCAGGGACAAATAAAGCTTACAATTATTTCGGAAATTCTGGAAGCTAGCTCTATTCCCTGTGAAGAACTCCGGCAAAGGAATTCTCGGCTCAGATACCGGAGCATGTACCACAAAATCTTGTAAATTTTGTACTTTCGTGATGAGATTATTCAAACCCGTAGTTACACTCTGGAGATCCATTATTGTCAGGTGCACACAGAGCCATACAGAGATTAGGAGGAGAGAGAAAAAAGACTGCAGCAAGGCAGACTGGAGGAAAAAAAAAAAAAAAAAAAAAAAAAATTCCAGCAGACTTCTTATAACTCTCCTTTCTCAACCTGGGTCTTTAACACTTTATGGGCCGGTCAAACTGTCATGATCTCTGCAGGCAGAGATCATAGCAAGCCTATAGAGGGACAAGCTCTCGGAAGATGGAACTATACTGACCATGAACTAAGCCTGCCGCGCAACTAGAAATAGCCAGGTAGCATTTCCTATTTATCGCTAGATGCCCAGCTCTGGCCTAAGACCTAAATAGCTAGCAGAGGGAAATATAAGACCTGGCTCACCTCTAGAGAAATATTCCAAAGAAGACAGTAGCCCCCCACATATAATGACGGTGAGTTCAGATGAAACAACAAACGCAGCAGGAAAATAGTCTTAGCAAATTGGAGGTCCGCTTACTAGATAGCAGAAGACAGATAGTATACTTTCATGGTCAGCAGAAAAACACTAACAAAACACCATCCAGAGATTACCTTAAACTCTGGCATTAACTCATAACGCCAGAGTAGCAATCCCTGATCAACGAGAGCTTTCCAGACACAGTAACAAAACTTCAGCTGTGAACTGGAACAAATAGGCAAAACAAAACATGGACAAAAGTCCAACTTATCTAGTAGTAGTCTAGAAGCAGGAACAAGCACTGAGAGGCATCAGATAACATTGTTGACCGGCAAGAAACCACCAGAGAAATGAGCTTAAATAGCGACACCCACTACTGATGGAACCAGGTGAAACAGGAAAGAGGATGACAAGTCCAATTCCACAAGCGGCCACCGGGGGAGCCCAGAATCCAAATTCACAACACGCGACACAGAAAAGGTGAATGGATGGACTCTACATGCCTGGTTCCCACCGTGAAGCATGGAGGAGGAGGTGTGATGGTGTGGGGGTGCTTTGCTTGTGACACTGTTGGGGATTTATTCAAAATTGAAGGTATACTGAACCAGCATGGCTACCACAGCATCTTGCAGTGGCATGCTATTCCATCCGGTTTGCGTTTAGTTGGACAATCGTTTATTTTTCAACAGGACAATGACCCAAACACACCTCCAGGCTGTGTAAGGGCTATTTGACCAAGAAGGAGAGTGATGGGGTGCTACGCCAGATGACCTGGCCTCCATAGTCTTCAGACTTGAACCCAATCGAGATGGTTTGGGGTGAACTGGACCGCAGAGTGAAGGCAAAAGGGCCAACAAGTGCTAAGCATCTCTGGGAACTCCTTCAAGATTGTTGGAAGACCATTTCCGGTGACTACCTCTTGCAGCTCATCAAGAGAATGCCAAGAGTGTGCAAAGCAGTCATCAAAGCAAAAGGTGGCTACTTTGAAGAACCTAGAATATAAGACATAATTTCAGTTGTTTCACACTTTTTTGTTAAGTATATAATTCTACATGTGTTAATTCATAGTTTTGATGCCTTCAGTGTGAATGTACAATTTTCATAGTCATGAAAATACAGAAAAATCTTTACATGAGAAGGTGTGTCCAAACTTTTGATCTGTACGGTAGATCAGGTAGGGGGGATACGCGAGATGGGGGAAAGATGATGAGTTCGGTTTTGTCTACATTGAGTTTTAGGAAGCAAGGGGTGAAGAAGGAGGATATGGCTGATAGACACTCCAGGATTCTGGACACAGAGAGGTGACATCTGGGCCAGAGAGGTAGATCTGAGTGTTGTCCGCATACAGGTGGAACTGGAAGCCATGGGACTTTGAGTTGTCCTAGGCCAAGGGTAAAGATGGAAAAAAGTAGGGGCCCTAGGACAGATCCTTGAGGGACTCCAACAGAGAGAGGGCAGGATGAGGAGGTAGTGTGGCAGTAGGAAACGCTAAGGCTAAGTGCACACGTCGCACAATTGCTGCGGAAATTTCCACGGCAATTCTGCAACTCCTGCCACAGGTATATCGCCTGCGGAATTGGCATGCATATTCCTGCTAAAAACTAGCGTTTTGCAAGCATAATTAGCTTGCAGAATGCTAGTGTTTTCCAAGCGATCTGTAGCATCGCTTGGAAAACTGATTGACAGGTTGGTCACACTTGTCAAACACAGTGTTTGACAAGTGTGACCAACTTTTTACTATTGATGCTGCCTATGCAGCATCAATAGTAATGGTCACACTTGTCAAACACAGTGTTTGACAAGTGTGACCAACTTTTTACTATTGATGCTGCCTATGCAGCATCAATAGTAAAAGATATAATGTTAAAAATAATTAAAAAAAATAAAAAAAATGGTTATTCTCACATTCCGAAGGCAGCCGATCTCCTCAGCGGCTTCCGTTCCTATAGATGCTTTGTGTGCAGGACCTGTGATGACGTCACGTTTCCACGATGCCATCGCGGTCACGTGACCGCAACGTCATCGCAGGTCCTTCACACAAAGCATCCATGGGAACGGAAGCGGCCGCGTGCACCGCTGAGAGGCGGGAAGACTTCGGGGTCATCAGAAGGTGTGTATATCTCTTTTTTTTATTATTATTATTATTATTATTATTTATTTTTATAGCGCCATTTATTCCATGGCGCTTTACATGTGAGGAGGGGTATACATAATAAAAACAAGTACAATAATCTTAAACAATACAAGTCATAACTGGTACAGGAGGAGTGAGGACCCTGCCCTCGAAGGCTCACAATCTACAAGGGATGGGTGAGAATACAGTAGGTGAGGATAGAGCTGGTCATGCAGCGGTTTGGTTGATCGGTGGTTACTGCAGGTTGTAGGCTTGTTGGAAGAGGTGGGTCTTCAGGTTCTTTTTGAAGATTTCGATGGTAGGCGAGAGTCTGATGTGTTGTGGTAGAGGGTTCCAGAGTAGGGGTGATACGCGAGAGAAATCTTGTATGCGATTGTGGGAAGAGGAGATAAGAGGGGAGTAGAGAAGGAGATCTTGTGAGGATCAGAGGTTGCGTGTAGGTAAGTACCGGGAGACGAGGTCACAGATGTATGGAGGAGACAGGTTGTGGATGGCTTTGTATGTCATGGTTAGGGTTTTGTACTGGAGTCTCTGGGCAATGGGGAGCCAGTGAAGGGATTGACAGAGGGGAGAGGCAGGGGAATAGTGGGGGGGCAGGTGGATTAGTCAGGCAGCAGAGTTTAGAATAGATTGGAGGGGTGTGAGAGTGTTCGAGGGGAGGCCACAGAGCAGGAGGTTGCAGTAGTCAAGGCGAGAGATGATGAGGGCATGGACTAGGGTTTTTGCAGATTCTTGGTTGAGGAATGAACGGATTCGTAAAATATTTTTGAGTTGAAGTCGGCAGGAAGTGGAAAGGGCTTGGATATGTGGTTTGAAGGAGAGATCAGCATCAAGGATTACCCCGAGGCAGCGAGCTTGTGGGACTGGGGAGAGTGGGCAGCCATTTACTGTAATGGTTAGGTTCGTTGGGGGGGTCGCGTGAGATGGGGGAAAGATGATGAATTCGGTTTTGTCCAAGTTAAGTTTCAGAAATCTAGCGGAGAAGAAGGATGAAATAGTGGACAGACATTGAGGGATTCTGGTTAGTAGGGAGGTGATATCTGGTCCAGAGATGTAGATCTGTGTGTCATCAGCATAGAGGTGATACTGAAAGCCATGAGATTCTATGAGCTTGATATGGAAATTTGGGTTGGATAAATTTATCCCTGTGTGTGCTGCGGCCGCTCCCAATAAGACTGAGTATTTTGAGCGCTCAAGGAATGAGACTGCACACCATTGTTGTCAATAACATTCCATCAAAACTGAAACTTTATTGTACATACATAGTTTTATATTTTCATATAGAAAGGAGTGGTTAGGGGTTGTTAGGGTGGTTAGTTAATTACCATATTGTCTAGCTCCTCTGTCATTGGTTATCTAAACATATATGGAATATTGTGATTAATGCACATATGACTGCTGATTAAGCAACTAAAATGTAGCCCTGCATCTAGGACAAAGTTGAGACATCTGATCAGCACTTAATACATCTGGCGTTGTTCCGCTTTTGAGATTGAAAACCCCATACAATCTGTCTGGCTTATATCAGTTCATGTCAGCCATTTTAAGCCATTGATTATAATGTATATATTAGCTGTGAGCATATGAGTATATATAATTATAGAGCAGTATACATGCAAGTGAGATCTACATGATATATATATATTTCTATCACAAGCTGTCCCAGGCCAAAGGTGTAAATGGAGAAGAGCAGGGGCCCAAGGACTGAACCTTGTGGGACTCCGACAGATAGGTGGCAAGGTGATGAGGTGGTGTGTGAGTGGGAGACACTGAATGTCCGGTCTGTTAGGTATGATGAGATCCAGGATAGGGCCAAGTCTGTGATGCCAAGGGATGAGAGGGTCTGTAATAATAGGGAATGGTGGGCATAGCCCCATGCGGGAAGTAAGCAGATCAATGCATTCCTAGGTGTGCGGAATGCCCGCGATTCCGCAAATTTAATGAACATGCTGCGTTTTTTTCTGGAATGCGATTCCGCTCAGGAAAACAACGCAGCATGTGCACAAAAAATGCGGATTGCATTCTATTAAATAGGATGCTTAATGTGAGCATTTTTTTTTGCAGTTTTATGGCGAAAAACCGTGGAAAAAAATGCAAAAAATCTGCTACGTGTGCACACAGCCTAAATGTGCGATCGGAAAGGTTTGAGGCAATCCAGGACAGGGCAAAGTCTTTGATGCCAAGGGAAGAAAGAATTTGTAGCTATAGGCAGTGGTCGACTGTGTCGAAGGCAGAAGACAGGTCGAGAAGGAGGAGGAAGGAGAACTGTCTGTTAGCTTTGGCTGTAAGTCATTAGTAATTTTTGTCAGGGCAGTTTCGGTGGAGTGGTGGAGGCGGAAGCCAGATTGGAGGTTGTCAAGGAGAGAGTCAGATGAGAGGTGGGAGGAAAGTTGAGCATGGACATGTTGCTCAAGGAGTTTTGAAGCAAACGGGAGCAGTGATCTGGGGCGATAGCTGAGCATAGCAGTTGGGTCAAGGTTAGTTTTTTTGAGGATGGGTGTGATGGTGGCATGTTTGAAGGCAGAGGGGAAGATGCCAGAAGATAGCGATAGGTTGAAGAGATGGGTTAGGGCTGGAATGAGCATGTTAGTGAGGTTGGGGAGCAGGTGGGAAAGGATGGGGTCAAGTGCACAGGTGGTGAGGTGTGATTTGGAAAGGAGGTGAGTAAGCTCTCCTTCGGTGATGTTGGAGGGGGAGGTTATTAGGGAAGGGCAGGGGTCTGGTATATGGAGTGGTTGGGGTGGTGGAACAGTAAAGGTTTGCCTTGTTTGGTTGATCTTGTTTTTTAAATAGGTGGCAAAGTCCTCGGAAGAGATGAGGGGAGTTGGAGGTGGCAGTGGAGGGAGGAGGAGAGAGTTAAATGTGCTGAACAGTTGTTTTGGGTTGTAGGATAATGAAGATACAAGGTTTGTGAAATAGGTCTGTTTAGCAGAGGTGAGGGCTAATTTGAAGGCATGTGTAGCTTGTTGGAAAGCAGTGAAGTCGTCTGGCAGGTGTGTTTTCTTCTAACGCCACTCTAGATGCTTGTTGAAGTTTTTTGGTGAGATTGTTATGCCAGGGTTGCCTTTTGATTCGTTGCACTTTGCCATGCATGAGAAGGGCAAATGAGTCTATGGCTGATGTGAGGGTAGCGCTATAGAAAGAGGTGGCGCTGTCTGTGTCGTGGAGTGAAGATATGGAGCACAGGGGTAGTAGAGAGTCTGAGAGTCTGTGAATGTCTAGGTGTGCAAGGTTTCTGCGAGGATGTGGTAATGGCTGGACATGGAGGGCGGGTGAGGAGGACAAGGATGAGAAGGTGAGTAGATGGTGGTCAGATAGGGGGAAGAGAGAGGTTGTGAGATTAGATAGGGAACAGAGGCGGGTGGAGATGAGGTCTAGTGTATGTCCGTCTGTGTGGGTGGCTGTGGAGGACAACTGTTATGACCCCAATGGCGAGGGTCTCAGAGGAACGTGGAAGTCTGCAGAATACAAAAATCCAGCTCATAGGGCAGTGGTAACTGGGTTGACCATATATCTACTCCTAACGCCAACACTAGAAGTAGCCGGGGATCATTCCTACGTTGATTCTAGATGACACGCGCCAGCCGGAGAATCTAGCTACCCCTAGTAGAGGAAAACAAAGACCTTTCTTGCCTCCAGAGAAGGGGACCCCAAAGCTGGATAGAAGCCCCCCACAAATAATGACGGTGAGGTAAGAGGACATGACAAACACAGAAATGAACCAGGTTTAGCACAGAGAGGCCCGCTTACTGATAGCAGAATAAAGAAAGGTAACTTATATGGTCAACAAAAACCCTATCAAAATCCACACTGGAAATTCAAGAACCCCCGAACCGTCTAACGGTCCGGGGGGAGAACACCAGCCCCCCTAGAGCTTCCAGCAAAGGTCAGGATATAGTTTTGGAACAAGCTGGACAAAAATACAAAACCAAAACAAATAGCAAAAAGCAAAAGGCAGACTTAGCTGATATAACTGGAACCAGGATCAGTAGACAAGAGCACAGCAGACTAGCTCTGATAACAACGTTGCCAGGCATTGAACTGAAGATCCAGGGAGCTTATATAGCAACACCCCTAACTAACGACCCAGGTGCGGATAAAAGGAATGACAGAAAAACCAGAGTCAAAAAACTAGTAACCACTAGAGGGAGCAAAAAGCAAATTCACAACAGTACCCCCCCCTTAGTGAGGGGTCACCGAACCCTCACCACGACCACCAGGGCGATCAGGATGAGCGGCATGAAAGGCACGAACTAAATCGGCCGCATGAACATCAGAGGCGACCACCCAGGAATTATCCTCCTGACCATAGCCCTTCCACTTGACCAGGTACTGAAGCCTCCGCCTGGAGAGGCGAGAATCCAAGATCTTCTCCACCACGTACTCCAACTCGCCCTCAACCAACACCGGAGCAGGAGGCTCAGCAGAAGGAACTACAGGCACAATGTACCGCCGCAACAAGGACCTATGAAATACATTGTGAATAGCAAACGACACAGGAAGATCCAGACGAAAAGATACAGGATTAAGGATTTCCAATATCTTGTAAGGCCCAATAAAACGAGGTTTAAATTTGGGAGAGGAGACCTTCATAGGAACAAAGCGGGAAGAAAGCCATACCAAATCCCCAACGCGTAGTCGGGGACCCACACCGCGGCGGCGGTTGGCAAAGCGCTGAGCCTTCTCCTGTGACAACTTCAAGTTGTCCACCACATGATTCCAGATCTGCTGCAACCTATCCACCACAGAATCCACCCCAGGACAGTCAGAAGGCTCCACATGACCCGAAGAAAAGCGAGGATGGAAACCAGAGTTGCAGAAAAAAGGTGAAACCAAGGTGGTGGAACTAGCCCGATTATTAAGGGCAAACTCAGCCAACGGCAAGAATGTCACCCAATCGTCCTGATCAGCAGAGACAAAACACCTCAAATAAGCCTCCAAAGTCTGATTGGTTCGCTCCGTCTGTCCATTAGTCTGAGGATGGAAAGCAGACGAAAACGACAAATCAATGCCCATCCTACTACAAAAGGATCGCCAGAACCTGGAAACGAACTGGGATCCTCTGTCAGACACAATATTCTCAGGGATGCCGTGCAAACGAACCACGTTCTGGAAAAACACAGGAACCAGATCGGAAGAGGAAGGCAGCTTAGGCAAAGGAACCAAATGGACCATCTTGGAGAAGCGATCACATATCACCCAGATAACGGACATGCCCTGAGATAGCGGAAGATCAGAAATGAAATCCATGGAGATATGTGTCCAAGGTCTCTTCGGGACAGGCAAGGGCAAGAGCAAACCGCTGGCACGAGAACAGCAAGGCTTAGCTCGAGCACAAGTCCCACAGGACTGCACAAATGACCGCACATCCCTTGACAAGGAAGGCCACCAAAAGGACCTGGCCACCAGATCTCTGGTGCCAAAAATTCCCGGGTGACCTGCCAACACCGAGGAATGAACCTCGGAAATGACTCTGCTGGTCCACTTATCCGGGACAAACAGTCTGTCAGGTGGACAAGACTCAGGCCTATCAGCCTGAAATCTCTGCAACACACGTCGCAGATCCGGAGAAATAGCTGACAAGATAACTCCATCTTTAAGAATACCAACAGGATCAGCGACTCCAGGAGCATCAGGCACAAAGCTCCTAGAAAGAGCATCGGCCTTCACATTCTTTGAACCAGGTAAATACGAGACAACAAAATCAAAGCGGGAGAAAAACAATGACCAGCGGGCCTGTCTCGGATTAAGGCGTTTAGCAGACTCGAGATACATCAGATTTTTGTGATCAGTCAAGACCACCACACGATGCTTAGCACCCTCGAGCCAATGACGCCACTCCTCAAATGCCCATTTCATGGCCAACAACTCCCGATTTCCCACATCATAATTTCGCTCGGCAGGCGAAAACTTCCTAGAGAAAAAGGCACAAGGTTTCATAACAGAGCAACCAGGGCCTTTCTGCGACAAAACGGCCCCTGCCCCAATCTCCGAAGCATCCACCTCAACCTGAAAGGGAAGTGAGACGTCAGGCTGGCACAAAACAGGCGCCGAAGTAAACCGGCGTTTCAACTCCTGGAAAGCCTCCACGGCAGCAGGAGCCCAGTTAGCTACATCGGAGCCCTTCTTGGTCATATCCGTCAAAGGTTTCACAATGCTAGAAAAATTAGCGATAAAACGACGGTAGAAGTTAGCGAAGCCCAAGAACTTCTGAAGACTCTTAACTGACGAGGGCTGAGTCCAATCAAGAATAGCTCGGACCTTGACTGGGTCCATCTCCACAGCAGAAGGGGAAAAAATGAACCCCAAAAAGGGAACCTTCTGTACACCAAAGAGACACTTTGAGCCCTTGACAAACAAAGAATTTTCACGCAAAATTTTAAAGACCAACCTGACGTGCTCCACATGCGAATCCCAATTATCAGAAAAAACCAAAATATCATCCAGATAAACAATCAAAAATTTATCCAGATACTTCCGGAAAATGTCATGCATAAAGGACTGAAAAACTGAAGGCGCATTGGAGAGACCAAAAGGCATCACCAAGTACTCAAAATGACCTTCGGGCGTATTGAATGCGGTTTTCCATTCATCACCTTGCTTAATGCGCACAAGGTTGTACGCACCACGAAGGTCTATCTTGGTGAACCACTTGGCACCCTTAATCCGGGCAAACAAGTCAGACAACAGCGGTAAAGGATACTGAAATTTGACAGTGATCTTATTTAAAAGCCGATAATCAATACAAGGTCTCAAAGATCCGTCCTTTTTTGCCACAAAAAAGAATCCCGCACCAAGAGGGGAAGAAGACGGACGAATATGTCCTTTCTCCAGAGACTCCTTGATATATGAACGCATAGCGGTATGTTCAGGTACCGACAGATTAAACAGTCTTCCCTTAGGAAATTTACTGCCTGGGATCAAATCTATAGCACAGTCACAGTCCCTATGAGGAGGCAGTGCACTGGACTCAGACTCACTGAAGACGTCCTGATAATCAGACAAATACTCCGGAACTTCCGAAGGCGTAGAAGAAGCAATAGACACAGGCAGGGAATCCCCATGAATACCACGACAGCCCCAACTTGAGACTGACATAGCCTTCCAGTCCAGGACTGGATTATGGGTCTGTAACCATGGCAGCCCTAAAACAACCAAATCATGCATTTTATGTAAAACCAGGAAACGTATCACCTCGCGGTGTTCAGGAGTCATGCACATGGTAACCTGTGTCCAATACTGCGGTTTATTTGCAGCCAATGGTGTAGCATCAATACCCCTAAGAGGAATAGGATTTTCTAATGGTTCAAGAGTAAAACCACAGCGCTTAGCAAATGAGAGATCCATGAGACTCAGGGCAGCACCTGAATCTACAAACGCCATGACAGGATAAGATGACAGTGAGCAAATCAAAGTTACAGACAGAATAAATTTAGGTTGCAAATTACCAACGGTGACAGGACTAACAACCTTAGCTATACGTTTAGAGCATGCTGAGATAACATGTGTAGAATCACCACAGTAGTAGCACAAGCCATTCCGGCGTCTATGAATTTTCCGCTCATTTCTAGTCAGGATTCTATCACATTGCATTAAATCAGGTGTCTGTTCAGACAACACCATGAGGGAATTTGCGGTTTTTCTATCACATTGCACCGAATTAGGTGTCTGTTCAGACAACACCATGAGGGAATTTGCGGTTTTGCGCTCCCGCAACTGCCGGTCAATTTGAATAGCCAGTGCCATAGTATCATTCAGACCTGTGGGAATGGGAAAACCCACCATAACATTCTTAATGGCTTCAGAAAGGCCATTTCTAAAATTAGCGGCCAGTGCACACTCGTTCCAATGTGTCAGCACGGACCATTTCCGAAATTTTTGGCAATACACTTCAGCCTCGTCCTGCCCCTGAGACATAGCCAGCAAGGCCTTTTCTGCCTGAATCTCAAGATTGGGTTCCTCATAAAGTAAACCGAGCGCCAGAAAAAACGCATCAAGATCAGCCAATGCCGGATCTCCTGGCGCCAGCGAAAAAGCCCAATCCTGAGGGTCGCCCCGTAAGAACGAAATAACAATTTTTACTTGCTCAGCAGAATCTCCAGATGAACAGGGTCTCAGGGACAAAAACAATTTACAATTATTCACGAAATTCCTAAACTTAAACCTGTCTCCGGAAAACAGTTCAGGAATCGGTATTTTAGGTTCTGACCTAGGATTTCTGATAACATAGTCTTGTATGCCCTGCACACGAGTAGCCAGCTGGTCCACACTTGTAATCAAGGTCTGGACATTCATGTCTGCAGCAAGCATAGCCACTCTGAGGTAAAGGGGAAGAAGAAAAAAAAAAAAAACCTCAGAATCTTCTTTCTTATAATCCCTCTTCTGCAATGCATTAAACATTTAATACTGGCCTGGCAAACTGTTATGACCCCAATGGCGAGGGTCTCAGAGGAACGTGGAAGTCTGCAGAATACAAAAATCCAGCTCATAGGGCAGTGGTAACTGGGTTGACCATATATCTACTCCTAACGCCAACACTAGAAGTAGCCGGGGATCATTCCTACGTTGATTCTAGATGACACGCGCCAGCCGGAGAATCTAGCTACCCCTAGTAGAGGAAAACAAAGACCTTTCTTGCCTCCAGAGAAGGGGACCCCAAAGCTGGATAGAAGCCCCCCACAAATAATGACGGTGAGGTAAGAGGAAATGACAAACACAGAAATGAACCAGGTTTAGCACAGAGAGGCCCGCTTACTGATGGCAGAATAAAGAAAGGTAACTTATATGGTCAACAAAAACCCTATCAAAATCCACACTGGAAATTCAAGAACCCCCGAACCGTCTAACGGTCCGGGGGGAGAACACCAGCCCCCCTAGAGCTTCCAGCAAAGGTCAGGATATAGTTTTGGAACAAGCTGGACAAAAATACAAAACCAAAACAAATAGCAAAAAGCAAAAGGCAGACTTAGCTGATATAACTGGAACCAGGATCAGTAGACAAGAGCACAGCAGACTAGCTCTGATAACTACGTTGCCAGGCATTGAACTGAAGATCCAGGGAGCTTATATAGCAACACCCCTAACTAACGACCCAGGTGCGGATAAAAGGAATGACAGAAAAACCAGAGTCAAAAAACTAGTAACCACTAGAGGGAGCAAAAAGCAAATTCACAACAGACAACTGAGTGAGTCCAAAGGATGAAGTAAGGGCCAGGAGCTTGGAGGTTGCTGGCTGGCGGGTGTCAGTAGGGATATTAAAGTCGACCATTATGATGGTGGGGATGTCAGCAGAGAGAAAGTGAAGAAGCCAGATGGAGAATTGGTCAATGAAGGCGGTGGCTGAGCCCGGTGGTCAGTATGACAGCCATTTGGAGACTAGAGGGAGAGTAGATACGGACAGAGTGGACCTCGAAAGAAGGGAGGATAAGGGAGGGTGGGGGTTGGACAGGGCTGCCACTAGAAATTTTGGGGCACCATACTGGCAAAATTTTCAGGGCCCCCTTGAAACTCCACCCAGGCTCCACCCCAGTCCTGCCTCCACACTACACCCCTTGAACTGTCCACAGTCCCACTGATCTCTCTTGGAAAAACTCCACTTCTCACCTATCACACATTAACAATACCCATCACCAGATCACACATATAGCCGGCAGCTTTTGTTTTGGCCAAAAGATTTTTTAAGCCGACACCATAACACGGTAGACACTTTTGGCCGGGCCCTACTCTACTGTAACCTATTAAATATTTGTTAAAATATGTAATACAATTTAGGTGTATTTTTATTTATTTTTCAATTTTTAAAATGACCAATAATATCACATTCAAAGAACAAATACCGCTACACCATGTCCAGACCACATATTACAACCACAGTGATCGAATAATATCAAATACAGGGAACAAATACCACAACACCATGACCAGACCACATATTACCACCACAGTGATCGAATAATATCAAATACAGGTAACAAATACCACAACACCATGACCAGACCACATATTACCACCAGTGACCGAATAATATCACATACAAGGAACAAATACCACCGCACCATGACCAGGCACCATATTACCACCATATAGTGACCAAATAGCACATACAAGGGACAAATACCGCAACACCATGTCCAGACCACATATTACCACTACATAGTGACTGAATACTACAATACTGATCAGTAATAAAAAAACACAATACTATCGCCATCAGTGCCATTATACACAGGAGATCTGTACTTGGTATGCAGTGTCCGTGTACAGGTAATAGTGATCACTGGTGACATTATACACAGGAGCTCTGTATATAATGTATAGGCAATACAGTGATCACTGGTGACATTATACATAGTACCTCTGTATATAGTATACAGTGTATAGTGTCAGTGTATAGGTAACACACTGACTCACCAGTGACGTCTCTAGGTGAAGTCCTTCATCTTTGCTTTTCATCCAGCACAGACCACCATCACTTCTTCCAGCCAGGGCTCATCTCTGCAGGAAATAACAGTTATCTCGAGCTCCGCTTGTAGAACACATTAATTTTTCACAACTTCTACATTACACCACATGAAGAAAAAAAGGCAACATAGTATCACTCTACACAGTAACAGGACCGTCCCCCATTTAAAACAGTATACTCAAAAAATAAAATAAATACATCACTGCAGTAATAATATCCCTTAATTAGCCCCTATGGGAATAATATTCGCCATCCTGGCCCCCGTGTGTCTCATTCCTGGCGTCAGCCATATGTTCTCCCATCATGAGTATCCATTCTGCCCCATATGATCTCCCCATCCTGCCCCATCTGTCTCCATCGTATCCTGTTGTGAATTAGACTTTTTGGCTCCCTCTTGTGGTTACTAGTGATATGACTCTGGGATTGTCTTTCCTCAGTTTTGCACCCACCTGGGTCGTTAGTCCAGGGGTGTTGCTATATAAACTTCCTGGATCCTTAGTTCAGTGCCTGGCATCGTTGTAATCAGATCCTTTCTGTTTGCTCCTGTCTGCTGGTCCTGGTTCGTGCAAAATTAAGCTAAGTCCTGCTTCTTTGTTTTTTAGTTATTTGCTTGCTCTTATTTTTGTCCAGCTTGTACTAAATGTGATTCCTGACTTTGCTGGAAGCTCTAGGGGGCTGGTGTTCTCCCCCCGGGCCGTTAGACGGTTCGGGGGTTCTTGAATATCCAGCGTGGATATTTTGATAGGGTTTTTGCTGACCATATAAGTCATCTTACTATATTCTGCTATTAGCTAGTGGGCCTCTCTTTGCTAAATACCTAGCTCATTCTTACGTTTGTCTTTTCCTCTTACCTCACCGTTATTATTTGTTGGGGGCTTGTATTCAACTTTTGGGGTCTTTTCTCTGGAGGCAAGAAAGGTCTTTCTTTTCCCTTCTAGGGTTAGTTAGTTCTCCGGCTGGCGCGAGACGTCTAGAACCAACGTAGGCACGTTCCCCGGCTGCTGCTATTTGTGGTGCTAGGATTAGATATATGGTCAGCTCAGTTACCACTGCCCTATGAGCTGGTTTTTTGTGTTTGCAGACTTAGTAATTATTTCTGAGACCCTCTGCCATTGGGGTCATAACAGTATGCCAGGCCAACATTGAATGTTTAATGCATTGCAGAAGTGGGATTACAAGAAAGGAAATTCTGAGTTTTTTTTTTTTCCTCTCTTCCTCCCCTTTACCTCTGAGTGGCTTGTGCTTGCTGCAGACATGAATGTCCAGACCTTGATTACAAGTGTAAACCAGCTTGCTGCTCGTGTGCAGGGCATACAAGATTTTGTTACCAGTAGTCCAATGTCTGAACCTAAAATACCTATTCCTGAACTGTTTTCTGGAGACCGATTTAAGTTTAGGAATTTCAGGAATAATTGTAAATTGTTTCTATCTCTGAGACCCCGTTCATCTGGAGATTCAGCTCAGCAAGTTAAAATTGTTATCTCTTTTTTACGGGGTGACCCTCAGGATTGGGCTTTCTCGCTAGCGCCAGGAGATCCGGCATTGGCAAATATTGATGCATTTTTTCTGGCGCTCGGATTGCTTTACGAGGAACCCAATCTTGAAGTTCAGGCAGAAAAAGCCTTGCTGGCTATTTCTCAGGGCCAGGATGAAGCTGAAGTGTATTGCCAAAAATTTCGGAAATGGTCCGTGCTTACTCAGTGGAATGAGTGTGCTCTGGCCGCAAACTTCAGAAATGGCCTTTCTGAAGCCATTAAGAATGTGATGGTGGGTTTCTCCATTCCTACAAGTCTGAATGATTCCATGGCGCTGGCTATTCAAATTGACCGGCGTTTGCGGGAGCGCAAAACCGCTAATCCTCTGGTGGTGTTGTCTGAACAAACACCTGATTTAATGCAATGTGATAGAATTCAGACTAGAAATGAGCGGAAAAATCATAGACGTCAGAATGGGTTGTGTTTTTACTGTGGTGATTCTACACATGTTATATCAGCATGCTCTAAACGCCTAACAAGGGTTGTTAGTCCTGTCGCCATTGGTAATTTGCAACCTAAATTTATTTTGTCTGTGACTTTAATTTGCTCATTGTCTTCTTACCCTGTTATGGCGTTTGTGGATTCAGGTGCTGCCCTGAGTCTTATGGATCTGTCATTTGCCAAGCGCTGTGGTTTTGTTCTTGAACCGTTGGTAAATCCTATTCCTCTTAGAGGTATTGATGCTACGCCATTGGCGGAAAATAAACCGCAGTTTTGGACGCAGGTAACCATGTGCATGACTCCTGAACATCGGGAGGTGATTCGTTTTCTTGTTCTGCATAAAATGCATGATTTGGTCGTTTTGGGTCTGCCATGGTTACAGACCCACAATCCAGTCTTGGATTGGAAGGCAATGTCTGTGTCAAGTTGGGGCTGTCAGGGAATTCATGCTGATTCCCCGCCGGTGTCTATTGCTTCCTCTACTCCTTCGGAAGTTCCTGAGTATTTGTCTGATTATCAGGATGTATTCAGCGAGTCCAGGTCCAGTGCTCTGCCTCCTCATAGGGACTGTGACTGCGCCATAGATTTGATTCCAGGTAGTAAATTTCCTAAGGGAAGACTATTTAATCTGTCTGTACCTGAGCATGCCGCAATGCGTTCGTATATCAAGGAGTCTCTGGAGAAGGGGCATATCCGTCCATCCTCTTCCCCTCTTGGTGCGGGATTCTTTTTTGTGGCCAAGAAGGACGGATCTTTGAGACCTTGTATTGACTATCGGCTTCTGAATAAAATCACTGTTAAATTTCAGTATCCTTTGCCTCTGTTGTCGGACTTGTTTGCCCGGATTAAAGGTGCCAAGTGGTTCACCAAGATAGATCTTCGTGGTGCGTACAACCTTGTGCGCATTAAGCAAGGAGATGAATGGAAGACAGCATTTAATACGCCCGAAGGTAATTTTGAGTACTTGGTGATGCCTTTTGGGCTCTCTAATGCTCCCTCAGTGTTTCAGTCCTTTATGCATGATATTTTCCGGAAGTATCTGGATAAATTTATGATTGTTTATCTGGATGATATTCTGTTTTTTTCTGAAGATTGGGACTCACATGTGGAGCAGGTCAGGATGGTGTTTCAGGTTTTGCGTGAGAATGCTTTGTTTGTTAAGGGCTCAAAGTGTCTCTTTGGAGTACAGAAGGTTCCCTTTTTGGGGTTTATTTTTTCCCCTTCTGCTGTGGAGATGGACCCAGTCAAGGTCCGAGCTATTCATGATTGGACTCAACCCACGTCAGTTAAGAGTCTTCAGAAGTTCTTGGGTTTTGCTAACTTCTACCGTCGTTTTATCGCTAATTTTTCTAGCGTTGTTAAACCTTTGACGGATATGACCAAGAAAGGTTCTGATGTTGCTAACTGGGCTCCTGCAGCCGTGGAGGCGTTCCAAGAGTTGAAGCGCCGGTTTACTTCGGCGCCTGTTTTGTGCCAGCCTGATGTCTCACTTCCCTTTCAGGTCGAAGTGGATGCTTCTGAGATTGGGGCAGGGGCCGTTTTGTCGCAGAGAGGCCCTGGTTGCTCGGTAATGAGACCATGTGCTTTCTTCTCTAGGAAGTTTTCGCCTGCTGAGCGAAATTATGATGTTGGCAATCGGGAGTTGCTGGCCATGAAGTGGGCATTTGAGGAGTGGCGTCATTGGCTCGAGGGTGCTAAGCATCGTGTGGTGGTCTTGACTGATCACAAAAATTTGATGTATCTCGAGTCTGCTAAACGCCTGAATCCTAGACAGGCCCGCTGGTCATTGTTTTTCTCCCGTTTTGACTTTGTGGTCTCGTATTTACCAGGTTCAAAGAATGTGAAGGCTGATGCTCTTTCAAGGAGCTTTGTGCCTGACTCTCCTGGAGTCGCAGAACCAGTTGGTATTCTTAAAGAGGGAGTTATCTTGTCGGCCATTTCTCCTGATTTGCGACGTGTGTTGCAGAGATTTCAGGCTGGTAGACCTGACTCTTGTCCACCTGACAGACTGTTTGTTCCTGATAAGTGGACCAGCAGAGTCATTTCCGAGGTTCATTCCTCGGTGTTGGCAGGGCATCCGGGAATTTTTGGCACCAGAGATCTGGTGGCTAGGTCCTTTTGGTGGCCTTCCTTGTCACGGGATGTGCGGTCATTTGTGCAGTCCTGTGGGACTTGTGCTCGAGCTAAGCCTTGCTGTTCTCGTGCCAGCGGGTTGCTCTTGCCCTTGCCTGTCCCGAAGAGGCCTTGGACACACATTTCCATGGATTTCATTTCAGATCTCCCGGTGTCTCAGGGCATGTCTGTCATCTGGGTGGTATGTGATCGCTTTTCTAAAATGGTCCATTTGGTGCCTTTGCCTAAGCTGCCTTCCTCTTCCGATCTGGTTCCTGTGTTCTTTCAGAATGTGGTTCGTTTACACGGCATTCCTGAGAATATTGTGTCTGACAGAGGATCCCAGTTTGTTTCCAGGTTCTGGCGATCCTTTTGTGCTAGGATGGGCATTGATTTGTCGTTTTCGTCTGCCTTTCATCCTCAGACTAATGGACAAACGGAGCGAACTAATCAGACTCTGGAGGCTTATTTGAGGTGTTTTGTTTCGGCAGATCAGGATGATTGGGTGACCTTCTTGCCGTTGGCTGAGTTTGCCCTTAATAATCGGGCTAGTACCGCTACTTTGGTTTCGCCATTTTTCTGCAACTCTGGTTTCCATCCTCGTTTTTCCTCGGGACATGTGGAGCCTTCTGACTGTCCTGGGGTAGATTCTGTGGTGGATAGGTTGCAGCAGATTTGGAATCATGTGGTGGACAACTTGAAGTTGTCACAGGAGAAGGCTCAGCGTTTTGCCAACCGCCGCCGCGGTGTGGGTCCCCGACTTCGTGTTGGGGATTTGGTATGGCTGTCTTCTCGATTTGTTCCTATGAAGGTCTCCTCTCCTAAATTTAAGCCTCGCTTCATCGGTCCTTACAAGATATTAGAAATCCTTAATCCTGTGTCCTTTCGCTTGGATCTTCCGGTGTCGTTTGCCATTCACAATGTGTTCCATAGGTCTTTGTTGCGGCGGTACGTTGTACCTGTGGTTCCTTCTGTTGAGCCTCCTGCTCCGGTGTTGGTTGAGGGCGAGTTGGAGTACGTGGTGGAGAAGATCTTGGATTCTCGTCTCTCCAGACGGAGGCTTCAGTATCTGGTCAAGTGGAAGGGCTATGGTCAGGAGGATAATTCCTGGGTGGTTGCTTCTGATGTGCATGCGGCCGATTTAGTTCGTGCCTTTCACGCTGCTCATCCTGATCGCCCTGGTGGTCTTGGTGAGGGTTCGGTGACCCCTCCTTAAGGGGGGGTACTGTTGTGAATTAGACTTTTTGGCTCCCTCTTGTGGTTACTAGTGATATGACTCTGGGATTGTCTTTCCTCAGTTTTGCACCCACCTGGGTCGTTAGTCCAGGGGTGTTGCTATATAAACTTCCTGGATCCTTAGTTCAGTGCCTGGCATCGTTGTAATCAGATCCTTTCTGTTTGCTCCTGTCTGCTGGTCCTGGTTCATGCAAAATTAAGCTAAGTCCTGCTTCTTTGTTTTTTGGTTATTTGCTTGCTCTTATTTTTGTCCAGCTTGTACTAAATGTGATTCCTGACTTTGCTGGAAGCTCTAGGGGGCTGGTGTTCTCCCCCCGGGCCGTTAGACGGTTCGGGGGTTCTTGAATATCCAGCGTGGATATTTTGATAGGGTTTTTGCTGACCATATAAGTCATCTTACTATATTCTGCTATTAGCTAGTGGGCCTCTCTTTGCTAAATACCTAGCTCATTCTTACGTTTGTCTTTTCCTCTTACCTCACCGTTATTATTTGTTGGGGGCTTGTATCCAACTTTTGGGGTCTTTTCTCTGGAGGCAAGAAAGGTCTTTCTTTTCCCTTCTAGGGTTAGTTAGTTCTCCGGCTGGCACGAGACGTCTAGAACCAACGTAGGCACGTTCCCCGGCTGCTGCTATTTGTGGTGCTAGGATTAGATATATGGTCAGCTCAGTTACCACTGCCCTATGAGCTGGTTTTTTGTGTTTGCAGACTTAGTAATTATTTCTGAGACCCTCTGCCATTGGGGTCATAACAGTATCCATCCTGCCCCATGATCCAATCATGCCCCGTATCTCCATTATGCCCCCTATGTCTCCTGCATTCTGCCCCCAGTGTATCCAGCATTCTGCCCCCAGTGTGTCCAGCATTCTGCCCCAGTGTATCCAGCATTCTACCCCAGTGTCTCCAGCATTCTGCCCTCAGTGTGTCCAGCATTCTGCTCCCCAGTGTCTCCAGCATTCTGCCCCAGTGTCTCCAGCATTCTGCCCTCAGTGTGTCCAGCATTCTGCTCCCCAGTGTCTCCAGCATTCTTCCCCAGTGTCTCCAGCATTCTGCCCTCAGTGTGTCCAGCATTCTGCTCCCCAGTGTCTCCAGCATTCTGCCCCAGTGTCTCCAGCATTCTGCCCTCAGTGCCTCCAGCATTCTGCTCCCCAGTGCCTCCAGCATTCTTCCCCAGTGTCTCCAGCATTCTGCCCCAGTGTGTCCAGCATTGTGCCCCAATGTCTCCAGCATTCTGCCCCTCGCCCCTCGTGCGCGCTGCGGCTGATGTCAGCTGCCAGCCTCCGATTGGCTGGTGGCTGTTAACTATTGACATGCGGGCACAGGCCCGCACATACAATAGCTTTGCTGCTGCAGTGCCGCTAAGGGCCCGGTTTAGCCTGCCGGTAGGAGACCGGTGAGCAGATGAGACGGGGCCCAATGCGGGCCTCCTCTGCCCACTGGGCCCCACATGCCAGTCAGGGCAGTAATGCCCTGATGGCGGCCCTGGGGTTGGATAGGGTTGAAGGAGCAGTTTTTAGAAAGAAGGAAACCCACTCGTCCACCATGTCTGTTGCCAGAGCAAGAAGTGTGGGTAAATTGGAGGCCACCGTAACTCAATGCAGCAGGGGAGGCTGTGTCAGGGGGCGTCAGCCAGGTCTCAGTGAGAGCCGGAAGGAAAGGTTGCGGGAAGTAAAGAGATCGTGGATCACGTGTTGCTTGTTGCAGATGGAGAGGGCATTCCAAAGTGCCCCAGAGAGAGGAAGCAGGGGGGTGGGGGTCAGTGGCACAGATTTTGTGTGAGGGATTGAGGTAGTTTCTCTTAAGGTACCGTTACACTAAACGACTTACCAATGATCACGACCAGCGATACGACCTGGCCGTGATCGTTGGTAAGTCGCTGTGTGGTTGCTGGGGAGCTGTCACACAGACAGCTCTCTCCAGCGACCAATGATCAGGGGAACGACTTCGGCATCGTTGAAACTGTCTTCAACGATGCCGAAGTCCCCTGCAGCACCCGGGTAACCAGGGTAAACATCGAGTTACTAAGCGCAGGGCCGTGCTTAGTAACCCGATATTTACCCTGGTTACCATTGTAAAAGTAAAAAAAAACCACTACATACTCACATTCTGATGTCTGTCACTTACCCCGGCGTCCACAGGGTTAAAACTGCTTTCGTCAGGAGCGCTAGTAATGCACGCGCTGCTGCCGAGAGCTTCCCTGCACTGAATGTGTCAACGCCAGCCGTAAAGCAGAGCACAGCGGTGACGTTACCGTTACTGCCGGCGCTGACACAGTCAGTGCAGGGAAGCTCTGGGCAGCAGCGCGTGCATATTAGCAGCGCTCCTGCCGAAAGCAGTTTTAACCCTGTGGACGCCGGGGGACGTGACAGACATCAGAATGTGAGTATGTAGTGTTTTTTTTTACAATGGTAACCAGGGTAAATATCGGGTTACTAAGCGCGGCCCTGCGCTTAGTAACCCGATGTTTACCCTGGTTACAAGTGAACACATCGCTGGATCGGCGTCACACACGCCGATCCAGCGATGACAGCGGGTGATCAGCGACCAAAAAAAGGTCCTGATCATTCCCATCGACCAACAATCTCCCAGCAGGGGCCTGATCGTTGGTCGCTGTCACACATAACGAGTTCGTTAGCGGGATCGTTGCTTACGTTACCAAAAGCGTGACGCTGCAACGATATCGATAACGATATCGTTATGTGTGACTCAGCCTTAAGTGTGAGAAGGATAGGGGTGAGGATTAGTGGGATGTATGAGGGGGTGGGCAGGCTTGGGGGGGATATGTCAGGATATATACATTACACACAATTATCCCCTGTATAATGTAAATACCTGTGTACTGTGCGCCTACAGGTAATAATATATACACATTACACACAGACACGTATATAGATGACATAGTAACGCGCCCTCTCTCATACATCTTTCTGAGGTAAAACTTTCTCTACATTTGAGCCTCGCGCTCACCGTCCGAACAGTCTACTGAGCGATCACGTGGTGCGGTCATGGGGCCGTGACGTCACGCAGGTCCTGCTAGTGAGGAGGAGAACATTTTCCTGTAGCTGCTGAGACCACATGTTCAGACATTTGTGATTTTGTAGCCGCCGGTGTCCGATATGAGGGTGGTGGCGCTGATCAGGTGATTCATTCAATACATACCTACACCCGTTACTCTGCGGCAGTCATTCGGTGCAGCTTGTCACCTAAAGAACTACAAGTCCCAGCGTGACCCGCAAACTGTAAAGTGACACGCAGCTAAGTCCCCGTCCATATGCTATGTAACCTTCCAGCGGCAGTAGGAAGAGTGCATTTTCCCCCCTTAAGGATCTGTGTCAGCTGCTCTGGGACTTGTAGTTCCCCTTTACATCATACATGACGTCGGTGATTTTTTTTCCCTGTGCACTTCTGGGATCTGTAGTACTACAGGTTGCCTGTGTCACTATGTGAGTGACGTGTCAGTGGACGGAGTCATTGTGGCTCTTGTTGTATTTCAGTGGAGGGAAGGACAGCTGCTACAACATGATGCAGTGCGTCACCGCCGGCCACCAGATCGTCGCCCTCGCCAATCTGCGACCCCCGGACAGTGCAGGTAAGATGGGAGACCGTCACCATGCCTATCCGCAGTGATCAGTATGGGAGGGTCCATCCAGACCCCGCTATCATCGCTGCTGCTCATACACTGGTTAGGGTAAGGCCATGGTCAATCGCTGCTGACCATCCCTCCTGTCCTGTCAGTGGTCTCCCGCTGCTGACCATCCCTCCTGTCAGTGGTCTCCCGCTGCTGACCATCCCTCCTGTCAGTGGTCTCCCGCTGCTGACCATCCCTCCTGTCAGTGGTCTCCCGCTGCTGACCATCCCTCCTGTCAGTGGTCTCCCGCTGCTGACCATCCCTCCTGTCAGTGGTCTCCCGCTGCTGACCATCCCTCCTGTCAGTGGTCTCATGCTGCTGACCATCCCTCCTGTCAGTGGTCTCATGCTGCTGACCATCCCTCCTGTCAGTGGTCTCATGCTTCTGACCATCCCTCCTGTCAGTGGTCTCCCGCTGCTGACCATCCCTCCTGTCAGTGGTCCACTCCACAGCACTGGTCACTACTGAGCATGTACATAAAGTACAGCACAGATTCATCTCATCTACGACTCCACAGCACTGGTCACTACTGAGCATGTGCATAAAGTGCAGCACAGATTCATCTCATCTATGACTCCACAGCACTGGTCACTACTGAGCATGTACATAAAGTGCAGCACAGATTCATCTCATCTACGACTCCACAGCACTGGTCACTACTGAGCATGTACATAAAGTACAGCACAGATTCATCTCATCTACGACCCCACAGCACTGGTCACTACTGAGCATGTACATAAAGTACAGCACAGATTCATCTCATCTGTGACTCCACAGCACTGGTCACTACTGAGCATGTACATAAAGTACAGCACAGATTCGTCTCATCTATAGGTACCTTCACACGAAACGACTCTACAACGAGAACGACAACGATCTGATCGCTGCAGCGTCGCTGTTTACATCGCTGTAGAGATGTCAAACACAGCAGCTCCAGAACGACGCAGGAGCGATCCTGTGACGTAGCGGTGACGCACTTATCGTTCTCACAGGTCGTTAGCTCCATGTTTAACATTGCTGGCATCGTTGCTTTTGCTGTCAAACACGACGATACACGCCGATCTGACGACCAAATAAAGTTCTGGACTTCTAGCTCCGACCAGCGATATCACAGCAGGATCCAGATCGCTGCTGCGTGTCAAACACAACGATATCGCTATCCAGGACGCTGCAACGTCACGGATCGTTGTCGTTCTCGTTGTAAAGTCGTTTCGTGTGAAGGTACCTTATGACTCCACAGCACTGGTCACTACTGAGCATGTACATAAAGAGCAGCACAGATTCATCTTATCTATGACTCCACAGCACTGGTCACTACTGAGCATGTACATAAAGTACAGCATAGATTCATCTCATCTATGACTCCACAGCACTGGTCACTACTGAGCATGTATATAAAGTGCAGCACAGATTAATCTCATCTACAACCCCACAGCACTGGTCACTACTGAGCATGTGCATAAAGTGCAGCACAGATTCATCTCATCTATGACTCCACAGCACTGGTCACTACTGAGCATGTACATAAAGTGCAGCACAGATTAATCTCATCTACAACCCCACAGCACTGGTCACTACTGAGCATGTGCATAAAGTGCAGCACAGATTCATCTCATCTATAGGCCCCGTCTCACTAAGCGATTTACCAACGATCACGACCAGCGATACGACCTGGCCGTGATCGTTGGTAAGTCGCTGTGTGGTCGCTGGGGAGCTGTCACACAGACCGCTCTCCAGCGACCAACGATCAGGGGAACGACTTCGGCATCGTTGAAACTGTCTTCAACGATGCCGAAGTCCCCCTGCAGCACCCGGGTAACCAGGGTAAACATCGGGTTACTAAGCGCAGGGCCGCGCTTAGTAACCCGATGTTTACCCTGGTTACCAAAAAAAACAAACAGTACATACTCGCCTTTCGGTGTCCAGGTCCCTTGCCGTCTGCTTCCTGCTCTGACTGAGCCGCCGTACACTGAGAGCAGAGCGCAGCGGTGACGTCACTGCTGTGCTCTCACTTCTCACTGTACGGCCGGGAGTCAGTGAGAGCAGGAAGCAGACGGCAAGGGACACCGAAAGGCGAGTATGTACTGTTTGTTTTTTTTGGTAACCAGGGTAAACATCGGGTTACTAAGCGCGGCCCTGCGCTTAGTAACCCGATGTTTACCCTGGTTACCAGTGAAGACATCGCTGGATCGGTGTCACACACACCGATTCAGCGATGTCAGCGGGGCCTCAACGACCAAAAAAAGGTCCAGGCCATTCTGACACGACCAGCGATCTCGCAGCAGGGGCCTGATCGCTGGTACGTGTCACACATAGCGAGATCGCTATGGAGGTCGCTGTTGCGTCACAAAACTTGTGACTCAGCAGCGATCTCGCTAGCGATCTCGCTATGTGAGACGGGGCCTTATGACTCCACAGCACTGGTCACTACTGAGCATGTGCATAAAGTGCAGCACAGATTCATCTCATCTATGACTCCACAGCACTGGTCACTACTGAGCATGTACATAAAGTGCAGCACAGATCCATCTCATCTACGAATCCACAGCACTGGTCACTACTGAGCATGTACATAAAGTACAGCACAGATTCATCTTATCTATGATTCCACAGCACTGGTCACTACTGAGCATGTACATAAAGTGCAGCACTGATTCATCTCATCTACGACCCTACAGCACTGGTCACTACTGAGCATGTACATAATGTGCAGCACAGATTCATTTCAACTGAAAGCCGAGATCCTTAAATCAGGAACAGAACAGACATTTTTAGGACATTTCAAAACTTTCCCAAATTCTTAAGATAACATTTACAGCACATCCTACATTGTACTACTGTACCCAATTTATTATGTATTTTAGGAGTCGGTCCATTTTATAACGACTCCACAGAAATGGACTGCACAGCCATGCTGTTAGTAATAGTTTGTTACTATGTCTCTGGCCTGATTGGCAGAACCTGCCAGACCTGAGCTAACAGCATCATCTGCACCTATGAGGGCATTGTGATCCCATCATGGTCCATGACTCAGACATGTGAATGAAGAGGGGGTCTCAGGGCAGCCAGAATTAAGTTCTGGCCCTCAGCATGCGGCGCCTGTATCCCCTACCCTTTATATGTACACTGAGAGCCTATGGCTATATCTCTTTCACAGTCCAGACGGCCATATTTGACTGTATGTTTGCGGACTGCAATACAAGGCCTGAATGTTGGTCTCCTAATTTACTGTGTTATAGACATTTCTGAGGCTTTAAGTTTGGGTCAGGAGACCTGCATTCAGTCCATGTATTACAGTCAGAATATGGACCATGAAATATGGGCATCTGAACTGTCTTGCTCTAAAAACTGACCAAGATATAACCATGGGCTTCTAGTGCACAAGCCATTAGTGTTAGCCGACATATGAAATGCTTATGCCTGTATGAACATTTCTTTACTTCATGTGAACAGAGCCTCAAATAGGGGCAGTCTACTTCTACATAATTACTTACCGAGGGGGTTTCATTCTGATTATGTAAAGATTACAGATATATTTTTATTTTACAGGTGTCTGGATTAAAGATGCTGGCATCGGTCCTGTGTCCGGCAGCTCCATTTCTGGCCTAGGATTTTCTAGCATTTTCTGTTTTGGAACATCATTGGTGCTAATTGTGAAGGAGACAAGGTGATGTCCTTATTTCAACACATAAGCCAGTCGTCTTCTCTGCCATGGACAATACAAGGACAGAGAAGCGAGCTGGATCGGCTATTGCAATGAGCAGTCAGCCCCCTTCTCACAGATCACTAATGATGTGCCAGTACCAGAAACTATTCTTATTGTTGAGCTCCGGGCTGGAGATGAAGCTGCAGAGCTCAGGAGTGTCATCTCTTCAGATCTGGACACCTTTGGAGGCAAAATATTAGTCCGGTTCCATTCACACGATCTTATTTTTGGTTTGAGTGCTGCCCATGAAAAAAACTGATAACAATCCGACTAATGGATTTTAGTACGGCTTTTCAGATGCCCTTTTTTGTCTTTATTTTCACTGTATAAAAAATAAACTGGCAGCAATAGTTTCTTTCGTATGTCAAATTAGACTCGACTATTTAAGTCTATAGGTGCGCAGAAATCTGATCTCACATGGGTCATCCATATGGCATCCAATTTGTTATTGATACTTTGCAATTCTTTAAGGGGGTTGTCCGCTACTAGGACAACCCCTTCTTCATTAAAATGTTTGGCCCCCATAAAGTATTAAAGCTTAAACTCCCCTCCCGTGCCGATACTGTTCCTGTGATGTCGGCACTCACTCTCTCCCTGGGCTTCCGTGCGGTTTTTATGACCCAATCAGCACTGGCGTCACTGTCCCCTCCTTCGGACTTACCGAACATGAAGAGGAAGTCCGGGCTGCAGCTGATCTCAGACTTCCTCTTCCTGTTCAATTCGGCAGGATGCAGGGACAGTGACACCAGTGCTGATTGGCACCAGGATCACGTGTCACAACACCGCACGGGAGCTCCGGGAGAATGAGTGCCGACGCCGCGGGGGCCCGGTGCTAGTACATCTAAATATCTGCTGATGTATAAAAACGATTGCCATGCGGATGACAAAACAGATGAGAAAACATCAAGTTTTCCTGGATGAAAATTAAACTGTTGTTTTTTTGTACAATGCTAAGTTCAGAAGAGCGCTGAACGCTGCAGACCAGTCATATCTGCAAACTACAAACAAGTCTGGGTCCTTGTGCAGCTCCATGTGCTCGTCCACCTACCGGACAGATGCAGGAGCTGACTATTATTACATGCACTAGCACCTGACAGGCACATAGGGGCTGATTCATTACGACTGGCAGTACGCACAATCTCGCTCCGCCAAGTGTTGCTGAAATAAAAGGTGCCGAAATGTATTAAGTGGCACACGTCATCTCAGGAATTTGGCGCCTCTTCTAAGTGAGGCACACCTCCATGCACTGCGCCAGGAATGCTACCCAAATCAGGGACTGGAGTAGTGTTTCTGGCGTACAAAGTGCAGCTATTTTGGATTGGATAGTTGGGTGTCACCATACCCCGTTCTTCCCTAGCTTCACTTATTTCATCAGAGCTGAGTCAAACTGGCTAAAAACTGACAAAAATTGCACAATTGTGCAAAAAGGGTGTTTTTTCAAGGTTTCTGTGCCAGTTTTCTTGTTAATAAAACTTTGCTGAATCGGCCCCATAGAGTGATTTCTCCCCCCCCCCCATGTGGACCTGGGGTCTGTTTGGAAGGTGCCTGTACCCTAGCACATACGTTACAATTGCTCAGACTGCTGTCGTATGTGCAGTTTGTTGTGATCACAGATGTGAACGTACCTTAATAAATCATACAAGGGACACATCTTTACAGGAAGTATAGTTATTCCTGGCACAAATATCCTCCCAGAATACACAGTGTCAGAGAATTGCAGTATGTTACGAAGTGATTACTCCACTGTTAGGGTTAAGTCTGGTCCCAAGCTTGCCGCAGGTATCCACAAGTGGACTATGCCTGTAATATAGTGTGGACCTTCCCATGAGGATAATTGTCCGCCAGCTTTATCCTAAGATGTAGCTTTTAGCACAGCTTAGTTAGGGATTCAACAGCCACAGCTTACACTTATGGGGTCAAATAAAAAAACAAAACAATATTTGGCAGAGTAGTTGTAGTCACAATGCATACACGCAGTCAGAGGACGGCATACCTCCCAACTTTTAAAGACAGGGAATAAACCATGTGTTGTGTACTAACACAGAAATTGTGCCCCCTTAATGTTCTCATGCACTATATTACTTCTTTTGTGGCCCGATAGAGTATGATGCCCCTACATTGAATTACTTCACACATATTGCCACCACAATACCCCCACATACACAGTGTCATGCCATAACAGTAGAATGAGCCGCTGTGCACTGATTCAGTACGATATCCCCATAGTTCCCTCACACGCATTATCATATCACACATCCCCCACACACAGCATCCCCCACACAGAGTATCATGGACCCCACAGCATCCCCCACACACAGTATCATGGACCCCACAGCATCCCCCACACATAGTATCATGGACCCCACAGCATCCCCCACCACAGTATCATGGACCCCACAGCATCCCCCACACAGAGTATTATGGACCCCAGAGCATCCCCCACACAGTATCATGCACCCCACACAGTATCATGGACCCCACAGCATCCCCCACACAGAGTATTATGGACCCCACAGCGTCCCCCACACAGAGTATTATGGACCCCACAGCATCCCCCACACAGAGTATCATGGAACCCACAGCATCCCCCACGACAGTATCATGGACCCCACAGCATTCCCCAAACAGTATCATGGACCCCACAGCATCCCCCACACAGAGTATTATGGACCCCACAGCATCCCCCACACAGTATCATGGACCCCACAGCATCCCTCACCACAGTATCATGTACCCCACAGCATCCCTCACCACAGTATCGTGAACCCCACAGCCTCCCCATATACAGTATCATGGACACCACAAGTACTGACAAGCTTAAAAACGACTCGCCTTCCCCTGTTCCTACAATCACGTGCTCCAGCTAGTACACTGTGCAGGTGCCATCTAATAACATCTTAGCTCCTGCTGTTCTGAGACTCAGACGCACAGGCTGAATGGTGGAGCAGGGAGCTGATGGCTCTCTCCTCCACCTGTCTACTCAACTGTATCTGTTTCCTAAGGATGCAGTTACCGTTAGCATTGAGACTCCTGATGGAAAGTTAGGGCAGCTCATCTCCCACTCAAGACCCCCAGGCCCCAGAGTGGCCACTTGGTCTGTCGCTATTAGAAGTACTCCACTGTTTCCAAAGTACATTTCTGACTAATTAATCTTTTACACTGGCTACTTACACCTTGTTCCTCCTTCCGCTCAGCCCTTTGGGGTTCCATCTGAATAGCTGAAAAACGGTGTTCTGAGGGTTCTCCTATGTAGTCATTTAAATTAATGAGGCAGTCTAAAATATGAAACTTTGGACTCCATTCCTGCTGTGTTTATTTTTTTAACTGGACAATAAAGTATTTTTTCCCCCATTGAAGTGAATGGCTGCATCTGGTAACTGTCAGAATACGGTTATTTACATGGAAGCCCCAGACAAATGGCCAAGTGGGCATAGAGAACAGTCTGTGGATCTGACCTACAGTGTTCTTCTTAATTTTGTGTAGTGACCATGACAACCTCTTCACTTCTGGTGTGCCCCCACACATTTATCAGCTGATTGTGGGGGTACCAGTAGTCACACCCCACCAATCTGCTATTTACGGCTTATCTTAGACTCTAAATCCTGGTAAACGATTCCTATTCTTTAACCCTCCCGTGTAAAAACTTGTAAGTGCACATTTTGCCAAAATATTTTTTGGATTTGTGCAGCTTTAGAAATCCGGCCACTGCTCCCCTCCAATGTGACCCCTTATTGTGCTTCTGTCTGTGCAGTGGATGAATTGGACAGCTACATGTACCAGACGGTGGGCCACCAGGCCCTGGACCTTTACGCAGAAGCCATGGCACTGCCCCTGTACCGTGCCACACTCAGCGGCTCCAGCTTAGATACGGGAAGGGGGTATACGCCACGAGAAGGAGATGAGGTTGAAGATCTGTACCGCTTGCTGAAATTAGTTAAGGCAAGTATGTCATCCTTCATCTTATCTGCACTGCATGCTAAAGATGGCGATACAGAAAACACCACAATCATTAGAGTAGAGCAATCTAATACCTGAGGGGGAGTCTGTCACCCCCAAAATCAGTAATAAGTGATCTATACAGTGATAGTGGGGACTGGGTTCATATAGGAGTCACACTAGCCCTGCGCCTGTTACTGGTGCCTTGGAATAATACAATGAATTTGCATGTGACTTCGGAGCTTACACGTTCTCTAGGCATAGCCAAGAGCTCTGCTCACCGTTGCGCCCCCTCGGTCTGCATGTTGAATTGAAGGCTTTACCCCTTCGCAGAGGCACTGACACTGCCCGAGTCCAGCCACTTACAGGGTCAGTATTGGCTCACGCAATTCACACGCGAGCTGAGTTCAGGCGGTGCTCGCTCTATGAAGAGAGCACTGTCAATCAGAAGTGGGGGAAGGACCTCAACATGCAAAACGAGTGGTGGTGACGGTGCACTTGGTCACGTCAATAGTCCACAGGAGCTCCCTCATTTGTATGTTTCTTGAGTAGTGTACCACTAACAGGTACAGTGGTAGTATGATTACTTGTGCTAAGACCACTTCATCACTGTACAGATTGTTTAATATTGATTTTAAGGGTGACACTCCCTTTAAAGAGTTGTCCAGGCTTTGGACAAAAGTCACTGACCGTCACAGCATTCAGTTGAATTGTGGCGGTGTGCGCGCTTCCCCAGTCGTACCCTTTGGCCTCCAGGTGGCAGTGTAATGTATGTAAGAGCATACCTGTCACTTGGGTCTCAAGAAATCAGACTGTTTGCCCAAATAGACATTAGCATAAATCGCACATGACCTGTCTGTGACCTGGTGGGTTTTACACCCTAATCGCAGCTCTTAAGTAGTCACACAGCAGCAGGTCACACAACCGGTTTTCATGGTGTGACTCACAATTGCTGTTGTGTGAACAGAGCTGCTGTGAAGCAAATGGGGACGATCTACAAAACTGAGTTACTAGTTCACACAAGCTTAATTAAGGTTTAGGCTTCGAGACGATGCATCGCACGACACTGAAACCGCCGTGTCACGGTGCGACATTGCATCTAATGCTTTCCTATGGTTTGCACCATCATCATCGCACCTTTCCCAATGTGTCCCAAGTTGCGTGTAACTCACTTGCCGTAGGCTTAATGCGAGTCTTGGCTTAGCATTTGTAGCAAAATCCACTCTAAAATCCTCGTGTAACAGCAGCGAGTCACAGACAAGGGGCTCAAGGGTTTTGTCAGAGAACAGGTGACGCGCCATAAGTGTGGGACCTTGTAGCCCTGGCCTAGGAGATGTCTAACCCCAGAGCCACCCAGCCTGTACGGGGCATGAAGGGATTGTCTGATATTTACAATGTGCTTTAGAATTATAGTTTTTTTCCACTTTTGGATCCCATATATATGTATTATTATTTTTATAATATAGGTTAGTAGTTGTATGAATTCCTCATTTGTAGGTTTTCTTTCTTTTCTTGCATAAGTCGGTAATAAAATATATTTTTTTTAAAAATGCATTTTTTTGTGGGGTGAATGGTTTATTTTTTTCCCCAGTTACAGGGGAAAACAGATCCCTCTGTTGACAGAAGTCACTGGCAGAACTGACCTGGTCTACTAGTACTCGGGATCTTAGCTTTGCCGGCAGAGACCCAATGATCATGTCTTTGTTATATCTTCCACAATCATTAGCAATGCCTGTGCTTCTGTTCACTGCCTAAGGGCATGTTCACACGTCAGTACTTTTGCACCAGTGTTTGTATCCCAAAACCACGAGTGGAACTTCCAGAGCAAAAACTATAGATTGATTCCTGTTCGGTATTTTGGGGACTGTTCTGTTTTTGGTATACAAATACTGATGTGTGAATAAAGCCTAACACTCACTGAAGGCTATGTATTCAGAAAAAGGAAAGACAGAAGTGGTAATAAACCGCTTCTGTTTCCTCTTTACGGTCTCCTGATGTATCTGACAGCTGTTGCAGGAGCTTTAGGCTATGTGCACACGTTGTAGATTTTGCTGTGGATTCGCAGCAGTTTTCCATGAGTTTACAGTACCATGTAAACCTATGAAAAACAAAATCCGCAGTGCACATGCTGTGGAAAAAACGCGCGGAAACGTAGCATTGTTTATTCCGCAGCATGTCAATTCTTTGTGCGGATTCCGCAGCGGTTTACACCTGCTTCATAATAGAAAACCGCAGGTGTAAAACCGCAGGTGAAATCCGCAACAAAATCGCAGTAAATCCGTGGCAATTCTGTAGGAAATCCACAGTACGGTTTACCTGCGGATTTACCAAAATCAGTCTGGAAAAATCCGCAGAGTAATCCGCAGCGTGTGCACATACCCTTAATGATGCGATGTCACTTTATAATGTTGTGAGGTTTAAGTTCAGGACCAGGTGCTGTAAATTTAGTACACTCCCCTTGGAAAAAGCTTAAACGCGCGTCGGGGTGTTACAGACGCTTAAAGGTACAGTACTTGTTTATCTCCATTTCCATCTTTAAGGTTCCTTATCCCTGTTCCTCACCATCATGCCCCCTTCTCATGAACCTTTTGCTGCATATGTCACAATTAGGCATTAATTGAAAACTTTTTCATTTTTGTGGCTGAATCATGTGGAGGCAATTAATGATATATTGATTAATTATGGGATATTTATAAAGATGTTACACGCATTGTTATGGGGCTTATGTTTTGACTGCTTTACTATGTATGATATATAAAAAAAAAAATTGGGGGGAAGCTTCATTGCTCCACAAATTTATAAATATATAATTATTATTCTAAATCTAGTAACGGCTCCATTCTTAAAGGTGATGATTCACCTGTAATTTGTGTACCCTTTTTTTGGGGGGGGCTGTTTTTTTTGCATATTGTTGTCCCCATATTGACTGATTTTACCTTTAATCTTTTAATATTGTATCAATAAAAATTCTTGTGTAATTTTGTGGCAAATAGCTTCCTGTTTATTTTTTTACTTAAATTCAGTATATGGTTTCAACTGGTTAAAAGGGATGTCCAGGACTGATATATCGATGACTGTCTGATTCTTGGGACCTGACACCCCCACTGATCAGCAATGTGCGGCGCTGATACTACACAGCTCTGTACACCATGTAGTGGTCATACCTGGGTACTGCAGCTAATCCCTAGAATAGGCTTTTTTCTGCAGGAAAAACCTTCTCTCTTGGCTGTAAAGAATCTGCTTACAAAAAGCAGGTTTTGCTAAATTTTATGCTGTGTTTTTATTGCTATGTTTTTGTTGTCTCTTGTACATGTTGATAAAGTTTAGAGGCCCCAAATAAGCATTGTTTAACTTCCTTATGTTTTTGCACCAGAAACACAGTAAAAAACTGATACCTGGGATTCTTGCTACGTTTTTGCACTTACCCATTGTTTCCTTTGAGTGAAATAATGCTGCAAATACGCAGAAAAAAAAATGGTGAAAGAAGTGACACGCTGCAGTTTGCAAAAACACAGCAGTTTTCCAAATCAGTCAGGAAAATAAAACCAATGTGTGTGCATGAGATTTCTGAAATCTCCTAGGCTGTGCTGGTGCTGTAAAACGCAGCTTTAAATTTGCAATAAAAAAAGCCAAAAAAATGCAATGTGTGAACATAACCTAAGTGAGCCTAATTTGTAAGATTCTGAAATTCTATTTTACATATATGTCAATATGTCAAATGTTGTTAAAAAAGTATTTTTTTTGCTAATTTTTGGCATCTTTTAGAACTTTTTGTCAAAAATGCAAACAAAATATTGTGTGAATGTATCCTTAACTTTTTTTCTCATTGGATGCGATCTTTTTCCATGTCCAGATCTGGTGCTGTACATGTCTCCTGTCCTGCATGCCGTACTCGCAGTGATTAGACCCTGTTTTTAGCGTCGGGGCACAACACTTTGGATGGTGTCAGACACTTTAAGTCCTTTCCTTCATTTTCGCTACATCAGCATGGCACACATTAAGTGACCGAAACATCAGAGACTCCATTTTTCTCCCTGGGGTCAGAACCGCTAACCCAAATGAAAGCCAAATGAGTGCTAATTAACAGTAATGACCACTAATCCCTTCCATAAAGGATGTGGTCCAGGTTTGCAGCCGTTAGTGGCTTGTTGAGCGCAGGACGCACATGTTCTCCGTTCTAGTCTCATCTGTAATTATACCTTGCTTCATGCAAGCATCAAAGGCCGGAGGGATGGACACATTACGATAGACCCTGGTAGCCTGATTGATTTTTTTTTTTTTTTTTTTTAGTAGCCAAAAACGGATTATAAAACTTTTGTGGATACAACATCTTTTCCAGGCAGGTCCGCTCCAACACCCACCTGAAAAATCGCTCAGAAAATGCTCTAAACAATGGACATACGCATCTCCATGGAAGAACAGCTTACTGTTCACATATTCAGGCTTTTGGACGTCTTTTAACTGCTTGAGGTTGCCAAAGAAACCAATTGCCTAAAAGAAGTGACCCGACCATTCTGCAGGTGTTTTCTACTCTGAAGATGTTATGTAGTAACAATACAAATGAATGGGAAGGCTCAAAAGACGCCGCCAAGATGGTACCCTGGTGTCTTTTTGAGAATCCTGCCAGAATTTTTTGCTTCCAAAATATCTCGCTTTTTCTTTCCACTGTTGAATGGAGTTAAAAAAAAAATAAATAAAAAATCAGAAAAATGCCAGTAACTGAGACGCCACATGATCTTCATGCTGGAAAACTGCTTAAAGGGGTTATCCAGGACTAATAATTTTTTGGTACTAACCAGCTCCCTGTTGTGCCCTGCGCCGATCTCTGCCAGTACAGATTGGTCACAGGCCGCTCCTGATGGCGATTCAGCAGCTTCCACTGATGTCACATCTACAGAGCATCAGCATCTCTTCCGCTCCGCTCTATTGATGGTGCATGACTGCTGATTGTCTGCTGGCTCTCCGCTGCCTCACTGCAGGAAGCCACCTGTCAATCATCATGATTGTCAGCAGAGCAGAAGAAGAAGAGCTGTTCTGTTGATGTGGAGCAGCTGAATAGCTGGCAGGAGCGATTGGTGACCACTCTGAGCTGGCTAACCTGTCTGTTATAGTAAAAGATAAAATAGTCCTGGATAAACCCTTTAAAAAAAAAAAAAAAACACTCATGGACAAAAATATTGCAAAAGTGCCCGGTGCAAGGAGGCCTGACCAGGCTGCATGATGTGGTCGGATGGGAAGCGACCTATCCTACAGGACTTGGCTACATTGGATGGAAAAGATGAAAATGCAGAAGATCGCCCCCTTCGCATCCGCCTTTGTCAAATTTGTTGTTGTGTTCTATCATAGGAATAGTAAAATTGTCGCAGGATCCGTTATACATCCGCCACCTGCATAGGGGCCATTCACTTCCTTCATGGCACTCGTCATTTTACCATAAAAAGCACCACATGCTGCACTATTATTTCTGGTAAATCTGACGATCTGCCTGAGCCCCCAATGCTGATGTGAACACGGCCATCTTTCGTCGCTCGGGCACTTGCACATTCAGCATTATAAATTAAGGCAGGTGCCATCTTTGATGGAAAGCCAAAGTTTAATGCTATAACCAGGAGGCTGCCCATTTATTCTATGGTGCTTGACCTTTATCAGGAGAGGGTCCCCACCTTTACTTCAGAGATCCGTGATCTGCTATTACTGAAGCATTGGAGGTGTCCAGCATCCCCTGCATTTGTGCTGGAAGTAGCTGTCATGTTCGTTATCAAACATGATGCAGCAGCGCCCCCTGCTGACTAGTAGTGCACATGTCTGGTGAGATGCTCGACCATCGCCATGAGTGGAGCACATTAGCTTGTTGGGCTGCGGGTTTTGACACTAGCAGGAGTCTATGCAGTCTATTACTCTGTGCCTGTAGTATCTGACCGCAATAAAAAAGGGACACATTCGGTTTCCTGCGTCATTTTTGTAATGAATCTGTGAAAAACACCTGACATATAGATAGTATCTTTATGGTTTTTTTTAACTACAGCCATTGGGTGAGTCTTGTCTGCAAATTGGACTTGACTAGTGCTGCAGTATTTTGCCATCGGCCGCTTGTCTGTGTGTAACAAGATCCAACTGATTTTTGCAATTGACACACATGGGTCCAACAATGACTGCTGCTTCATCCTCTTGCCAATGGCTCTCTGATCATTGGTTTGTTTACATTCCTTATTGGCCGGCGCAGGTGGTGGGTCACCTCTTTACTGCTCAAGTACTTGGCATCTACCCCAATTCCCTGTGCCAATGCTTTTTTGGTCCACCTGGCAAACTCAGTTTTTCTATATTGCTGAATCAACTTTGCCATACTGCTGTTGGCTCTGAACTGGACTCTAAAGCAAACTCAAGTCTGCTATACTGAAACTTGTAACAAATCCAGCACTGCTATACTGGTCCTTGTGACAAACTCCGCTCTAATTAGCTCTATTACACTTTCTGCCAGTACTCTGTTACTGCTGTCAGATCTGAAAAGGACTCTGTAACAAACTTAGCTCCCCTATATTACACTTTTGTAACAAATCCAGCTCTTCTATATTGGTGTTTGTGACCAACCCAGCTCTACTATTCCTCTAACTAGCTCTATTGCATTTTCTGCGAGTACGCTCTGACTTACTGCTGTCAGATCTGCACAGTACTCTGTGACAAACTCGGTTCTTCTATACTGGACCTTGTAACAAATCCAGCTCTACTGTACTGGTCCTTGTGACAACCCCAATTCTGCTATACTGGTCCTTGTGACAAACTCAGCTCTATCATTTTGTTAACTAGCTCTACCTTATTTTCTGTGAGTACACTGTCATACTACTATCTGATCTGCACTGGACTCTGTGACAAACTCAGCTCTGCTATATCACTGAGTCAACTCTGGGCTGAAAATACACTCGTCTGAACTTGGCCTAAGATTAATTTTAACACAATGTTGGTTTAGGATCCTTGTCTCCTAAGTATTCTTGCACCATACAGGTGTATAATAAGGGTCTGTGATAACAAATGTCCCAGTCCAGTCTTGGCTTTTGACTAATGACATTTGTGTGCCCTCCGTCCTACGTGCAAATCACATTGTGACATCAGATTGCTGCTCTCATACGTTGAGACATTTGTGTGCTGCTGTGTGCCCCCCGTCTTACGTGCCAGTCGTTGTGTGACATCAGATTGCTGCTCTCATACATTGTGAGACATTTGTACCTGTTGTGTGCCCTCCGTCCTACGTGCCAGTCGTTGTGTGACATCAGATTGCTGCTCTCCTACATTGAGACATTTGTACCTGTTGTGTGCCCTCCGTCCTACGTGCCAGTCGTTGTGTGACATCAGATTGCTCCTCTCATACATTGTGAGACATTTGTACCTGTTGTGTGCCCTCCGTCCTACGTGTCAGTCGTTGTGTGACATCAGATTGCTCCTCTCATACATTGTGAGACATTTGTACCTGTTGTGTGCCCGCCGTCCTACGTGCCAGTCGTTGTGTGACATCAGATTGCTCCTCTCATACATTGTGAGACATTTGTACCTGTTGTGTGCCCTCCGTCCTACGTGTCAGTCGTTGTGTGACATCAGATTGCTGCTCTCATACATTGTGAGACATTTGTACCTGCTGTGTGCCCTCCGTCCTACGTGTCAGTCGTTGTGTGACATCAGATTGCTCCCCTCATACATTGTGAGACATTTGTACCTGCTGTGTGCCCGCCGTCCTACGTGCCAGTCGTTGTGTGACATCAGATTGCTCCCCTCATACATTGTGAGACATTTGTACCTGTTGTGTGCCCTCTGTCCTACGTGTCAGTCGTTGTGTGACATCAGATTGCTCCCCTCATACATTGTGAGACATTTGTACCTGCTGTGTGCCCTCCGTCCTACGTGCCAGTCGTTGTGTGACATCAGATTGCTCCCCTCATACATTGTGAGACATTTGTACCTGCTGTGTGCCCTCCGTCCTACGTGCCAGTCGTTGTGTGACATCAGATTGCTCCCCTCATACATTGTGAGACATTTGTACCTGCTGTGTGCCCGCCGTCCTACGTGCCAGTCCTTGTGTGAGATCAGATTGCTCCCCTCATACATTGTGAGACATCTGTACCTGCTGTGTGCCCGCCGTCCTACGTGCCAGTCGTTGTGTGACATCAGATTGCTCCCCTCATACATTGTGAGACATTTGTACCTGCTGTGTGCCCGCCGTCCTACGTGCCAGTCGTTGTGTGACATCAGATTGCTCCCCTCATACATTGTGAGACATTTGTACCTGCTGTGTGCCCTCCGTCTTACGTGCCAGTCGTTGTGTGAGATCAGATTGCTCCCCTCATACATTGTGAGACATTTGTACCTGCTGTGTGCCCTCCGTCTTATGTGCCAGTCGTTGTGTGAGATCAGATTGCTCCCCTCATACATTGTGAGACATTTGTACCTGCTGTGTGCCCGCCGTCCTACGTGCCAGTCGTTGTGTGAGATCAGATTGCTCCCCTCATACATTGTGAGACATTTGTACCTGCTGTGTGCCCTCCGTCTTACGTGCCAGTCGTTGTGTGAGATCAGATTGCTCCCCTCATACATTGTGAGACATTTGTACCTGCTGTGTGCCCTCCGTCTTACGTGCCAGTCGTTGTGTGAGATCAGATTGCTGCTCTCATACATTGTGAGACATTTGTACCTGCTGAGACAATTGGGCGCTGTGTCCATACCTTCCAGTGTGCGACTGTTTTTACCTCTTCATATTCCTTTTCACTTTTAATTATCTCTCCCAGGCTTCTCCCGCCGTGTCGTAGCCCTGCCTCCCTTCTCATTTTGTCCTTTCATTTCTTTTCTGGCCTTTTCCCTCTCTCATTACAGTCTCACTCTGTTCCTTCATCCTTTTTTTTTCTCACACCCCCCTCTTACTCTTTGGGATGAAATCACTAAATTAAAGTCTGGTTTAATTAAAATAGTGATGAATGCAGATTGCATGGAACACAGACAGTAAAATACAGCCACTCTCTGGCTGGGGACAGACTATAATTACAAGAATTGAGTAGCAGGCCGCCGACCGTCTTCTCTCCTGACACTTACAGGAAATGCTCTATTAGCGTACATGCTGCCTTTAAGGAGAAGAAAGCCGATCCAATCAAGCCCTTAACTATTGGACCACTGGATTATTACTTAGAGATCAAGTGAAAGGATGACATGTCTGAAGCTGAATCTAATCTTTAATTTACATTTTCTTTAGTTGTTTTCCTCCAAAGAACGTTTTTTTAATTACTTTGGAATTTATACTCCTTCTGCCATCAATGCTGACCAAATACGCAGATGGAGGAGACATTGAAGAGGTTATCCGGTCCTCTAGAAATAAAGATGGAAGAAGAGTTAGGTGATTTTTTTTTTGGTTTCTATTCAACACCATTTTCAGAAATTCTGCTTGTTGTCAGTGAATGAGAAATTTTTGTTCACACACAGTGGTTGAAATCATGTAATATTTGTCACCACTGAGGGACTAGACAATCTCTCTGCAAATGTTACTCATTGTCTGTAGTTTCAATACAGTCAGTGTTTTATCAGTAGGAGATTATCACTGCAGGACTAGGTGTCACGTGCACAGCAGTCAATAATAAGTGTAACCCCGCCCCCACCACTGATTGGCAGCTTGCTGACAGTGTACCAATCAGTGGGCTTGGGCGGGTTTACACACAGTTCAGTATTATGACCACTGCTACTTTTGCATGGGAGAAAACTGGATTCTGTCAAAACTGCACCAAGCAACCCTGAAAGTGACTCATCCCTGGAATCAGGCTCTCTGCCCCTACATCATTCTGCTCTCAGATTTGCTTTATGTTTCTAATTTATGAAGACTTGCATTTTCCATCTAGCCTTAACGAAGGCTGGAGGAATGTGTGCACCTCTTAATGAATGTGGTGCATCTTTCAGCTGCCATTCACCTCCATGAGAAATGTAATCCCATCAGAAACTGGAGATGAACTGTGAGTTGCAAAAACATTTTGCAACTTTTCAAGAAGTTTTTCTCCTCTTTTTGGCATAAAATTGCTTGGGGCATCGGGGCCTTAGTTTTGATGCTGTTTGTTGTGGGGTTTCATGCTGTTTAAAGGGAATCTGTCTGTAGTATCTACCCTCCTAATCCATCTATATGGGCATGTAGATCATAGAGAGCTGAATAAAAAGCTATCTTGATACCTGCGATCTTCCTTATTCCAGAAAAATCCATGTTTTCCTGATATGCAAATGAGTTGTTAAGAGCTCTGGGCCGGACATGGATCTCACTGAGAAACTGCCTCCAGAGATTATTTTACATGAAAGAGGTATTACCAGTGTGAGACATGTAATGACTGACAGTCTGCTCTCACAATCACCTACAGCTCTGTATTGAGATCAGTACAGCAGTACTAACACAGCGGGTCATAGGAAGCTGAATAAATAGATACCTTGATATCTGCGATCCAATGTCTTATTCGTGAGAAAGCCACTTTTTTCTTATGTGCAAATGAACTATTGAGATCTCTCGTCCAGACATCGATCTCCCTGAGAATCTGCCTCCAGAGATTATTATAAATTAAAGGAGGCGTTACCAGTGTGAGACATGTAATGACTGACAGTCTGATCTCATAATCACATACAGCTCTGGAGTGATATCAGAACTAACACAGTACAGCAGAACTGAACTTTGTCTAATTACAAACACATTTGCACTGTTGGTGTCCTATCACATTGCTTCAGCTTCCATCTAACAGGCAGTGGGGGGGGGGGGAGTACAGTAGAGCTGTCAGCACTGTGAGAGGACCACTGCAAAAGTGGTTGTTACGTTTGTAAAGAGATAAGGTCAACTCTGCTGTACTGTATTGGTTATAATCCAGCACAGCTCTGCATCACAGCTGACAGCACTATGGGAGGACAACTGCTGATGTTTCAAATCAGACAAAACTTACCGTACTTTTGTTGCACTCTGTTAGCTCTGCTATAATATTAATTTTATTTCTATAGCGCCAACGTATTCTGCCGAGGGACTTGTACAGATAATAAAAAGATAAGAGTAACCCATAATTCAACAGATGCCAAGAGGAGTGAGGGACCTGCTTGCAAGCTACAATTTAGGAGGAAATAGGGGAGATGAGAAAGGTAAATGGTAAAAAGTGCTGATATTATACGATGCAGCCATCAATATAATAAATAGGGTATTCACGTAACACTGCATGAACCGGTCACCAGCCAGGATCTGTACAGTACAGACACAGAGGGCTATTAAGTGTATGGAGGGTCTGGAGACAAATGATACAAGGGACTGGATTCTGAGAAAAATTTTGTAAGGGCAAAACGGTAGTGGTTAGATAACTAAGGTGAGGCGATAGGTCAGTGTAAGGAAATGTGTTCTTAGGCCACGCTTTAAACTGTGTATTAGGGATCAATCGAATTTTCCAGGGTAATGCATTCTAGAGAAGTGGTGCATCTTGCAAGAAGTCTTGGTGATTAGAGTGGGAGATTCTGTATATTATACATTTATATTGTATCCTATAGCAGATGGGCAACCAGAGCAATGAATGGCTCTGACCGACTAATCCACCTGTCCCCTTCAACTCAAAAATATTTCACGGATCCGTACATTCATAAACCAAGAATCTGCAAAAACCCTAGTCCATGCCCTCATCATCTCCTGCCTCGACTACTGTGACCTCCTGCTCTGTGACCTCCCCTCTAACACTCTCACACCCCTCCAATCTATTCTAAACTCTGCTGCCCGACTAATCCACCTGTCCCCCCGCTATTCCCCGGCCTCTCCCCTCTGTCAATCCCTTCACTGGCTCCCCATTACCCAGAGACTCCAGTACAAAAGCCTAATCATGACATACAAAGCCATCCACAACCTGTCTCCTCCATACATCTGTGACCTCGTCTCCCGGTACTTTCCTGCACGCAACCTCCGATCCTCACAAGATCTCCTTCTCTACTCCCCTCTTATCTCCTCTTCCCACAATCGTATACAAGATTTCTCTCGCATATCACCCCTACTCTGGAACCCTCTACCACAACACATCAGACTCTCGCCTACCATCGAAATCTTCAAAAAGAGCCTGAAGACCTACCTCTTCCGACAAGCCTACAACCTGCAGTAACCACCGATCAACCAAACCGCTGCACGACCAGCTCTATCCTCACCTACTGTATCCTCACCCATCCCTTGTAGATTGTGAGCCTTCGCGGGCTGGGTCCTCTCTCCTCCTGTACCAGTCGTGACTTGTATTGTTTAAGATTATTGTACTTTTTGTTATTATGTATACCCCTCCTCACATGTAAAGCGCCATGGAATAAATGGCGCTATAATAATAAATAATAAATATGGCAAAGGGTAGAGGCATCGGTGTAGTGGTTGGAGAGGAATATGATCGTGGCTGCTGCATTCAGGACAGAGATGGGAGAGTTTAGAAAGAGGGAGATTGCTGTAATGTGTTAGCTCTGCTGTACTGTGTTAGCTCTCCTGTACTGTGTTAGCGCTGTTGTACTGTGTTAGCTCTGCTGTACTGTTAGCTCTGCCATACTGTTAGGGCTGCTGTACTGTTAGCTCTGCCGTACTGTGTTAGCTCTGCTGTACTGTTAGCGCTGCTGAACGGTGCCAGTCTGCTGTGCTGTTAGTTCTGCTGTACTTTGTTAGCTCTGGTGTACTGTTAGCTCTGCTGTACTGTGCTAGCGCTGCTGAACTGTTAGCTCTGCTGTACTGTGCTAGCGCTGTGGTTCTGTGTTAGGGCTGCTGTACAGGCAATCGTTGCATGTGTTTTGGTTGTCGAACAGCCGCGAGACATACAGCTTCGGGGACTCAAACAGATTTTTCAAGCACGCCAAAGACACTCGGTTAGCACTCGAGCATGCTCAGATAACACCTTATTCCAGCACGCTCTCTCATCACTAGTAGGAATAAAATGTTGGCGGCGATGGGATAATTATGGGTACATAGATCCACCTTGCAAAGAAGTCTTCTGGGTTTGTAATCTCAGGTATAGAATTCCAAATCCTCCATCAAAATGCCAGAATAAAGGCATCTGCTGTAGCTTTGTTGGAAAGGCCTAAAACACTGTTACAAAACCCTGAGATTTGACCAGCAGCGGAAAGGTTAATGTGGTTGTCTAACCCCTGCTGGGGGTAGGAAGAGGGGCAGCCCCAGTGGAAGGTGTGCAGCCGGGAGAGTCGCCAGCGTGGTCCCCGGCCGATCAGTAACCTTTACACATGCTGTAACATCATCCGGATGTCTTGTTTTGTTTGCCGCTTCCAAATCTTAATAAGTTTGCCCCCTCCCTCGCTCCTCCGTCTCCCGCCTCCCTCGGGCTGTTTGTGGTTCTGACTTGATGATTATTTCATTTATTTATTTTTTTATCTGATTAACTGACACATTGGGATCAAGTCAGACAGAGGCCCCCCGAGGCTACACGACGTTTTCATTTAAAGGAAAGTGGGGAGGTTTGTGATACACGCCACGTTTAATGGCTGTGTTTATCAGGCAGAGAAAAATTACCTACTTCTCTGCAGGGGGGAAGGAGTTTATCCTAAGGACCCGCAGTTTAAGGAAATTGATAATGGCTGCAAGGTAATTTACTGTTAAAAGTTTTTTTTCTTTATTTCTCATTAATATTACATTTCTGCCTATAATTACAGGTTGTGTTATTTGCCAATTAAACTCTAAAGTATTGCAGCTAATTTCTCCCATGGACAATTTCATGGTTGGGAGAGAGCGTGGAATTAGAGGGACACGTAATTGGGGAGTGGCGTCTCTGGCTAATAATTGCATTACTGTCTCATAAATTGTCACATTGTTGCAGTATTGCCCAGGCATTCTGAGACAATCCTGCAGATATTTAGAAGTAAGAAATGAAACAAAAAGCCTTTTGAAGGTCACCGTGGGTCAGTGATTAGCACTGTATGGTGGCTCAGTGGTTAGCACTGTAGCCATGTAGCAGGGTTGGCAACTCGAACATTTTTTTTTTTTTTTAGCACGTTGAAAATACTCGATTAGGACATGAGCATGCTCAGTTAACGCCTTATCTGAGCATGCCTTTTCATCACTAATGGGGTTGTCAGGAGAGATAGCGGAACAAACATTCAGCCAATAGTTATCAAGGCATGTTTTACAGTTAGGTCCATATATATTTGGACAGAGACAACATTTTTCTCATTTTGGTTACAGACATTACCACAATTAACTTTAAACAAAACAATTCAGATGCAGTTGAAGTTCAGACTTTCAGCTTTCATTTCAGGGTATCCACACTAAAATTGGATGAAGGGTTTAGGAGTTTCAGCTCCTTAACATGTGCCACCCTGTTTTTAAAGGGACCAAAAGTAATTGGACAGATTAAATAATTTTAAATAAAATGTTCATTTCTAGTACTTGGTTGAAAACCCTTTGTTGGCAATGACTGCCTGAAGTCTTGAACTCATGGACATCACCAGAGGCTGTGTTTCCTCCTTTGTGATGCTCTGCCAGGCCTTCACTGCAGTGGTTTTCAGTTGCTATTTGTTTGTGGGCCTTTCTGTCTGAAGTTTAGTCTTTAACAAGTGAAATGCATGCTCAATTGGGTTGAGATCAGGTGACTGACTAGGCCATTCAAGAATATTCCACTTCTTTGCTTTAATAGACTCCTGGGTTGCTTTGGCTTCATGTTTTGGGTCATTGTCCATCTGTAGTATGAAACGACGACCAATCAGTTTGGCTGCATTTGGCTGGATCTGAGCACACAGTATGGCTCTGAATACCTCAGAATTCATTCGGCTGCTTCTGTCCTGTGTCACATCATCAATAAACACTAGTGACCCAGTGCCACTGGCAGCCATGTATGCCCAAGCCATCACACTGCCTCCGCCGTGTTTTACAGATGATGTGGTATGCTTTGGATCATGAGCTGTACCAAGCCTTCGCCATACTTTTCTCTTTCCATCATTCTGGTAGAGGTTGATCTTGGTTTCATCTGTCCAAAGAATGTTCTTCCAGAACTGTGCTGGCTTTTTTAGATGTTTTTAGCAAAGTCCAGTCTAGCCTTTTTATTCTTGATGCTTATGAGTGGCTTGCACCGTGCAGTGAACCCTCTGTATTTACTTTCATGCAGTCTTCTCTTTATGGTAGATTTGGATATTGATACGCCGACTTCCTGGAGAGTGTTGTTCACTTGGTTGGCTGTTGTGAAGGGGTTTCTCTTCACCATGGAGATTATCCTGCGATCATCCACCACTGTTGTCTTCCGTGGGCGCTCAGGTCTTTTTGTATTGATGAGTTCACCAGTGCTTTCTTTCTTTCTCAGGATGTACCAAACTGTAGATTTTGCCACTCCTAATATTGTAGCAATTTCTCGGATGGTTTTTTTCTGTTTTCGCAGCTTAAGGATGGCTTGTTTCACCTGCATGGAGAGCTCCTTTGACCACATGTTTACTTCACAGCAAAACCTTCCAAATGCAAGCACCACATCTCAAATCAACTCCAGGCCTTTTATCTGTTTAATTGAGAATGACATAACGAAGGGATTGCCCACACCTGTCCATGAAATAGCCTTGCAGTCAATTGTCCAATTACTTTTGGTCCCTTTAAAAACAGGGTGGCACATGTTAAGGAGCTGAAACTCCTAAACCCTTCATCCAATTTTAGTGTGGATACCCTGAAATGAAAGCTGAAAGTATGAACTTCAACTGCATCTGAATTGTTTTGTTGAAAATTCACTGTGGTAATGTCTATAATGAAAATTAGAAAAATGTTGTCTCTGTCCAAATATATATGGACCTAACTGTATGTCCCTGAAGTTGATAATTTAGCTTCTGTTACACATTTCAGGCCTTAGTTTCTTTTTACAACCATATTGTGGGCAGAGTACTTACCGTATATACTCGAGTATAAGCCGAGATTTTCAGCCCAAATTTTGGGGCTGAAAGTGCCCCTCTCGGCTTATACTCGAGTCATGATCGGTGGTGGGGTCGGCGGGTGAGGACTGTCATATACTTACCTAGTCCCGGCGATCCTGGCGCTCCCCCTGCCTGTCACACGGTCTTCGGTGCCGCAGCCTCTTCCCCTGAGCGGTCACGTGGGACCACTCATTAGAGAAATGAATAGGCGGCTCCACCTCCCATAGGGGCGGAGCCGCCTATTCATTTCTCTAATGAAGCGGTGCTGGTGACCGCTGATAGAGAAAGAGGCTGCGGCACCGAAGACAGGCAGGGGGAAGGAGCGGGACGCCGGGAGCAGGTAAGTATCGCATATTCACCTGTCCTCGTTCCACACGCCGGGCGTCGCGCCATCTTCCCGGCGTCTCTCCGCTCTGACTGTTCAGGCGGAGGGCGCGATGACGCATATAGTGTGCGCGCCGCCCTCTGACTGATCAGTCAGTGCAGAGAGACGCCGGGAAGATGGCGCCGAGGAGCTGCAAGCAAGACAGGTGAGTATGTTTTTTTTTTTTTATTGCAGCAGCAGCAACAGCTATGGGGCAATAATGGACGGTGCAGAGCACTATATGGCACAGCTATGGGGCAATAATGGTGCAGAGCACTATATGGCACAGCTATGGGGCAATGGTGCAGAGCACTATATGGCACAGCTATGGGGCAACGGTGCAGAGCACTATATGGCACAGCTATGGGGCAATAATGGACGGTGCAGAGCACTATATGGCACAGCTATGGGGCAATGGTGCAGAGCACTATATGGCACAGCTATGGGGCAACGGTGCAGAGCACTATATGGCACAGCTATGGGGCAATGGTGCAGAGCACTATATGGCACAGCTATGGGGCAACGGTGCAGAGCAATATATGGCACAGCTATGGGGCAACGGTGCAGAGCACTATATGGCACAGCTATGGGGCAATAATGGACGGTGCAGAGCACTATATGGCACAGCTATGGGGCAATGGTGCAGAGCACTATATGGCACAGCTATGGGGCAACGGTGCAGAGCATTATATATATGGCACAGCTATGGGGCAACGGTGCAGAGCACTATATGGCACAGCTATGGGGCAACGGTGCAGAGCATTATATATATGGCACAGCTATGGGGCAACGGTGCAGAGCATTATATATATGGCACAGCTATGGGGCAACGGTGCAGAGCATTATATATATGGCACAGCTATGGGGCAACGGTGCAGAGCAATATATGGCACAGCTATGGGGCAACGGTGCAGAGCATTATATATATGGCACAGCTATGGGGCAACGGTGCAGAGCATTATATATATGGCACAGCTATGGGGCAACGGTGCAGAGCATTATATATATGGCACAGCTATGGGGCAACGGTGCAGAGCATTGTATATATGGCACAGCTTTATGTGGAGTATCTATGGGGCAATGGTGCAGAGCATTATATATATGGCACAGCTATGGGACAACGGTGCAGAGCATTGTATATATGGCACAGCTTTATGTGGAGTATCTATGGGGCAATGGTGCAGAGCATTGTATATATGGCACAGCTTTATGTGGAGCATCTATGGGGCCATAATGAACGGTGCAGAGCATTATATGTGGCACAGCTTTATGTGGAGCATCTATGGGGCCATAATGAACGGTATGGAGTATCTATTTTTAATTTTGAAATTCACCGGTACCTGCTGCATTTTCCACCCTAGGCTTATACTCGAGTCAATAAGTTTTCCCAGTTTTTTGTGGCAAAATTAGGGGGGTCGGCTTATACTCGGGTCGGCTTATACTCGAGTATATACGGTACTTGCAAAGTTTTTTATGATAGATTTTTATATTCGGTGTTTCTCAAGGTTCAGGCTGTTTGTCCAGAACTACTGGAATCATTCATCAGAGCATGTACAATATATACAGTCATGGCCGAAAGTGTTGGCACCCTTGAAATTGTTCTGGAAAATTTAGTATTTCTCCCAGAAAATTATTGCAACTACCGTATTTTCCGGCGTATAAGACGACTTTTTAACCCCTCAAAATCTTCTTAAAAGTCAGGGGTCGTCTTATACGCCGGGTACAGATAAAATGTGCATATGGTGGGTGGGGGGGGGGGGGAGTGTTCCCGATGACGAAGAGAGGGGGCGTCTCACAGTAAAGTGTGAGTGGAGTATATCCCCCTATTACCTCATTGCGGCAGCGTGGGGGTCTCTGTACTGGGAGCGGCAGCTCCTCTTCGTGCCGTGGGTGCTCTGTGCTGTGGGGCGGCGCATCTTCTTGCAGCGTCGGGGCTCCTCCGGCATCTCCTCCAGGCCCGGAGGCACCGGCAGCCCCATGCGGTGACCTCCGGGAAAATGGCCGCTGCTCAGATTCAGATCTGAATCTGAGCATGCGCCGCCCCCAGCAGCCATTTTCCCGGAGGCCACCGCATCGCAGCCTCCGGGAAAATGGCCGCTGCTCAGATTCAGATCTCGTCTCCCAAGATCTCGGGAGACAAGATCTGAATCTGAGCAGCGGCCATTTTCCCGGAGGCCACCGCATCAGAGCAATGGGGGCCTGGAGGAGATGCCGGAGGAGCCCCGACGCTGCAAGAAGATGTGCCGCCGCCGCCCCACAGCACGAAGATGCGCCGCCGCCCCACAGCACAGAGCACCCACGGCACGAAGAGGAGCTGCCGCTCCCAGCACAGAGACCCCCCACGCTGCCGCAATGAGGTAATGGGGGATATACTCCACTCACACTTTACTGTGAGACGCCCCCTCTCTTCGTCATCGGGACCACTCCCCACGCCAAAAGGCACATATTCACCGGCCCTATAAGATGACATACGGCGTATAAGAAGACCCCCGACTTTTAAGAAGATTTTATATTTTAACTGGAAAAGTTGGGGGGTCGTCTTATACGCCCAGTCGTCTTATATGCCGGAAAATACGGTACACTTTTTTTTATACAGATGTTTATTTCCTTTGTGTGTATTGGGACACAACGAGGAAAAACAGGCAATTTGGTCACAATTTCGCACTAAACCCCAAAAATGGTTCTTAAAATTGCTGGCAACTTTCCAAAATTGTGGGTTTCAATCATATGATGCTCATTCAAACTCGCTTTTGGCAAGTAACAGGTGTGGGCAATATAAAAATCACGCCTGAAACCAGATAAAAGGAGAGAAGTTCACTCAATCTTTGTATTGTGTCTGTGTGCCACACTGTGATGGTGTGATATGTTATGTGGGTATCATTTTTGTGTAAATTTCTATTTTACTTATTTTCATGGTGTTCTCTTGTAGAATGAGTTATTTGCTAATTGATGAATGGCTGTGGTTGCCATCTGATATCAGCCCCCACAGTACTGTATTGTTGTCTTCTCACAGGGTCAGTGAATAAACATGTTTGCTAATATGCTAATGACATATTGAACTAGCTTGTTGAAACAATGACCCCCCCTGTAATGCCTTAATCCCCAAGGCACCTTTGTCAGGTCTGGGAGGCCTGAAAACCACCCCAACCTGTCTGACTACCCCTGGACATAAGGAGGGGGCTGGGGAGGACATTAGCTGGGAAGTCAGTCCTGTGTGGAATGATGGTGGGTTCACAGCACCTCAGAGAGAAAGAAAGAGTATATGAACTATGTGATCCTCTCTCTGCTGGATTGTTGGACTTTTATCCTGTTACTGAACTGCATTCGTGTTCTGGACTATTTTATCCATTGTGTGGTGGATCATATATGGACCTTTCGTATTTTTGCCTAAATAAATGTCTTGGAATTGTTATAATATAATATAATATACTCTAGCTCTGTTGATTATGTGATACCGGAGAAGGACCCCATGACACACACTAAGCATGGAGAACAGAAAGAGGAGAAGAGAACTGTTTGAGGACTTGAGATCTGAAATTGTTGAAAAATATCAACAAATCTCAAGGTTACAAGTCCATCTCCAGAGATCACCGGATTTAGGGTCTGCAATAACACATGAGGCATTAGTGCTTAGAGATGCTGCACTGCCGCTGTGGTCAGGAGGTTTGTAGTAGACAGACAGGCAGTAGCAGTTTACCAATCTATCATATAATTACATTTTGCAGTTTTTTTTTTTTTTTTTTAAATAAAACATTTTTATATACCGTATATATTTTCATTTTTATCTGAGGTTTAACCCCTTAACGACCTCCAATACGCCTTTTAACTGCGGCAGTTAAGGGTACTTAAACCATAGCGCCGTTAATTAACGGCGCTGTGGAAAAAGTGAATAGCGCCCCCCAGAGTCGGATTTTCTCTGGGGTCTCGGTTGCCGGGGGTAGCCGAGACCCCAGATAACATGATTCGGGGGGTTTTTACCGACCCCCGGGTTGCGATCACTGGTAATTAACCGTTTACCGGCGGTCGCAAAAAAACAACAACAAAAAACGTGATTTCCCATTTAATTTCTCTGTCCTCCGATGTGATCGCACATCAGAGGACAGAGAAATAGGGGGGATTTGGGGACCCTGTTATACTTACCAGTGTCCCTGGGTCCTCCTGCGTCCTCTCCTGCCCGCTGGCTTCTTCATCTGCTAAGAAAATGGCGGGCGCATGAGCAGTGCGCCCACCATGATCTGCCGGCCGGCAGCTAGAGGAGTTGGGGCTAAATTTAGGGTTATGGATAGAGCTGGGGCTAAATTTAGGGTTAGGGTTAGGGCTAGGGTTAGGCTTCTTTCACACTTGCTTCGGTACGGGACCGTCGCAATTCATCGGCCCGACGTACCGACGCACGTTGTGAAAATTGTGCACAACGTGGGCAGCCGATGCAGTTTTTCAATGCATCCGCTGCCCAGTCTATGTCCTGGGGGAGGGCGCGGAGTTACGGCCGCACATGCGCGGTCGGAAATGGTGGGCATGATGTACAAAAAAAAGTTACACTGAACGTTGTTTTGTGAAGACGGTCCGCCAAAACACAACGGATCCAGTGCACAACGGACGCGACGTGTGGCCATCCGTCGCGATCTGTCGGCAATACAAGTCTATGGGCAAAAAACGCATCCTGCTGGCACATTTGCAGGATCCGTTTTTTGTCCAAAACGACGGATTGCGACGGATGCCACAAGACGCAAGTGTGAAAGTAGGGTTAGGGCAAGGGTTAGGGTTGGGGCTCAAGTTAGGGCTAGGGTTAGGGCTAAATTTAGGGCTAGGGTTAGGGCTAAAGTTAGGGCTAGGGTTAGGGTTGGGGCTAAAGTTAGGGTTAGGGTTGGGGCTAAATTTAGGGTTAGGTCTAGGGTTAGGGCTAGGGATGGGGCTAAAGTTAGAGTTAGGGCTTGGGTTAGGGTTGGTATTACGGTTAGGGTTGGCATTAGGGTTACGTTTGGGATTAGGGTTAGGTTTGGGATTAGGGTTAAGGTTAGGGTTGGGATTAGGGTTAGGGGTGTATTGGGATTAGGGTTAGGTTTGAGGTTAGGGTTGAGATTAGGATTAGGGGTGTGTTGGATTTAGGGTTTTGATTACGGTTATGGTTAGGGTTGAAATTAGGGTTGTTTTGGGGTTAGGGTTGTGATTATCATTAAGGTTGTGATTAGGATTATGGATTGGGTTGAGATTAGGGTTAGGGGTGTGTTGGGGTTAGGGTTGGAGTTAATATTGGGGGGGTTTCCAATGTTTAGGTACATCAGGGAGTCTCCAAACACGAAAGCCAATTTTGCGCTCAAAAAGTCAAATGGTGCTCCCTCCCTTCTGAGCTCTGCCGTGCACCCAAACAGTGGTTTACCCCCACATATGAGGCATCAACGTACTCGGGATAAATTGGACAACAACTTTTGGGGTCCAATTTCTCCTGTTACCCTTGTGAAAATAAAAACTTGGGGGGCTAAAAAATCTTTTTTGTGGAAAAAAAAAATATTTTTTATTTTCACGACTCTGCATTATAAACTTCTGTGAAGCACTTGGTTATTCAAAGTTCTCACCATACATCTAGATAAGTTCCTTGGGGGGTCTAGTTTCCAAAATGGGGTCACTTGTGGGGGGTTTCTACTGTTTATGTACATCAGGGGCTCTGCAAATGCGACATAACGCCCGCAGACCATTCTATGAAAGTCTCCATTCCAAAACGGCACTCCTTCCCTTCCGAGCTTTGCCATGTGCCCAAACAGTGGTCTCCCCCACATATGAGGTATCAGCCTACTCAGCCTAAAATGCACAATAAATTTTGGGGTCCATTTTCTCCTGTTACCCTTGTGAAAGTAAAAATTTGGGGGTGAAAAGATCATTTTTGTGGAAAAAATATGATTTTTTTATTTTCATGGCTCTACAGTATAAACTTCTGTGAAGCAGTTGGGGGTTCATAGTGCTCACCACACATCTAGATAAGCTCTTTGGGGGGTCTAGTTTCCAAAATAAGGTAGCCTGTGTGGGGTTTCTACTGTTTAGGTACATCTGGAGCTCTGCAAATGCAACATGACGCCCGCAGACCATCCCATCAAAGTCTGCATTCCAAGCAGCGCTCCTTCCCTTCCGAGCCCCGATGGGTGCCCTAACAGTGCCCCCCCCACATATGGGGTATCAGCATACTCAGGACAAACTGGTCAACAGATTTTGGGGTCCAATGTCTCCTGTTAGCCTTGAGAAAATATAAAATTGCAGGCTAAAAAAATCATTTTTGAGGAAAAAAAAAAGGATTTTTTATTTTCACGGCTCTACTTTATAAATTTCTGTGAAGCACTTGGGGTTTAAAGTGCGCACCACACATCTAGATAAGTTCCTTAAGGAGTCTAGTTTCCAAAAACTTTCTACTGTTTAGGCACATCAGGGGCTCTCCAAACGCGACATGGCGTCCGATCTCAATTCCAGCCAATTCTACATTGAAAAAGTAAAACGACGCTCCTTCTCTTCCAAGCTCTGCGGTGCGCCCAAACAGTGTTTTACCCCCACATATTGGGTATCGACGTACTCAGGAGAAATTGCACAACAACTTTGTGGTCTAGTTTCTCCTGTTACCCTTGTGAAAATAAGAACTTGTGGGCGAAAAGATCATTTTTGTGTAAACAAATGCGATTTTTTATTTTCACGGCTCTACTTTATAAACTTCTGTGAAGCACTTGGGGGTTTAAAGTGCTCACCACACATCTAGATAAGTTCCTTAAGGGGTCTAGTTTCCAAAATGGTGTCATTGTGGAGTGTTTCCACTGTTTAGGCACATCAGGGGCTCTCTAAACATGACATGGCATCCGATCTCAATTCCAGCCAATTCTGCATTGAAAAAGTCACACGGCGCTCCTTCTCTTCCAAGCTCTGCGGTGCGCCCAAACAGTGGTTTACCCCCACATATGGGGTATCGGCTTATTCAGGAGAAATTGCACAACAAAATTTATGGTTAAATTTTTGTTTTTACACTTGTGAAAATTAAAAAAAAATGGTTCTGAAGTAAAATGTTTGCAAAAAAAAGTTAAATGTTTTTCCTTCCACATTGTTTCAGTTCCCGTGAAGCACGCAAAGAGGGTTAATAAACTTCCTGAATGTGGTTTTGAGCACCTTGAGGGGTGCAGTTTTTAGAATGGTGTCACACTTGGTTATTTTCTATCATATAGACCCCTCAAAATGACTTCAAATGTGATGTGGTCCCTAAAAAAAATGGTGTTGTAAAAATGAGAAATTGCTGGTCAACTTTTAACCCTTATAACTCCCTAACAAAAAAAAATTGTTTCCAAAATTGTGCTGATGTAAAGTAGACATGTGGGAAATGTTATTTATTAACTATTTTTCCTGACATGTCTCTCTGATTTAAGGGCATAAATATACAAAGTTTGAAAATTGCAAAATTTTAAAAATTTACTCCATATTTCTGTTTTTTTCATAAATAATCGCAAGTAATATCGAAGAAATGTTACCACTATCATCAAGTACAATATGTCACGAAAAAACAGTCTCTGAATCAGCGGGATCTGTTAAAGCGTTCCAGAGTTATAACCTCATAAAGTGACAGTGGTCAGAATTGTAAAAATTGGCTCGGTCATTAAGTACCAAATTGGCGCTGTCACTAAGGGGTTAATCTAAATAGCTTCTTATTAATATTTATTATAGGTCCTGTACCTATCTAGCCCCGGGAAATATCTGAATGTATGCTTCCTGGGGGTCCCATTGCATGTGTGTCTGATACCACTGGTCACTTATTTGCACATTCATTGTCTGTGGGACTTATGGATGTAGCCAAGCGCTGTACTCCGCCATCTTCATTTGTTCCATAGACAATAGGACTCCCGCTCATCAGTGATCACATGAACGGTTGAGTTTCCCTTGGCTTTCTACTTTTGGTGAAAATAGAGCATCATAATGTTGTATAAGGAAAAGGGGTGTACAAGTGGGAGGTCTCCATAAATATTTTATTATTGCTGCATTTTTTACACCCTTGCCATCACAGACTTGGCCCTATCTTGGATCGCGTCATACTTAACAGACCGAATATTCAGCGTCTCTCACTCGCACCCCACCTCCTCACCTCGCCCCCTATCTGTCAGAGTCCCACAAGGTTCAGTCCTAGGGCCCCTGCTCTTCTTCATTTACACCTTCGACCTCGGACAGCTCATAGAATCTCATGGTTTTCAGTATCACTTCTATGCTGATGACACACAAATCTACCTCTCTGGACCAGATATCACCAACCTACTAACCAGAACCCCACAATGTCTGTGCGCAATTTCATCCTTCTTCTCCAGTAGATTTCTAAAACTTAATATGGACAAACAGAAACAGAATTCATCATCTTTCCCCCATCTCACTTGACCCCCCCCCATCGGACCTATCCATTAAAGTAAATGGCTGCTCACTCTCCCCAGTCCCACAAACTCGCTGCCTTGGGGTAGTCCTTGACTTTGATCTCTCCTTCAAACCACATATCCAAGCCCTCTCCACATCCTGACGACTTAAACTCAAAAATATTTCCCGGATCAGTACATTCCTCAACCAAGAATCTGCATAAACTCTAGTCCATGCCCTCATCATCTCCCACCTTGACTACTGCAACCTTCTGCTCTGTGGCATCCCCTCTAACACTCTTGCACCCCTCCAATCTATTCTAAACTAACTGCCCGACTAATCCACCTGTCCCCTCGGGGCTATTCCCTGGTTTCTCCCCTCTGTCAAGCCCTGCACTGGCTCCCCATTACCCAAAGACTCCAGTTCAAAACCCTAACCATGGCTTACAAAGCCATCGACAACCTATCTCCTCCATACATCTGTGACCTCGTCTCCTGGTACTTACTTGCACGCAACCTCCAATCCCCACAAGATCTCCTTCTCTACTCCCCTCTTATCTCCACTTCCCACAATCGCATACAAGATTTCTCCTGTGCATCCCACCTACTCTGGAACTCTCTACCCCAATATTTCAGACTCTCGCCTACCGTGGAAACCTTCAAAAGGAACCTGAAGACCTATCTCTTCCGACAAGCCTACAACCTGCAGTAACCCCCAATCACCAAACCACTACACGACCAGCTCTGCCCTCGCCTACTGTATCCTCGCCCATCCCTTGTAGACTGTGAGCCATCGTGGGCAGGGTCCTCTCTTCTCCAGTACCAGTCATGATTTGTCGTGTTTAAGATTACTTGTTTTTTATTACCGTATTGTTTGGACTATAAGACGCACCGGTCCATAAGAGGCACCGCAAATGTTTAGAAGGAAAATAAGGGAAAAATATTAGTGTGTCCAATGAGGGTCCGTCTTACAGTCCGAATTCAGTTTACCAGGGGGGATCGGCAGCGCTGGTGGGGCGTGGTCACAGGGGGTGTTTGGTTGTCTCAGGCTGGTGAGGAAGGTGTGGCGGCCTCCGGGAAATCCTATCCCAAGCTGGAGCGGCAGGTGCGGCGGTGGTGGTCTGTGGTGCAGGGGGCTCCGCTGGCATTTTGTGAAAGCCCAGAGGCCCTTGCATATTCAATGCTGCGCTGCGGTGGCATCCAGGAAAATGGCAGCTGGGGGCGGCGCATACTCAGATTGAGATCTCATCCCGAGATCTCGGGACGAGATCTCAATCTGAGCATTCGCCGCCCCCGGTGGCCATTTTCCCAGAGGCCACCGCATTACAGCAGATTGAGATCTTGGCAACGAGATCTCAATCTGAGCAGGCCCTGCCCCCAGCTGCCATTTTCCCAGAGGCCACCATCGCAACAATAGATGTGCGGGGACCTCCGGGCTTTCACAAAATGCCAGCGGAGCCCCCCGCACCACAGAGCACCACCGCCGAACCTGCCGCACCAGCCTGGGAAGGGAGTGTGATCGGCGGACCGGGACCGGTGCAGAATCACCCGACTCTTGCTGCCGCCACAGTATTTGTAAGTATATTTTGACTATAAGACGCACCCCGATTTTCCTCCAAAATTTTTTGGGTAAAAAAGTGCATCTTATAGTCCGAAAAATACAGTATGTATACCCCTCCTCACATGTAAAGCACCATGGAATAAATGGTGCTATAATAATAAATAATAATAATACAATTAGAAAATGAATATTCATTTTCGATGTATGTAAGGAAAAATAAAATCCTGCACAATAAAGGAACCGGACACCTGTATTGAGGATATGATGGTTGTGGTGTATAAATAGCTTATTGCTATAGTTGATCTCCTATATATCGATCTGCCAGCTTATGACTGACCCCTTTCATCTGTTAATGTAACATGCATGGATTTCTGTGGCCATTCTTTGGCTGTATACTTCTTAGATATAAGGTTGTGTCATCTTTATTTGGCCAGATACCACGCTAGATATATTACAGTCTTTTAAGTCTAGTCTTCTCTCCATTTATTTATCTCTCTGATTTCTGGACTATGTGTTTGAATGTTCGTTGGGTCTGATATCCACTCATGAATTGTGTTTTTTTTTTTTCAGGATAAGGAGGCCGTGGATTCTGTGTCAGTTGGCGCTATCCTGTCCGACTACCAGCGGGTACGGGTGGAAAACGTGTAAGACTTTTCTATTCATCAAAGTTTATTAGAAAAGAAGGCAGTAACCTGTCCAAGAGGTGTGCTCCGCCCAAGAGGAGTGTGCTCCGCCCAGGAGGAGTGTGCACCCATAATGTAAATCTCCAAGCTATCCCTAATGGCGGAGGGTGATGTGTTGTGGCATTGTCCTTATTACATGTACTCATGCCATAGACTTTGAAGCTAACTTTTAACCATTTACAAGGTGCGCTTTGCTTCCAGGTGTCAGCGGCTCGGCCTTCAGCCACTTGCTTTCCTTTGGCGCCGAAAACAAGAGGATCTGTTGAATGAAATGATTTCCAGTGGCTTGCATGCCATTCTCATCAAGGTAGCTGCATTTGGTAAGAGGGACTTGTACATTATGTTATTATTATTATTGGCAGTACTTTACTAAACTATGTACTAAACTATTTTTACAAGGAGGGTCTGACATGTCACGTGTCTATAATGGATTTGGGTGACACATCAAGGTTTCCTGTAGTACCGCTGTCCACTCTCCTACTATGTTCACACGTTGCATTTTTGCAGCGTTTTTTTCTGCTGGCAAAACCTGCTCTTTTGCCAGTAAAGAAGCTGCTTAAAAAAGCAGGTTTTGCTGTGTTTTTCATGCTGATACTGTTTAGTGTCTGTTGTTTGAGTTTTCTGCACCAAAAACGCAGCAAAATCTGATACTTGTGATTTTTGCTGCATTTTTGCATTTACCTATTGTTTATTGGGTGAAAAAACGTTGCAAAAACTCTGAAATAAGTGACATGCTGCACTTTGCAAAATCACAGCAGTTTTCCGAAAAAAAAGCAATGTGTGTGAGTGAGATTTCTGAACTCACATAGCTTTTATTTACACTGTGAAGCAGCTTTTAATTTGCATTAAAAAACGCAGCAAAGACCAAGACTGTGAACATAGCCTCATGGTCAGGATCATATATGTCATAAAATATTATTTTTGAACATATTTAATAAGAGTTTCAGTGAGACAGCCCCTTTAATCAATATTCTCAATTTAGTTTGCCAATAGTAAATTTTGATGCCTGACCACCGATCCATTCATCCTCTATGGAGCTGCCAGGGTAAGCTCAGTTCTGGCTTTGGAGTGCCATAGAGAATGGTTGGCGTGCACTGCCGCTCCACTCCAAGGACTCGCTCACCGCACTGTATTTTTGTGTCCCAGCTTGAGCCGATATTCAGATTGCACTCGGTCAGTCAAGAGAATATGTCTGAGTAAAACATTGGACTGATACAGTGAAGAAGATGGAGAATGTTTTTTTCTCCATCTTAGCTGAGAAAATCGGATCACACTATTCTTACATTCTGTGCTATCCGCGAAAAACGGGCACCGGAATAAGGCTTGGGGTACACTGCAACTATTTGTAGCGCTACTGATTTATTTTAACTGTTTATCTAAAGACTGCAGCCGCCACTTATTAGTTAAAATGAATGAATAATGCTACAAAATGTCAGTGTTGTCTAAACCGTGCCGTTGTGGAAAAGCCATGCCTTGCTGCTATCATCCCTTACATCAACTTAGATCTGCATTCCGTGCATCTACCGGATCTCGGATCACTCTATATTCTGGGGCTTTCATGCTTTAGCGGTTTATCTTCATCAAATTTTCCAGCACTATATGTCCTAGAACGTCATTTCCCCTCAGTTGCCAGCATGCACTATACGTACCATTGTTCAATAGCCTGTCCAACCTGAACTGAAAGCCTGCCTCTGCGCTGAGCCTTGACAGAAAGGAGAGTGTGGGTGCAAAGAAAGAGGCCAACCTCTACTTATTGTTGTTCTTTCTATTTCCTCCTCTTACCTTCCCGCCTTCCAAGAGCTATCACTATTTATATTTATAAGGACTTGACATTTTTACAAAATTATTGAAGAAAAAAAAAGTAAAAAGGTTCCAGATTGAGTGAAAAAGTGAACAAATGCATGCTCTAACATTATTTTTTGAGTTTTTGTGTCATTCATTTTCTGGTTAAATGACCAGATAACTATATACTCCAGGTCACTGCAGTTTACGACGTTACCAAATTTTTTATGTCTTTTTATTATTTTTTTGTACATTTTGCTGCTTTCAGAAATTTAGAAAATGTAGTTTGTGCTTTTTATTGTTCCATTAATGTCACTGTACAAGTTTTTTCCTTTTAGCAGGGCACACTATTGTGACTATTGATACCATTTTGGAGTATGTGTGAGTTTTTTATTTTATTTGGGGGGGTGGGAAACTGCAATTTTGTGTTTTTGATTTTTTTTCTCTCTTTATGGCATTTACCGTATGGGTTAAATTATTTTATATATTGAAAAATCTTATACTGATGCAATGATCCCAAATATGCTGCTTCTTTTTTTCTTATTAGAAAAAGTTTACTTTTTTTTTTTCTTTAACATATGTTTTTAATACATTTTATAGTTCCCATCCCCCCTCCTCTAGGGGTCCTAAACTTGTAATAAATGCTGTAAAATTTTAATATTCCTGTAAAAGCCAGATATGGCGGTAACCCATCGGTACCCTAAAAACTTGTCATAGGGAAAGGCCATGAGCGAATATATACACCCCTCCAGTCAAGGTTAAACCCCTTAAAGCCCACTGTCAGCGATTGACCGCGGCATCTAAGCTGTTTAACAACAGCGATTGATCACTCATAGTACGGTGTATTCACAAATTGTATTACTTTTCATTTATAAACTGACAAAGATTTACAAATAAAAATATCTAAAAACTATGTATAGAAATCAGACTTTACCAATATGATCTTTGCTAATCCATCTTTCACTTTGTAGACATTTAATCAGTTTCTTATTATACAAATGCTAAAATAAAAAAAGGATTATCCTTTCTTCCTAATAGTTCATTCAAGTTGAACTTTACTTTTCATTTTTAGGGTTAGATCCTGATAAACACCTTGGAAAATCCTTAGAAGAAATGAGACCACTCCTGATGCGGGTCAGTTTTTTTATTTATTAATTTTTATGTATTTATTATTTATTTTTTTCTGCAAATTATTATTACTTTGACTGCATAGTAAAAGGCAGCACAACCAATAAATAGCCAAGCAGGTACTGTGTCCTATCTAGCCAAAATATAGAAAATTAAAGAATAGAGAAACGGGGCTAAATATGTAATGGGTCATGGCTGACCAATGCATCATTACTGGACATGTAATACAAAAGCAAAAAAATATATCAATAAAATGTTTTAAAAAGGCATAGAAACACCGGAGTTGGACACCCCAATAATAATAACATCATAAAAATAAGTGCCATAAAGCAAAGATGGTAAAAGATGGCGAAGGGGTATCGAAAGCCTCATGTGTATATCTTCACTAATCCTCAAGGCAATACATTTTAGGATTTGGATACCCCTCCACCATCCTTCATTTACCATCTGGCTTCAAAGGGGTTGTCTTAAGTTTGGAAGTTCTACAGTGGGTGCGGAAAGTATTCAGACCCTTTAAATTTTTCACTCTTTGTTTCATCGCAGCTACTTGGTAAATTCCAAAAAGCTCATTTTTTTCTCATTAATGTTCACTCTGCACCCTATCTTGACTGAAAAAAACAGAAATGTAGAAATGGAGTGGCCTCCATAATCCTTAAATGGAAGAAGTTTGGGACCACCAGAAGTCTTCTAGACCTGGCTCTCCAGCCAAACTGAGCAATCGTGGGAGAATAGCCTTGGTGTGAGAAGTAAAGAAGAACCCAAGATCACAGTGGCTGAGCTCCAGAGGTGCAGTAGGGAGATGGGAGAAAGTTTCACAAAGTCATCTATCACTGCAGCCCTCCACCAGTCAAGCCTTTATGGCAGAGTGGCCCGACGGAAGCCTCTCCTCAACGACATATGAAAGCCCGCATAGAGTTTGCTAAAAAACACATGAAGGACTCCCAGGCTATGAGAAATAAGATTCTCTGGTCTGATGAGACAAAGATAGACCTTTTTCATGATAATTCTAAGCGGTATGTGTGTAGAAAACCAGGTACTGCTCATCAACTGCCCAATACAATCCCAACAGTGAAACATGGTGGTGGCAGCATCATGCTATTGGGGTGTTTTTCAGCTGCAGGGACAGGATGACTGGTTGCCATTGAAGGAAACATGAATGCGGCCAAGTGCAGAGAAATCCTGGATGAAAACCTCTTCCAGAGTGCTCTGGACCTCAGACTTGGCTGAAGGTTCACCTGCCAACAAGCCAATGACCCTAAGCACACAGCCAAAAAAAACAGAGGAATGGCTACAGAACAACTCTGTGACCATTCTTGACTGGCCCAGCCAGAGCCCTGACCTAAACCCAATTGAGCATCTCTGGAGAGACCTAAAAATGGCTGTCCACCAACGTTCACCATCCAACCTGATGGAACTGGAGAGGATCTGCAAGGAAGAATGGCAGAGGATCTCCAAATCCAGGTGTGAAAAACTTGTTGCATTATTCCAAAGAAGACTCATGGCTGTACTAGCTCAAAAGAGTGCTTATACTCAATTACGAGCAAAGGGTCTGAATACTTATCACCATGTAATATTTCAGTTTTTCTTTTTTAATGAATATGCAAAAATTTCTACATTTGTTTTTTTTTTCATTCAAGATGGGCTGCAGAGTGTACATTAATGAGAGAAAAAAAAACTTTTTTGAATTTACCAAATGGCTGCAATGAAACAGAGTGAAAAATTTAAAGGGGTCTGAATACTTTCCGTAGCCACTGTAAGTTCCCGATATTTGGCGGTCTGACCACCGGGACTTCCATTATTCCTGAGAACCAGGACTTTGAAGATTTGGTTGATCATGCACATTACCGCTCCATTCATTCGTAATCAGACCGCCAGAGATAGCCGTGTGCTACATTCAGCTGGTCATTGGCTCTCCTATAAAAAAAAATCGACCTCTGCTCCAGTCACATGGAGGTGTTCAGAGCCCATTTCTCCAGATCTGGGGAATTCTTCCAAACTTGAGGATGCCCATTTAAGTTTGATTATTCAGGATATTGTATTTTATGGGATATTAAATGGCCACATCAGGTGTTTTCTGTTTTTGGGTCTTTTTTTTTTTTTTTTAACTAGCACTATTGCACTTGTTACGTCTGGCACTCTGGCAGGACTGATGGACAGGACTGGAACTCTTACAGGACAGGTAGGTACCGGAATACAGGCAGGTATATGGAAACAGGTAGGAACCTGTTCAGACAGGAGAGTATATGGAAACAGGTAGGAACCTGTTCAGACAGGAGAACGGAGGTAGAGCAAGACCGCAAGAACAGACGCAAAGCAGAACCACAGGAGGCAGAGCTAAGAGCAGAAACATAGGAGCGGAGCAAGGCAGAACCGCGCGGAGCCGCAGGACAGAGGGGAGCCGCAGAGTGCAGAGCCGAGAGCAGAACAGGGCCGCAGAGTGCAGAGCCGGGAGCAGAGCAAAGCCACAGAGTGCAGAGCCTAGAGCAGAGCAAAGCCACAGAGTGCAGAGCCTAGAGCAGAGCAAAACCACAGAGTGCAGAGCCGAGAGTAGAGCAAAGCCGCAGAGCCACAGGTTGTGGCGAGCAGAGAGGCGCAGAACCACAGGTGGTGGCGAGCAGAGCAGAGAGGCACAGAACCACAGGTGGTGGTGAGCAGAGCAGAAAGGCACAAAACCACAGGTGGTGGCGAGCAGAGCAGAAAGGCACAGAACCACAGGTGATGGCGAGCAGAGAGGCGCAGAGCCACAGGTGGTGGCGAGCTGAGCAGGAGGGAGAGAACACAGAGGTAAGAACAGCAGAGTGGGAAAGAAAAACAAGCAAGGAACAACTGGAACAGACCTAGACTATAGTACAGACACGAGCACAAGAACTGGACACAGATATAGGCCTGGGTATTGCAGCCCCCAGAGATAAGGACAGGACATGGCAGCTCAGTAGCAAGATACTAACTGAGGGAAATAGTTTGCTCAGGCGTCCTCCAATGGGTGAGGATGCCTTAAATATCAGAGGCCTCTAGGCAATTGGCAGGGGACACCTTAGGGAGGTGCAGACAGTCTCAGTAAGAATCTGGATTTGTCTGGTCTGCCCCCCTATGCACACAGCCAGGAAGCGTGCACAGAGCAGGTAGACATGAGGAACACTGCATTGAGCGGGCAGCAGACAGAACTCACAGCATGGCCCGGAGTGAGTAAGTTGATGTATCAGGCAGGTGGGGGATGGGAGGCCATGCAGTGATGCCGGCAGGGTTGTTACAGATTCTATATGTAGATAGTAATAGTGTCAGATTAAGGGTATGTGCACACGTTCAGGTTTTTTCGTGTTTTTTTTCGCTATAAAAACTTTTTAAAACCCATACATTATGCATCCTATCATTTAGAATGCATTCTGCAATTTTTGTGCACATGATGAGTTTTTTTTCCGCAAAAAAAACGCATCGCGGTAAAAAAAGCAGCATGTTCATTAATTTTGCGGATTTTTCGCGTTTTTCCCGCTATTCTATGCATTAGGCAATAAAGCACAAAAAACGCGTCAAAAACGCATGAGAAACGTGAAAAAAACGCGTGCGGATTTCTGGCAGAAATGTCCGGGTTTTGTCAGGAAAATTTCTGCAAGAAATCCTGACGTGTGCACATACCCTAAGAGTTAAGTGTAAACACTCACAAATAAGGTTTTACATAAAGTGCATAGTGCTTGAATATCAAAACATATAAATAGAGTATCACATAAGTAAATGGTGACATTCAATGTTATAAGGCAATGGGATATAGGAAAAAAATCTGACCATAAGTATTACACCGGCATACCAAATAGATTCAAGATGCTAAGGCATAAGTAGACAAGAGGGACAAACTTGCAAACAGACGTGGGAAAGGCAGACCCCAACGCGCGTTTTGCAATGTGCTTCTTTGGGAGGGGGGACATTGTGGTTAGGACTGAACACTTATCAGGGCGGATAGTGCCAGTTGCTGTTTGGATATGTGCTTGTATGAAAGAGTATCAAAAGACTGACTGTCACTTCCAAACAGAAAACAGGTGTGAACAGGTGCATACTAATAGTAGCCATATCCATACATAACTAGCAAAGTAGCACTCTGTAATGCTATAGCATGCAAACATGAAATTGGAGTTGCATTACTGCTCTAGAAAATAGAAAAAAAACAAGAAACTTATTTCATAAATTGGCCAATTTATGTATGTCCAGCAGCCATGACAAGGCGATCTTCTTATGCTCTGAGCCTATCCTAATGTGACTCCTCTCTTGGGTTGATAGCATACATTTATATGGGTAGGTTCCCTGCAAGACTTCCAAATCCTGGAGCAGTTAAAAGAAGTGACATAAGACTTAACATGTGCACAGCAATGGTGGCTGTTCAGTGAAGAAAAGTTGTCACATATCCACAGGATAGGTGATGATGTGCTGATCGGTGGGTGTCAGGGCCAGCCCGAGAGATTACGGCGCCCTAGGCAAAACTATTTTGTTGCGCCCCTACTACTTTTAACATACCTCCCAACTTTTGAAGATGGGAAAGAGGGACAAAGTTTACGGTGCGCTTTGGCAAGTTTTAGGCCACGCCTCTGACCACACCCATTCATAACTAACCACACCCATATCCACATCCCAACCACACCCATTTAGCACTGCTGATCACACTGTTTCATAAAGAATAATTATAAACAAAAAAATATGGCCACACAGTGTTCCATACTGTATAATGGCCACATATGATGCTCCATACTGTATAATGGCCACACATGATGCTCCATACTGTATAATGGCCACACATGATGCTCCATACTGTATAATGGCCACACATGATGCTCCATACTGTATAATGGCCACACATGATTAACCATACTGTATAATGGCCACACATGATTAACCATACTGTATAATGGCCACACATGATGCTCCATACTGTATAATGGCCACACATGATTAACCATACTGTATAATGGCCACACATGATTAACCATACTGTATAATGACCACACATGATGCTCCATACTGTATATTGGCCGCACATGATACTTCGTACCGTATAATGGCCACACATAGCTACTCCTACACACGCGGCTGCGCTCCGTACACACGCGCTCCGCTCCATACACCTCGTACACACGCGGCACCGCTCCGTACACCTCGTACACATTTAGCTCCGCTCCATACACCTCATACACACACGACTCCGATCCGTACACCTCATACACACACGGCTCCACTCCATACACCTCATACACATTCAGCTCCGCTCCATACACCTTTTGCCTTTTGAAAAGATTTTTTATAATTTTTTCTCTGGTGCCCCCTTAGGGTCGGAGTAGTTCCATTTAACATTTTAAAACCACCAGGGCCTAAAAAAATAAATGTATTTATTTCAGTGTCGCACAACCTCATTAACCATTTTATTTGCATAAAACCAGAGTGATTGCACATGCACGGTCACTTCTCTTCCGGGAATGGATGACCATTGTACCTTACATGAGCTGGGGTCTGACATTTGGTCCACATCCATAAGCCATAAATGTAATTAGGGGAAAGGACACTGTGTTAACTTCCGCTCCTCTGATTCTTCCTTCCTCACTGCTCACCTGCCTGCACACGTTCCGTATGGTAACACAACAGGGTAGTGGAGTTTGAAGTGACACTATATTCCAGAAGGTTCTGCTGACTAATCCCTGTATTTCTATGTACATCATCATATGAATTCTTTTTTTTTTTTTTAAGGAAATAATCAGCTTGGGATCAGTTGTGATTGCCAAGATATCAGCAGTAATGACCAGCAGGCAGATCTCACCTTCTTTGTTAAACATTTATTAAAGGAGCCGCCGTCTTATTGATCACAAGCTTTTGTAACTATTCTAATGTTCTATGTAAACACCTATTCTTCTTTTCCAACACATATCCCAAAACTTTTGGGACCCATTTACACTAGTAGATAATCGGGAATGCTTGTTTCTTAATTACCACTCAGTCTAAAGAGATCGCCAATCACCTGATGGATGAGCAAAACTCTTGTTAATTTGGTGGCATAATTTTTAAGCCGGCCTAAAAATTATCATTCTTGGCAATACATCATCCTGTGTATAAAAGTCGTGTCTCCGATAACATGATCTTCTACTCATACAGAACGATTGTATTAATCAGTCTGGGAACATGGCAGTGGAATCTGCCTACTAAACAGGCCATTACAGGGAACCTGTCACCCCCAAAATCAAAGGTGAGCTAAGCCCACCGACATCAGGGGCATATCTACAGCATTCTGTAATGCTGTAGATAAGCCCCCGATGTATCCTGAAAGATGAGAAAGAGAGGTTAGATTATACTCACCCAGGGGCAGTCTGATGGGTGTCGCGGTGCGGTCCGGGGCCTCCCATCTTCATACGATGACGTCCTCTTCTTGTCTTCACGCTGTGGCTCCTGTGCAGGCGTACCTTATCTGTCCTGTTGAGGGCAGAGCAAAGTACTGCAGTTCGCAGGCGCCAGGCCTCTCTGACCTTTTCCAGTGCTTGCGCACTGCAGTACTTTGCTCTGCAGCGTGAAGACAAGAAGAGGACGTCATCGTAAGAAGATGGGAGGCCCCACAGGACCGCGACGCCCTTCGGACCTCACCTTCGATTTTGGGGGTGACAGGTTCCCTTTAATCTGTTTACTTGTAGCTGATAAGCAGGCATTTAACAGCTTTGGTCACCTGTGTAAAAGGGCACTTATTTTGGGACTGAGGAAATGTTTAATCCCAGAGTTTCTCCAGCAGAGGCAAAGAATATGAATTGAAAGATTGTCTACATTTGTTTCAGCTTTCATCCCAGTATGGGGTCCATGTATGCGGAGAAGGAGGAGAATATGAGACTCTCACTTTGGACTGTCCACTCTTCAGGAAGAAAATAATTATGTAAGTTTAGTTGTGTGTTATTTCTCAGTATGCACAAGGTTGTTTAGATAATTTTGCAATGCTGCCTTCAATTTTACTGGTATTTATGGGTATATTCCCACCACCTACTTTCCTAATCTACATATATCATCACACCCCTGGTTCCCCCATCCACGTTTAAAATATTTTTACCAGGGTTTCGGGTTATACGGTAACTTATCCACAGGATAGGTGATAGCTTACTAATAGCTTGTGCTCCAGCTACTAGAACCCCTACTCATCCCGGGACCATGGCTCTGAAGACCACCTTCTATATGGAACAGCAGCTGAGCATGTGCGCTACAACTCTTGTATTGCCTACGGGTGCTACTCTTTGTTATCTCCAACAGTCCCATAGACAGTGAATAGAGCCGTAATACAAATGCTCGACCATCGCTTCATTTAGACGGGGCTCTGCTGAACTTCATTCTAAAATGTAGTGTCGGTCTCAGAGGCCAAATGCTATCTGATGTTTTATTGAAGAGCACTCAGTATTATTGTATGGGGCAGGGCAGATCAGCTATTATTTTCTCATGCCAATTTGGCATGAGAAAATAATCGCAGCATGCTGCGAGTGTATCCGATAATCAGATCGCTCTCACCCATTCAAGTCTATGGGTTCAAGTGAAACATCGGATTACACTCGTATGGGAGCACACTCGGATGACACTCAAATCAAACTCTAACAGAGTTTGAGCCAAATATTAGCATCATTGGCCTCATTATCTCGCATGAGAGAATATACAGCCATGTGAGCATACCCTAATAGTTGTCCTGTGGATATATTCTCCCACCTGAGTTGCGGATCTTCAGCTCCTGCAAAGTGACCAAGGGCCTCTTAGACACTTCTGTAATTAGGGCTCTCCTTGCTTGGGAGGTCAGTTTAGGTGGACGGCCATGTCTTGGCAGGTTTGCAGTTGTTCTATACTCCCTCCATTTTTTGGATGATGGCTTGAACAGTGCTCCACGAGATGTGAAGAGCTTAAGCTATTTTTTTTTATAACCTATCCCTGCATTACTCTTCTACACAACTTTATCCCTGACCTATCTGGTGTGTTCCTTGGTTTTCATGATCCTGTTTGATCCCTAATCTTCTCACACAAATCTCTGAGACCTTCACAGAACAGATATGGTTATCCTGAGAATGAAATACACCTAGGTGGTCTTAATTTACTAATTATATGACTTCTGGAGCCAGTTGGTCACTCAGGATTTCTTCTAGGGGTATCAGACTACAGAGGGCTGAATACACATGCACATCACAGTTTTCAGATTTATATTTTTAAAATAATTATATAACCATGTATCATTGCCTTTACACTTCACAAATACTTACTACTTTGTGTTGGTATCGCATAACAGCCCAGTAAAATACATTTAAGTTTGTGGGTGTAACGTGAAAAAATGTGGAAAAGTTCATGATGTATGAATACTTTTTCAAGGCGCACTGTACATATTATTCTGCTCAGCTCCTCCTTCTCTACTCCGTGGTGTCCACAAATTGGACTGTATGTACAATGTGACTGGTTTCCTTTAAATAGATGGACATTTATGTGATTATAGTCGAATACAAAAATGAAGAGATTTTATCTGTCTCTGTAAGCCACTCTGGCTCTTCAATAACTATTGCAGTAGTGCCAAAGCTGCTATTATAGTGATATGTTATTCCAGCGTCAGATAACTTGAAAAAGAAAAATTAAGAAAAAATATCTTAGAGCGTGGAAGTTCTCTGTTTTTTTTAAATAAAGGAAGAGTGGAAAAAATCCTGTAAAGCCCCCAAAACACATTAGTCTACTATTCATGGGGCACCGGACAACTGATGGTCCGGAGAGATGTCAATCGGGTATATCCGATTTCAGACTGCTGACCGCATTGACTGTCAGAGATAAGACACCAGCAGAGATGTCTGTTCTTTCCACAGGCGAGCACCATGTCCCGGTCCTGTGTCTGGGTCTGCAGACTATTTCAGCAGATCATTTTTAAGTTGCTGACCCCATAAGGTGTTTGAACACTGTGATTGGCATTGGCGCAGCCGTCATGGCACAGCGGTGATCACAGACAATCGGCTTCCTACATTCAGTGACAGGCGTTCACGCTGAGAAGAAATCACCCAGAGCGACAATTTATTTTTTGTAAAGGCGGTGATTCCGGCACTTACCGGCTGCAGTTGTTTGCTTTTCATTGTGAGCTTTCACTTTTTAACATTAAAATCCCAGTAATCATAGCTCATAATTCTCTCCTGACAGCGTTCAGTCAGGATACCGTCCCTCTTATGTTGGCTGCTTGTGCTGTCCTGAGTGTTAGGACGTGTTCTTGACATTAGGAACATTTTGCTATTTTCAACTGATGTAAATGGATACAAGAATAGCTATGTAGGATGAATTGAGGCTGCTAAGAAGGCAGAATATGTACCCAGGATGTGTCAATGAAAGTGACCGGGCCACTTTAAAGAGGACCTGTCACCAGGTCAAAAGTGGCCATGTTTTACTCTTATTTTGTTCCCACTAAATAGTCTGTTTTTGTTTTGTTTGTTTTTTGTTTTAAATCCCCCATATTGTTCTAGAGATACAGCCCTTTTTTATTTGGTGTTACCTTTATGGTCTTTGTAAAGGGGGCGGTGCTCACAGGGTGATAAGGCTGAGCAGCATAAAGACACACCCCCGAGGATACAGAGAGCCACGTCCCCACAGTAAAGACCATAAAAATTAACACAAAATAAAAAAGTCCATATCATCTCTGGAACCATATTAGATTAAAAAATACCCCCCTACCCAGAAAACTCAGGGTAGCAAAGGTAATGAAAGGAGGACAAAAACTGGCCACTTTTACTTGGTGACATGTATTCTTCAAAGTTCTTACAAAGGTAACTTTCTGAACTTTCAAAGAGTTATTCCCATCTTCATCAATGGATATTCTCAGATATTGCTTGTAAAACATGAACACTTTTGCAATCTACTGCTTATTAAAATTTGCAGCTGTTCTTGAGATATTACCACTTTTATTTACAGCTCATTGACTATGAAACAGACCACCGCTGCTATCTAAGCACTGCATTGAAGCTGGCCTGAATTAGGAGGTAACGGCGCCCTCCAGGATCTTAGCAGAACACATGCATTGTGCTTATGTCTAGCAGCAGTGGTCGCTCTCCAAGGCAATACGCTGTAAACAAGAGTTAATATCTCACAAATGGATGCAAATTTTAATAAGCAGTAAATTGCAAAATTGCTTGTGTTTACAAATTTCATCCAACAATATCAATAAAGATGGGAGTAACTCATTAAGAACAAAAATTATTTAGGTTATGAGTCGTGTTGTACAATTCCAATAGGATTTCTTAGAAATCCCACATACAGTTAGGTCCATATATATTTGGACAGAGACAACATTTTTCTAATTTTGGTTATAGACATTACCACAATGAATTTTCAACAAAACAATTCAGATGCAGTTGTAGTTCAGACTTTCAGCTTTCATTTGAGGGTATCCACATTAATATTGGATGAAGGGTTTGGGAGTTTCAGCTCCTTAACATGTGCCACCCTGTTTTTAAAGGGACCAAAAGTAATTGGACAGATTCAATAATTTTAAATAAAATGTTCATTTCTAGTACTTGGTTGAAAACCCTTTGTTGGCAATGACTGCCTGAAGTCTTGAACTCATGGACATCACCAGACGCTGTGTTTCCTCCTTCTTGATGCTCTGCCAGGCCTTCACTGCGGTGGTTTTCAGTTGCTGTTTGTTTGTGGGCCTTTCTGTCTGAAGTTTAGTCTTTAACAAGTGAAATGCATGCTCAATTGGGTTGAGATCAGGTGACTGACTTGGCCATTCATGAATATTCCACTTCTTTGTTTTAATAAACTCCTGGGTTGCTTTGGCTTTATGTTTTGGGTCATTGTCCATCTGTAGTATGAAACGACGACCAATCAGTTTGGCTGCATTTGGCTGGCTCTGAGCACACAGTATGGCGGCTCTGAATACCTCAGAATTCTACTTCTGTCCTGTGTCACATCATCAATAAACACTAGTGACCCAGTGCCACTGGCAGCCATGCATGCCCAAGCCATCACACTGCCTCCGCCGTGTTTTACAGATGATGTGGTATGCTTTGGATCATGAGCTGTACCACACCTTCACCATACTTTTCTCTTTCCATCATTCTGGTAGAGGTTGATCTTGGTTTCATCTGTCCAAAGAATGTTCTTCCAGAACTGTGCTGGCTTTCTTAGATGTTTTTTAGCAAAGTCCATTCTAGCCTTTTTATTCTTGATGCTTATGAGTGGCTTGCACCGTGCAGTGAACCCTCTGTATTTACTTTCATACAGTCTTCTCTTTATGGTAGATTTGGATATTGATACGCCGACCTCCTGGAGAGTGTTGTTCACTTGGTTGGCTGTTGTGAAGGAGTTTCTCTTCACCATGGAGATTATTCTGCGATCATCCACCACTGTTGTCTTCCGTGGGCGCCCAGGTCTTTTTGCATTGATGAGTTCACCAGTGCTTTCTTTCTTTCTCAGGATGTACCAAACTGTAGATTTTGCCACTCCTAATATTGTAGCAATTTCTCGGATGGGTTTTTTCTGTTTTCGCAGCTTAAGGATGGCTTGTTTCACCTGCATGGAGAGCTCCTTTGACCACATGTTTACTTCACAGCAAAACCTTCCAAATGCAAGCACCTCACCTCAAATCAACTCCAGGCCTTTTATCTGCTTGAAAATGACATAACGAAGGGATTGCCCACAACTGTCCATGAAATAGCCTTGGAGTCAATTGTCCAATTACTTTTGGTCCCTTTAAAAACAGGGTGCACATGTTAAGGAGCTGAAACTCCTAAACCCTTCATCCAATTTTAATATGGATACCCTCAAATGAAAGCTGAAAGTCTGAACTTCAACTGCATCTGAATTGTTTTGTTTAAAATTCATTGTGGTAATGTATATAACCAAAATTAGAAAAATGTTGTCTCTGTCCAAATATATATGGACCTATCTGTAGTTCTGTTTCGACTGCAGAGAAGCTATCCTTCCTCATGTACGTCAGCCTGAAAAAAATGGAAATTCAGTTTATTAAAATTAAATAAAAATAAAAAGTTACTTATACAGCTTGAAACACTTATGAATAGGATCCAAACAGACTGCGGGTCTCCTAACTCTATATATGGCCATAATGGTATGAAAATAGTAATAAAAAAAATATACTCAACTACTGGATCCAAGTCATTCCTCATGCCTATTTACACCTTGGTCTCCTTCTTCATGCTTATGTCCACCTTGGTCTCCTGCCTCATGCCTATGTTCACCTTGGTCTCCTGCCTCATGCCTATGTCCACCTTGGTCTCCTTCCTCATGCCTATGTCTGCCTTGGTCTTCTCCCTCATGCCTATGTCCACCTTCTTCTCCTTCCTCATGCCTATGTCCACCTTGGTCTCCTTGCTTCCTCTTCCCTTTGGAGATGTCACTTGACCACTGCAGCCAATGTTTTACTGAACAGTCATGTCTTGTCTAAGCCAGAAGATAATGTTGAGGAGCACTGGAGAATTGTGGGACTTAATGTAGAACAATGCTCCTCTTTTTTTTAATGGCATTCACAACCACTGGCCCATTTGTTTATTAACATACCAATAATAACAGCATTAAATGGAAAATCTGTCAGCAGGATTTCACTCCCCAAACTATGTATATGCCCATGTAGCTCTTTCAAAGACAAGTCCAGTAATACCTTTACATGGCCAGTCCGTTCTTTCGTTACAAAAAAATTAATATTTGAATTGGTATGCAAATGAGGCTGAAGAGCTATGGTAGATCTGAAGCCTCTGTCACTCCAGCTCTAATCCTCGCCCAGCTCCACCCCCCCCCCTGCTTGACTGACGGCTTCTTTATCTGAAGTAACACAGTATAGAGGCTGGCAGTTAAGCAGGAGGAGGTAGAGCTGGGCGAGGATTAGAGCTGGAGTGACAGAGGCTTTAGATCTACCATAGCTTTTCAGCCTCATTTGCATATCAATTCAAATGCTGATTTCTCAGTAACGTGTGAACGAACTAGCCATGTAACGATATTGCTGGACTTGTCTTTGAAAGAGTTAAAGGCACATATAAAAAGTTTGAGGGATGAAATCCCGCTGACAGATTCCATGTAATAATAAAAACATAACGTAATAGCAGAAACATTCTCTTTTGCTGAAAGGATAGATGTAATTTCATGATTTTATTGCTGGTTCTAATGCTTGCAGGGATTTATATTTTAGAATGAGCCTTTGTTCCAATTCACTGACAGCAAACAGACATTTTGAAAATAAATAACGAACAATTGAAACAGAGGATGTTAGAAAGTTCCCAAACTTTTCAAGATAGAATGATTCGTCTTTATTCACACAGAGGTGTCACTGGCATGTAATAAAGTCCATCACCGATCTCACCACAATCACCGCTGACTGCACGATAACGATTCTCCATCTTTCATTTTGCACTTCTGACGGGTAATGATTTGGAATGACCCTTCTTTTTGTTTTGTGTCATTATTAATGCCGTATTGTAACTGATGCCGCAGTAATTGCCGGTATTGGGTGGCACTGCGGTTACCATAGGTTCTTTCACGATTTTTCCAATATAAGATATTGCAGAATTTGCTCCTTTTTTTTTTAGGCGAAGAGGGCGACACTTAAGAACTTGGTAATTTGCTGAGTTCTTCACATGGGTCTCCAGCTAATTATAGACAGTTATTCGTGAATTCTCCATCCTTCCCCTGCCGGTAATTGTAGCCGCACTATTAACAAGCTCCCATCATAGCTGCAGGCGACAGCGCTGTGAGGTCGTCTTCCTATGTTGGATGCCCGGCCATTGCTCACTAGCATATATGCATTACCCAAAGATTTCTGGCATGATCATGATTCCTAGAAGAGACAAGAAAGATTTCTGAGTATTTCGTCCTTGAGTTTAGTGTTCCGATTATGTTTTTTATGCATTGATTGTCGCTCATATATAAAAAGCATATTACAATAGCAGGAGGCTCCGGTCATAAGATTTTGCTTCATTAATTTATTCTTATCAGTGTGAAATTGTGGTCAGTGCCTCTGATTGTCCCATTGCTCTCCTTCATGTGCTGTGACGTCTCTGCTCTGTCCACTCCTGGATGTGACCCTGCTGTCTCTTCTTCTGCAGCGATTCCTCAGAGGTGGTGATGCACTCTAATGATGCCTTTGCCCCTGTGGCTTATCTCCGAGTGTCCAAGCTTCATTTGGAGGGTAAAGTGAGTAACACGAGGCAGCAGCCACTTCTTGGAATTCTCCCATCACATCTCTGCGCTCTTATTCCACTATTGTAGTTCTGCAAACATTTCCGTTACGTTTCACTTTTATAAAGAAACACTCATAGGGGCTCATTCACACCTCCATTTATTTATTTTTTTAATTTTGTACATATGAGAACTAAGCAGTGACCTGGATCTGATTTTCATCCATCTTTGGTCTGTGGGGTTAGTTTTTTTCACAGACCCAATAATTTGTAAGGGTGAGTATGAGCTGTGACTCAGATCAAAAGCAGATTTGTCTGCGTTTTTTTTTTTTTACTGCAGACTCTTGGTCTGCAAAAAATATGAGCAGCCACATCAACAATTAGGGTATGTGCACACAATATGTTTTAGACATTTGCATATTCACCAAATTTTACAGGAAGAAGATAATTCAGGACGTCTTTTGTTCCAAAGCATCTTTTACAGGATTCTTTATGATCATTTCTTCTGTATTTTTTTGCATACTCTTCACCGTTTTTTTTCTGGTCTTGTTTTTTTACCTTTTGTTATAAAGAATTGACTTGGTTCAAGTGGAAGCCACTTAAAGAATTGTCTGGTCACTTATTTTAACTGCTTAACGTTTTTAGAAACCTGAAGTGATTAAAAGATAGTCAAAAGCCTGAACATATGAACATCAAATAGTTTTTACATTGTGGTGCATTTGTTCAATTTTTTTAGTTTATTAAGCACTTTTATCTTTTTCTAGTGGGTTATGGTCACCCCCTGATGAAACACGTTGTGCGAAACACACGTCTCTCTTTTCTGTTTCCTTACATTGAATGGATTCCTTGTATTGTAATTTTAGCATGCTTTTATCAATTTTTACAAAGTCATATGTTTTTGTATTGATGTATGGTTGCTGTCATGCTTTCTTTGTTAGGTTTTCACAGTTAAAAGATAGACAAAACCCTAATCAAATGCAGGAAACGATTGCAGTTTCACCATTTCATTCACAGACTTCTGCTAAGCTACAAATATCAATAACCTAATGAGAAATAAAGTCAAATAAATTTTTCATGACAAGACTTCCCATGATAATCCAACCCTATGTTGGTTGCTACTTTCCATATTGATATGTAGAGTACCCCCAAAATATACAGAATACTTATCCCTGCTCTTTCAGGCAACTTGATAAGGGACATGTACAAACAATAAAGACATCACAAAGTTACACATAGTTCAGAAGTTACAGGAGGAGTGAGGGGTCGTCTCGCAATCTTAATATCTATAAGGAAATATGGAGGAAAGGACGTACCAGCACCTATAGTCTTGGCAGAATACTGAACAAGATGAACCACCTACTCAGTAGAATGGGTGACAAGTTAGTTACTGGCCTTTTTAGTGTGAATTGTGCAACATGCAGTGTTACCTTGGTTTATGGGGTAAGGGAAGCAAGACCTTGCTTTAACACTGGATGTGGATGAAAGGACAGATACTCTGCCAAGGCATACTGGCCAAAGGACACTTTTTATACTCTGAATCCATAGAAGTGTATGTATGCCAAATTAACTTCTCCTTGCAGGTTGGATGTCTGTCCCTTGCAGCACAGCCATGTTCCTGTGATACTCTGCATCTTCCCCCGGATGAGACAGCAGTGCACGGAGATTTGGAAACACAACCCACACATTTCAGTCCCCAGTTGTGGCCTACAGGTAAGTATGGTAGATACAAAATTCCCTCTGTTGCTGCCTGTGGTGTAAAACCAGATTGATGCGTCTGGACCAGATGTGAAAGTGGATTGGTGGAGTTGTGCTTTCTTAGGCCAAGGCTACGGAAACTTTGCAGAGCCGCTACATTAGGCTACAAGGGGGAGAATAAAAGCCAAATTAATTTAAATGATTTTGCTTCTTTTGGCCCCCTGGTCCAGCAGATGGCCACTAATACTGTAGTATGTATCTATAACACACAAGAAAGATCTGGTGTGTTATCTGTTTGGATGCTGGACACAATTATTACACTGAGCATGAAATCATTGTTATGACCGTATACACACGTGGTCAAAATTGTTGGTACCCCTCGTTTAATGACAGAAAAACCCACAATGGTCACAGAAATAACTTGAATCTGACAAAAGTCTTTTCCAGACGGCATGTTTCAGCTCTTTCCAAAGATGCTCAATAGGATTTAGGTCAGGGCATATAGAAGGCCACTTCAGAATAATCCAATGTTTTCCTCTTTTCCATTCCTGGGTGTTTTTAGCTGTGTGTTTTGGGTCATTATCCTGCAAGGCCCATGACCTGTGACTGAGACCAAGCTTTCTGACACTGGGCAGAACATTTCTCTCTAGATTCCCTTGATAGTCTTGAGATTTCATTGTACCCTGCACAGATTCTAGACACCCTGTGCCAGATGCAGCAAAGCAGCCCCTGAACATATCAGAGCCTCCTCCATGTTTCACAGTAGGGACAGTGTTCTTTTCTTGATAGGCTTCATTTTTCCGGCTGTGAACATACAGCCTTGCCCAAAAGTTCAGTTTTTGTCCATCTGTGCATAGGACATTCTCCCAGAAGCTTGGTGGCTTGTCAACATGTAGTTTGGAAAATTCTAGTCTGTCTTTTTTATGATTTTTTTCAACAATGGTGTCCTTGGTAGTCACCCATGAACTCCACTTTGGCTCATACAAGGACGGATGGTGCTTTCTGACACTGATGTTCCTTGAGCTTGAAGTTCACCTTTAATCTGTTTAGACGTTTTTTCTGGGCTCTTTTGTTACCATTCATATTATCCGTCTCTTTGATTTGTCATCAATTTTCCTCCTGCGGCCATGTCCAGGGAGGTTGGCTACAGTCCCATGGATCTTAACCCCTTCACCCCCGGAGCTTTTTCCGTTTTTCCGTTTTCGTTTTTTGCTACCCTCCTTCCCAGAGCCATAACTTTTTTATTTTTCCGTCAATTTGGCCATGTGAGGGCTTATTTTTTGCGGGACGAGTTGTACTTTTGAACGACATCATTGGTTTTAGCATGTCGTGTACTAGAAAACGGGAAAAAAATTCCAAGTGCAGTGAAATTGCAAAAAAAGTGCAATCCCACACTTGTTTTTTGCTTGCCTATTTTGCTAGGTTCACTAAATGCTAAAACTGACCTGCCATTATGATTCTCCAGGTCACTACGAGTTCATAGACACCTAACATGACTAGGTTATTTTTCACCTAAGTGGTGAAAAAAAATTCCAAACTTTGCAAAAAACAAAACAAAACAAAATTGCGCCATTTTCCGATACTCGTAGCGTCTCCATTTTTCGTGATCTGGGGTCAGGTGAGGGCTTATTTTTTGCGTGCCGAGCTGGCGTTTTTAATGATAGCATTTTGGTGTAGATACGTTCTTTTGATCGCCCGTTATTGCATTTTAATGCAATGTCGTGGCGACCAAAAAAACGTAAATCTGGCGTTTCGAATTTTTTTCTCATTACGCCATTTAGCGATCAGGTTAATGCTTTTTTTTTATTGATAGATCGGGCGATTCTGAACGCGGCGATACCAAATATGTGTAGGTTGGGGGTTTTTTTTATTGATTTATTTTGATTGGGGCAAAAGGGGGGTGATTTAAACTTTTATATTTTTTTTATTTTTTTCACATTTTTAAAAACTTTTTTTTTTTACTTTTGCCATGCTTCTATAGCCTCCATGGGAGGCTAGAAGCAGGCACAGCCCGATCGGCTCTGCTATGCAGCAGTGATCATAAGATCGCTGCTACACAGCAGATTTGCAGGTGTGCTGTGAGCGCCGACCACAGGGGGGCGCTCACAGCCACCGGCAATCAGTAACCATAGAGGTCTCAAGGACCTCTATGGTTACAATGGAGGAGCATCGCCGACCCCCGATCATGTGACGGGGGTCGGCGATGCGCTCATATCCGGCCGCACGGCCGGATGCGGTAGTTAAATGCCGCTGTCTGCGTTTGACAGCGGCATTTAACTAGTTAATAGCGGCGGGTGATCGCGATTTCACCCGCCGCTATTGCGCGCACATGTCAGCTGTAAAAAACAGCTGACATGTCGCGACTTTGATGTGCGCTCACCGCCGGAGCGCACATCAAAGCGGGGGTCCCGACATGTGACGTACTATACCGTCACATGTCGGGAAGGGGTTAAAATTTCTGAATAATATGTGAAACTGTAGTCCCAGGAACCTCACGCTGCTTGGAGATGGTCTTATAACTTTTACCTTTAACATGTTTGTCTATAATTTTCTTTCTAATCTCCTGAGACAACTCTTTCCTTCGCTTCCTCTGGTCCATGATAAGTGTGATACACACCATGTCACCAAACAGCACAGTATCTGTAGCCCTATATACAGGCCCACTCACTGATTCCAAGACTATAGACACCTGTGATGCTAGTTAGTGGACACACCGCGATTTAACATGTCCCTTTTGTCACATTATTTTCAGGGGTACCATCATTTCTGTCCAGGCCTATTTCATGAGTTTGATTCTTTTTTTTAATTCGTGGAAGCATGGTTGAAAAGCAATGTCTGACTTTCATTTTTTCATTTTCATACATCTTTTATTTATTATTACTTTTGTCAGATTAAAGTTATTTCTGTGACCATTGTGGGTTTTTCTGTCATTAAACGAGGGGTACCAACAATTTTGACCACGTGTGTATGTGTGTGTGTGTCTGTCGGGTGCAGTGCTACTGGCTCGTCTTCATGCCGCACACCCCAGCACTTCTGACCCACTCGCGTACATACAAAATAATAGTAAATGTCTGCTTGTCTGTAGATGCTGTAATCCGGCAGTCATCCCAGTCACCGGGGGGATTCAGATGGATCAGCGAGATAACCGGCAGAGGGCATACTGTCCATGAAGCTATTCTCACTGCGCTCTCCACTTTAAAAGGTAAGAATGTAGAGCTGTAAAGATGGTGATCAATTATACACTTACACTAAGCAATTCTCTTATACATACTTTTTACTTGCGTTGCTCCTTTACAATGGAAACTAGATTATATGGACACAAGTATTGGGAAGCCTCCACGTTACGTCTATAGGAGCTTTTATGACACCATATTCTCAATCCATAGACATTAATGTGGGGTTACCCTTCCACTCTGCACCTAAAACTGAAGCCTTTCTACAAGATTTTGGAGATGTCTGGAGAATTTTGATCATTCATCCAGAAGAGCATTTGTGAGGTCAGACACTGATGTTGGAGGAGGGGACCGGGCTCACAATCTCCATTCTAGTTTATTCTAATGGTGTTGGATGGGGTTGGGATCAGGGCATTGTGCAGCCGGACAAGTTCTTCCTCACCAGACCCCCCCAACCATTTCTTTATGGACCTTGATTTGTGCACTGGGCTCAGTCACGGGGGACAGAAAAGAGCCTTCTCCAAACTGTTCCCACAATGCTGGCATCTACAATTGTCCAAAATATCTTGTGCTCAAGCATTAAGATTTCCCTTCACTGGAATGAAGGGGCCGAGGCCGACCCCTGAAATACAACAGGCAGGTAACGCTCTCCTGGCATTCACCAAACCCAGACTCATCCACCAGATAGAGAAGTGTGATCCATTACTGTACAAATACAGAACTTTTCCACTGCTCCAGAATCCAGCGGTGGCGGCTTTACACCACACCAACTGACGCTTGGCATTGTGCTTGATCATGTAAGGTTGCTTGTCTATAGAAACCTATGACATGAAGCTCCTGGTGGGGGCACAGTGTTTATGCTGATGTTAATACCAGAGGACGCTTGGATTCATCATTTGTGGAGTTGTAGGTGACTTTTCTGCCCTCTGCTCCACAGCTCTCGGTGACTTCTTTCTGTAAATGTATTGGTCTCCACTTCATGGCTGAGTTGCTGCGGCTTCTTCAATTCTAAATATTAATCACAGGTGATGGAGGAATATTTACGAGGGAAGAAATTTCATGTCCTTACGTGTTAAACTGGTGGCTCCTATTACAGGGCCACACAGGTATCAGTGAGTTTTTTCCACCTGCCATTCTATCACATGGTAGTAAAGGTAGATAGATTGGCAAGAGGCCGGATGTTATGAACTGGGGGTGAGTGACCTGATGTTGGGGGGGGGGACATAGATGTTATGCACTCGGGGCTTGGGGCCGGATGTTATACACTGGGGGCTTGGGGCCGGATGTTATACACTGGGGGCGAGGAGGACAGATGTTATATACCGCGGGGCGAGGGGACAGATGTTGTACACTGAGGTTGTTGGGCCGGATGGTATACACTGGGAGACAAATGTTATATACCAGGGGCGAGGGAAAGGATGCTGTACACTGGGGGTGTTGGGCCAGATGTTATATACCGAGGGTGAGGAGCCGGATGTTATACATTGGGGGTGAGAGACCAGACTTTATACACCAGAGGGGTGAGGGGCCAGATGTTATACATCAGGAGTGAGAGGTTGGATGTTGTACACTGGGGGTGAAAGTCAGTATGTTGAACACTGGGGACATGGATCCAGATGTTATATTCCAGGGGGCCAGAGGCTGGAATCGCTGAATGTTATATAGTGGGGGCAGTGTGGTCAGATGTTATACACTGGGGGAAGTGGGACTGGATGTTATACATCAGGGGCAATGGGGCTCAATGAGAAATCTGAATTCAGTGATAAGACGTGTGATCCAATAGTTTACTCCATATAGTGTATACAGTCATGGTTGAAAGTGTTCACACTCTTGAAATTGTTCCAAAGAATGAAGTGTTCCTCCCAGAAAATTATTGCAATTACATATGTTTTGTTATGCACATGCTTATTTCCTTTGTGTGTATTGGAACAACACAAAAACAGAGAAAAAGGCAAATTGGACATAATTTCACACAAAACCCCAAAAATGTGCTGGGCAAAATTGTTGGCACCTTTCTAAAATTGTGGGTAAACAACCAGCTTTGTTTCAAGCATGTGATGCTCCTTGAAATTCACCTGTCACAAGTAACAGGTGTGGGCAATATAAAAAGCACACCTGAAACCAGATAAAAGGGGAGAAGTTGACTTAATCTTTGCATTGTGTGTCTGTGTGTGTCTCACCATGCATGGAGAAGAGAACTGTCTGAGGACTTGAGAACCAAAATTGTTGAAGAATATCAACAATCTAAAGGTTACAAGTTCATCTCCAGAGATGTTGATATTCCTTTGTCCACGCTGCGCAACATAATCAAGAAGTTTACAACCCATGGCACTATAGCTAATCTCCCTGGATGTGGACGGCAGAGAAAAATTGATGAAAGGTTGCAACGCAGGATAGTCCTGATGGTAGATAAGCAGCCACTATCAAACTCCAACTGCAGGCTTTGGGTGTATCAATGTCAGTGCGAACTGTCCTTGTACATTTGAATGAAATGAAACGCTATTGCAGGAGACCCAGGAGGAACTCACTGCTGACACGGAGATCTAAAAAAGCTAGACTGCGGATTACCAAAATGTACTTGAGCAAGCAAAAATAATTCTGGGAAAGTGTCTTGTGGACAGATTAGACCAAGATAGTTCTTTTTGGTAAAGCACATTCTACTTTTTATCGAAAGGGGAATGAGGCCTGCAAAGAAAAGAACACCATACCTACAGTCAAATATGGTGGCGGTTCAAAGATGTCTTGGGGTTGCTTTGCTGCCTCTGGCACTTGGTGCCTTGACTGTGTGCGAGGCATCATGAAATCTGAAGATTATCAAAGTATTTTGGGTCACAATGTAGTGTCCAGAGTCAGAAAGCTGGATTTCCATCTTAGGTCATGGGTCTTTCAGCAGAACAATGACCCCAAACATACTTTAAGAAGCACCCAGAAATGGATGAAAACAAAGTGCTGGAGAGTTATGTAGTGGCTAACAATAAGTCTGGATCTAAATCCCATTGAACACCTGTGGAGAGATCTTAAAATTACTGTTGGGAGAAGGCACCTTTGAATATGAGAGACCTGGAGCAGTTTGCATAAGAAGATTGGCCAAATGCCAGTTGAGAGGTGTAAGAAGCATGCTGTTGGTTATCGGAAGCGACTGATCACAGTTATTTAGTCTAAAGGGTGTGTGACCAAATATTAGGTTGAGAGTGCCTACAATTTTGTACTGCCCATTTTGGGGGTTTTATGTGAAATTATGTCCAAATTGACTTTTTTCGTGTTTTTTGTGTTGTTACAAAATACACAAAGGAAATAAACGTGTGTAACAAAACATGTGTAATTGCAATAATTTTCTGGAACAATTTCAAGTGTGCCAACACTTTCGACCATGACTGTATGACAAGATGCAGCTTCCCCCTAGAAAAACTGCTGATTGTTAGGGAAGGGGTTTCTTTTTAATAAGGGGTTATGGTGGGGAGACACCCGGTAATCTGTCACCACTTGGTGCGGTACCATAGTGTCTGTGGAGGCTGGATGTGATTGTTATCTGGTAATCCGGGTGTGTGCCGCTGTGAGAACACTAAACACAATGACAACATGCTGCACTTTCGGGGGATTAATGTTTTGTCTGTGGCACTATACAGCGCCTGCATAGGTGTAACGGTGACTCATGACAGACGTGTGTTCTCACTGTGGCGGCTGCAGGGTTTTCATTGTGTAATGGCCGTGAGTCACTCTGTGTCTGTGAGGTGAGGTAACTTTTCCGAGCGACGCTGTTTTTGTTCTCATTCTTTAGGTTCCTGATGTAGATCAGCTTTTATTATCTTGTTTGTGTTGTTTCGGAGCATGAAAACTCCGTGTGCACCTATAGGAACACCTGCGTAGCGTTACTTGTCCGGGACCCATTATACCCACACGTATGGGGTCCTGGCACACATGGTTCGTGGAGCTCTAGAAAAGAAGTCAAGACACTCCAGACACCCCACAAATAAGGGGACACCAAGGTGGAATATGTTTAGTGCTTCGGTCTTTATAGATACTATAGGAGTCCCTTTATTCCAGGTTTCGAGGGCAAAGAAATGCCAAAATACCTCACAATGAAGGCTGCGTATCTTCCCCCCATATACAGCCCAGGGGTATTACCATCTTGTATAATATGGGATATCCACAAAATATACCATAAATATCTGGTGTGTGGGAGTCAGAAATGGGTTCCTTTTTCAGCCTAGTGAGTTTGTCATTTAGGAGATCGGGCAGCATTAGGGATAAAGCTTATAAAAGTGCAGCGGTTCTGTTCCAGCCGCATAAGGGGTCCTCCTCTTGTGCTGCAGAGTGGTGTTTGGTGCTGCTGGGAGGGATGTGCTGCACTGCGGTGTTTGATTCTGCTGGGGAGGTATGTTGTGCTGCACTGCGGTCTTTGGTGCTGCTGGGGAGGTATGTTGTGCTGCACTGCGGTGTTTGGTGCTGCTGGGGAGGTATGTTGTGCTGCACTGCGGTGCTTGGTGCTGCTGGGGAGGTATGTTGTGCTGCACTGCGGTGCTTGGTGCTGCTGGGGAGGTATGTTGTGCTGCACTGCGGTGCTTGGTGCTGCTGGGGAGGTATGTTATGCTTCACTGTGGTGTTTGGTGCTGCTGGAAGGGACTTGTGCTTCAGTGCGGTGTTTGGTGCTGCTGGGGAGGTATGTTGTGCTGCACTGCGGTGCTTGGTGCTGCAGGGGAGGTATGTTGTGCTGCACTGCGGTGTTTGGTGCTGCAGAGGAGGTATGTTGTGCTGCACTGCAGTGTTTGGTGCTGCTGGAAGGGACGTTGTGCTGCAGTGCAGTGTTTGGTGCTGCTGGGGAGGTATGTTGTGCTGCACTGCGGTGCTTGGTGCGCAGAGGAGGTATGTTGTGCTGCAGTGCGGTGTTTGGTGCTGCAGGGGAGGTATGTCGTGCTGCACTGCAGTGTTTGGTGCTTCTGGAGAGGTATGTTTGGTGCTGCTGGAGAGGTATATTGTTCTGTTGTGTGGTATTTGGTGCTGCTGGAGAGGCATGTTGAGCTGCACTGCCTGTTTGGTGCTTCTGGGAAGGTATGTTGTGCTGCACTGCGGTGTTTGGTGCTACAGGGGAGGACTGTTGTGCTGCACTGCGGTGTTTGGTGCTACAGGGGAGGACTGTTGTGCTGCACTGCAGTGTTTGGTGCTGCAGGGGAGGACTGTTGTGCTGCACTGCAGTGTTTGGTGCTACAAGGGAGGACTGTTGTGCTGCTCTGCAGTGTTTGGTGCTACAGAGGAGGACTGTTGTGCTGCACTGCAGTGTTTGGTGCTACAAGGGAGGACTGTTGTGCTGCTCTGCAGTGTTTGGTGCTACAGAGGAGGACTGTTGTGCTGCTCTGCAGTGTTGGTGCTACAGGGGAGGACTGTTGTGCTGCTCTGCAGTGTTTGGTGCTACAGGGGAGGACTGTTGTGCTGCTCTGCAGTGTTGGTGCTACAGGGGAGGACTGTTGTGCTGCTCTGCAGTGTTTGGTGCTACAGAGGAGGACTGTTGTGCTGCTCTGCAGTGTTTGATGCTGCAGGGGAGGACTGTTGTGCTGCACTGCAGTGTTTGGTGCTGCAGGGGAGGACTGTTGTGCTGCACTGCAGTGTTTGGTGCTGCAGGGAGGACTGTTGTGCTGCACTGCGGTGTTTGGTGCTACAGGGGAGGACTGTTCTGCACTGCAGTGTTTGGTGCTGCAGGGGGGGACTGTTGTGCTGCACTGCAGTGTTTGGTGCTGCAGGGGAGGACTGTTGTGCTGCACTGCGGTGTTTGGTGCTACAGGGGAGGACTGTTGTGCTGCACTGCAGTGTTTGGTGCTTCAGGGGAGGACTGTTGTGCTGCACTGCAGTGTTTGGTGCTACAGGGGAGGACTGTTGTGCTGCACTGCGGTGTTTGGTGCTACAAGGGAGGACTGTTGTGCTGCTCTGCAGTGTTTGGTGCTACAGGAGAGGACTGTTGTGCTGCACTGCAGTGTTTGGTGCTGCAGGGGAGGACTGTTGTGCTGCACTGCAGTGTTTGGTGCTACAAGGGAGGACTGTTGTGCTGCTCTGCAGTGTTTGGTGCTACAGAGGAGGACTGTTGTGCTGCACTGCAGTGTTTGGTGCTACAAGGGAGGACTGTTGTGCTGCTCTGCAGTGTTTGGTGCTACAGAGGAGGACTGTTGTGCTGCTCTGCAGTGTTGGTGCTACAGGGGAGGACTGTTGTGCTGCTCTGCAGTGTTTGGTGCTACAGGGGAGGACTGTTGTGCTGCTCTGCAGTGTTGGTGCTACAGGGGAGGACTGTTGTGCTGCTCTGCAGTGTTTGGTGCTACAGAGGAGGACTGTTGTGCTGCTCTGCAGTGTTGGTGCTACAGAGGAGGGTTGTTGTGCTGCACTGCAGTGTTTGATGCTGCAGGGGAGGACTGTTGTGCTGCACTGCAGTGTTTGGTGCTGCAGGGGAGGACTGTTGTGCTGCACTGCAGTGTTTGGTGCTGCAGGGGAGGACTGTTGTGCTGCACTGCAGTGTTTGGTGCTACAAGGGAGGACTGTTGTGCTGCTCTGCAGTGTTTGGTGCTACAGAGGAGGACTGTTGTGCTGCACTGCAGTGTTTGGTGCTACAAGGGAGGACTGTTGTGCTGCTCTGCAGTGTTTGGTGCTACACAGGAGGACTGTTGTGCTGCACTGCAGTGTTTGGTGCTACAAGGGAGGACTGTTGTGCTGCTCTGCAGTGTTGGTGCTACAGGGGAGGACTGTTGTGCTGCTCTGCAGTGTTTGGTGCTACAGAGGAGGAGGACTGTTGTGCTGCTCTGCAGTGTTTGGTGCTACAGGGGAGGACTGTTGTGCTGCTCTGCAGTGTTTGGTGCTGCTGGCGAGGTAACAGGTAGGACTTTAGAGCCAATTCATTAAGACTGGTGCACCACACGCTCGCACTACCTCAGTGTTGCCGGAGTAGAAGGCACCGAATCGATTAATAGCCACTTATTGAATTTGGCTCCTCTTCTCACCAGAGACTGGAGTAGCATTTCTGCCATACAAAACACTGTCACTTTGATGTAACGGACTGACCGTTTGGCCACAGCTTTGCCCATTTCTTCGGAGCTGATTTAAACTGACGTGAAAATGTCAAGTCGCAAAATGTTTGTGAAATGATGGGTTCTTGTGACTGCCTGTGACTGTGCGTGAGGCCAGTGCAATTGCTGCACGGAGGCCCAGACAGGGAGATACTGATCACGGAGACGTGTTCACTAAATGTACATTTGCTCTTTGTCGCAGCACAAACACATGAGATTGGTCTCCAGATGAGCGACGCCGCGCTGGTTCACGTCTACGTCCGGAACATGGATGACTTTGCTTCTATCAATACTGAATATGCAGCGCTCTTCCCTACGGCTCCCCCTGCTCGGTAACTACCCGGACTTTACTTTTCAGCAATCAGAAGATGCCAGTTTAGCTACTGCAGCTGCTATGGCTTGTACTTCACTGGGTGCAGCTAGAAGTGAGCGACTTGTATCTTTGTGTGCAGCTTCCCAGGCGATGACATCTCCCGAGTGCCGACCTATTGCCAAAACTTCACTTAGCATGCCCAGCATAACAGCACCTCACATAATACCGCTGGAAGCTGGGATACATGCAAATCTGCTAGTCACGGCGTTCCCATTGTTTCTTCCATAAATCAATAGAACACGTGAAAATAAGAAACTTTTTGTAATATATCTCATCAGGAAAATCCACTTTCTTTTCGCCTCCTGAACTGATCTTTCATTCTCAAAATTTTCAATTCACGGGTAAAATCAATCTCCAGTAAACACAGATTTTCCCATTAATTAGATAGGATATGACGGAGAAAAATATGTAGCAAATACTTGCACTTTTTTTTGCATTTTTGATACATGCGAACTTGCTCTAATGCTGTGGTCCTCTGATCTATTGTTATGGGCAACGTCTCTTTTTTTTTTTTTCTTCTCTATTTTACTCAATCTAATAAAATTACTGATCTCGCAGACCCCCCCCGATTCATTGTTTCCACTTTTTATGTATTTATTTTTTAAAGTTGCTTTTCTTATTTGTCTTGCGGCATTTGTTGCTATGTTTTGCACCAAATTCTTTAAAATGGCGCATGTGATTGATGAATTTTGTGGAAGGAGTCAACATCGGTCTTTATTTTTTACATTACCTTTTGCGACATCTTAATGTACAATGTTGCAGAAATTCCTAGCGGATATTTGCTCCAAAAAACATTGCATGATATTGAAAACTAGCAAGTGGAAGAATCAGGCGAAAACATCTGGAAAGCCTAAAGACTGCCTACAATGGGGAACTACGAAAAAAAAAAAGAAGCGAATGTATAAGTGACTTTAAGGGTATGTGCACACGTTCAGGTTTTTTTCGCGATAAAAACGCTATAAAAACGCATTAAAAATGCAGACATATGCATCCTATCATTTAGAATGCATTCTGCAATTTTTGTGCACATGATGCGTTTTTTTCCGCAAAAAAAACGCATCGCAGTAAAAAATGCAGCATGTTCATTAATTTTGCGGTTTTTTTCGCGTTTTTCCCTCTATTCCTTGCATTGGGGGGAAAAACGCAAAAAAAACCCGCATCAAAAACGCGCAAAAACACATGAAAACGCGATGCGGATTTCTGGCAGAAATGTCCGGTTTTTTTTGTCAGGAAATTTCTGCAAGAAATCCTGATGTAACCTGAACGTGTGCACATACCCTCAAAAGATGAATACAGCAAAAACACACATACAAAACGCACAAAACTAGAAAAAAAAATTACACGAGCAACGATGAACTTTCCAATTTGGAGCTTTGGATTCTGCTTTGGAAACACTGAGCGTTTGCATTGCAAATAGTGAAGTCTTTAGCACAGATTGACGTGATATGGATTTGTAATCTGCTGCGCCGGTCTGCTTTGTATTTTATGTGCAGTTTATGGGTCACTCACCTGCAGTGCTGATACTATGGTAATACACAGCAGATTTTCTATCCGGAAAGTCTGATGCATATCTGACCCATATGCACATACGCTAGCAGACCAGTATGTGTATCTATACAGCTATCCCTGCCATGGCATTGTCACTACCCCCAATTCTGTAATGCATGCCCCCACTGCATATGACTGTCACTATGCAGGCAAGTGGCCTTTACCCAATAGGGAGTGACTAGTTATGCGATCAGCTCACCTGTCCAGGTGCACAGCAAAATACTCCAGTAAAAGCAACCGTCCAAACCATACCCGGCACAGACATTTTCTTAAAAGAATTGCTTCATCGATCCAGTAAAATGAAAGGCACAAAAATGGTATCAAACAACACAAAAATTAAAAAGGCAGAAAAAAAAATTCCCGGGCAACATGTTTCAGACCTGCATTGGCTAGACAAAGGACCATGCAGGTGTGAAACATGTTCCCTGGGAGCGCAGCAGATGGTTTTTTTTTTGCCTTTTTACTTTTTGTTCAACCATTTGTTGTGCCTTTTATACTACTGGATCAATAAAGCAATTCTTTTAAAAAGATGTGAGCGCCGGCTATGGTTTGGGCTGTTGCTAATTGTAATGAATGTAATGTGCAGATATTTATTTTCATTGTATGGCCCTTATACACAAGCCAATAATCTGCAAATGAAAAATCCCAAAAAAGAATCATTATGGTCAGCAAATGGCCCCATGTAAATAGATGATGTGCTGTGTATATGGTAACAGTCCCATTGTGTTAGACCAGTAAATGAGCGCTTAACATCTCGAGTATAGTCGATCGGCGCTAGTTACTGGTCCGAAATCAGCCCCCTCTATGCCGCAGCCTGTAATCAGCTCTGCATATCTCAGCTTCTTGGATCCCTTTGTTTTTTCTCTTATTGCAGAAGACGTCAGAAGATCGCAGATGTTTTTTTTTTTTGTTTTTTTTTACTTTTTATCCATTATTTCCATAACGTAATAGTTTTTTTGTATGTGTTTGCAGGGTTTGTGTGCAATGCTGTCTCCCCCAGGATACCCTCTTGAAGATGGATGTTCTCTTTTGGCAGCGGAGACCTGACATTGATGGGGAAGACTGCCCCCCAGAGAAGATAGCCATGCATGTACAAAGCATTTCCCACTGGGCCCCTGCTAACATTGGCCCCTACAGCCAAGCCGTGCGGGTGAGCAGCACCGTGTAGCCGAGACACGCGGGGCATTACTATAAGCTTAGTGTCGCTTAGCACCTTGATTAATCCCGTCCGTGCAGAGGTATTAATAATATTCACTTACTGACAGCATCTGACATCCAGGAGGAAGGGGAACGGGCGGTCCGGGCAGAGCGGCCGGCAGCAGAGGAGGTGGTGCAATGTAGTGTGACACGTCTCTGTCCCCCTAGGGACTTTGTGCTAATCACGTGGCGCCGTACCAAACTCTTGACTCCGAATACATCTTTTCAGATTATTTAAATCCCCCGTGATTATTATTATTATTATTGAGGTTAGCCAGTGGATGTGAGAGGGTCTCGCGTTATCCAGGTCACTGGATATCAGATCTTGTCACTCAGACGGGTCCGTGGTGAATGCCGTGCGGTAGGGCGAGTCCGAGCAATATATACATATGTAGAATTACGGTATATATGTCCGTGACCTTAGGGGAAAAGTTATCCCAAATAAAGGCATCAACGCTGAAGAACTTGCAAAACTTTTTTTTTTTTAGGAACTGTAGTAAGTTCCTGGCATGCACAGATCAGAGACTTTGGTGTCAGAGTAAATGTAAAATGTGCGTTTGGTGGCTTTTCTTGTAAGTGCAGAGTGAGATGCTAGAATGACAAATGCGCTAAGCAGGCGTGTTTATTTGCTGGCCGCTGCCGAAATGGCTCCAAATATCGCATCGTGTCCATTGTGGCAGAGTCACAGTGCCACCTAGTGGTAGAATGCGGCAGTTGCACGTCATTTTTGGTTGCTAAAAAAAAGAAAATAAAGGCTGGATAGATGGGAAGAAGAATGTGACAGCCTTGGGTAGACACTGTCCCTTCAGCATCAGTCAGTCAGACACTGTGCCCTTTAGCTGACGCTCTTGCTACTCCTTGGAATTAGGGGTATTAGAGTGAGGCGCTTAATGCGGGGTGATGGGGTTTGTCAGTATTTCCAGTGTCCTGGAAGGAGACCCCGGCGGGCAGGTCACAGGAGGCACCTTGGCAGAAATAATGTCCCCTTCTTCAAGCCCCCCCACCCTCCACCTCTTTTGAAGGAAACAAGAAGATGTAATATTCAAAACACCCGAAGCAATGGAGAAATCGTCCTTATATTAACCATTACCGTAACTACCTGACCAGTATATGGTTTCATGTAGTCCTAAAATGTCAGATGGAAAGAATAGCTTTGTGTTTTTTTTTGTGGGGGGATCGACGTTTACCATTTGATATAAATCATTTTCTTAGGATGAAAAATTAAATCCAAAACTAAAAATGAAAATGAATGAAAATTGTGCCCCAGAGTGATTAAAAACCCCATTCTTAGTATTGGCAGGGTTCCCCTTGCTGGAAGGAAATCTTAAATAGTTGGGTATTGCATAAACAGATATTTCGAGCCCCCGGATGGGACATCTGTGGACGGCAGGTCACTACGGAGGCTTTCTATGGGGTCACCCTATCCAAGGTGTCGGTGCCATTCCCTCCCTCCTTTTGCTTCCTTCCACTGTATGGGGTTGTATGTTGTCTAGAGTCGCCCGGCGGATCTCGTCTTTGGAGTGTGGCTTGAAGATGAATATTTCCACACTAGCACATGCTTGTTGTTATCTTGCGGCTCTGAGAAGTGTGGTGGACAGTGCAGCTGACAGTGCAGCAGATGGCACAGCGGGCATTTTGCAGGGTTATTGACACATTAGTTTTCTTTTGACTCGTCTTTGGCTTTAATTGTAAATGCCTATAGATGAGATCTGATATAAGGCTCGTCCCTGCGTTCCCTTTATGCTTCTTACAGAATCCGTGCTGTCTGCGTACAGGAAGATTGGTCCTTTCTCCTGAAGATTGCACCCAGTGAAACACTGCAGGGGAGGGAGGCACATCCCAGATTGTAAGGAATGGAAGGTGGGGGTCTCATTTTGTTTTTCTGAGCGACTGCTTCTGACCTTGATAGCATTCGCAAAGCGAAGCTCGGCAGGGAAAAAAAAAAAAGAGGGTAATCAGCGCGCCGTGGACAAAGCGGAGGTGACAGCGCTGCCTGCCCTGCACAGCACATCCAGTACGGGGGCATTCAGCATTCAGACAGGCAAACAGAGCAAGACTGAGCACCACCCAACAGCGCACACACAGCGAGGGTTACTTCCACCTGAGCTGCTGCCCAAGTCCACAAATCTGCACAGATTTCATCTTATATATGGGACGGGTACCATTCTCCTAAAAGAGATGACATCTTATGTAACTGGCATAAGTTAGTTTGACCAGATGAAAAGATGTGTGTATATTTATGTTGTGTGCATGTGTGTGCATTTATGTGTGTGTGTGTGTGTATATATATATATATATATATATATATATATATATATATATATATATATATATATATATATATATATATATATATATATAAAGCTGAATGTGTATGTATGTGTGTATGTCCGGTATTGGCATCTGCACCGTCGCAGCTACAGCCACAAAATTTTTATAAACCACAACAAAAAAAGTGTACTAGTCCAGATTAAATAGAAATATAAACTTTATTAAAGTACAACCATTTACAAAACAAGGCTAAAAATGACGAGGGGTAAAAAACCAACCCTCAAATTGCACATATAAGGGGGATCCAGCAACCCACATCCTACAAATGAATGTATGCTAGTCCATAAAAGCCCAAAAGATTCCACTGCTCATCCATATATATACACAAATCAACCTAACAGTGAGAGAATAGACAAATAGCAGCGGGCAGAGGCACAGCGGACCAACAGCATACCTGATGACAATGTAGACCGGATGTGAGATGCGGCGTCCCCCACCTCCCTACGCGCGTTTCGGATGTTCCTTCCTCAGGAGAGGAAGGAACATCCGAAACGCGCGTAGGGAGGTGGGGGACGCCGCATCTCACATCCGGTCTACATTGTCATCAGGTATGCTGTTGGTCCGCTGTGCCTCTGCCCGCTGCTATTTGTCTATTCTCTCACTGTTAGGTTGATTTGTGTATATATATGGATGAGCAGTGGAATCTTTTGGGCTTTTATGGACTAGCATACATTCATTTGTAGGATGTGGGTTGCTGGATCCCCCTTATATGTGCAATTTGAGGGTTGGTTTTTTACCCCTCGTCATTTTTAGCCTTGTTTTGTAAATGGTTGTACTTTAATAAAGTTTATATTTCTATTTAATCTGGACTAGTACACTTTTTTTGTTGTGGTTTATATATATTTTGGTGTGTCCTACACATCATTTCCAATTTTGACTTCTTTTCATGGCATTATGCCATTTTTTTGCTATAGGAGTCATATGTGCTTTCCGTGTCTGTAGCCACAAAATTTTGCACAGTCACACGTCTGGACCCCGAGAGCGTCATAGGCTATGTTGTGAGGCGAAATTTTAACCCCGCACGTTCCAATTCATCAAACCATTTTGCCCCTATCTACATAATGGGGAAAAAGTGAAAAGAAACGTGTTGGAGGCAAATTGACAGCTGCCAGATGTGAACAAGGGGGACTTAAAGAGTGAGCGCAATGGCGCCAAAGAGTATATACTGTACAGTTGCTAAGGTGGGGCCCTGACATGGGATACTCACCACACGGGGATATGAACACACACACAAAATGCACCACACACTACCACGTGCTTGAACACATATACCACCCTTAGCGCACATTTCACCACACACACACCAACCTCGCCACATAAAAGTCGAAACACAAAAGTCACCGCTCAAAACTCGCCACGCGCAAAACTCACCACGCGCAAAACTCACCACACGTGCAAAACTCACCTCATGGAAAACTCGCCACACGCAAAACTTACACATGCAGAAAAATTGCCACATGCACAAAAGTTGTAACACATGCAAAAGTTGCCTCACACAAAACTTGCACATACTCAAAACACACCACACATAAAACTCGCCACGCGCAAAACTTGCTGCACACAACTTGCTACACTAACCTGTCACATGCAACTCTACACACAAAAAGTTGCTACACGCATGTCGCCACACAAAACTCATCTCACAAAAGTCTCTACATGCATGTCGCCACACGCAACTCAACACACACAACTTGACACATGAAACTCGCCCTAAAACACACACAAGTCTGGTATTATCCTTCAAAAATAAAAATCTGATTAATAAGCAGACAAACTACAAGAGCAACAAATGTACCATATAGGAAATACGGCAGCTGTCAGTCACATGACCTGTCTATTATGTGTATGTGTGAGCTAATATATACTGCCAGGGGGGAGGGCTTCCTGTTGGCTGGGGATTTATCAGGCTGCCAATAGCAACCAATCACAGCTCAGCTTCTATTTTGCTACAGTTAATTAATCTGAGCTCTGACTGGTTAATATAGGCAACAAAGGACATTCTCAGTATAACAAAGCTTGTGTGAGGTAATAGCATGTCAGTTAGGGTGTGTTGGTGGAAAGGCTGATGTCAGTCATATTACCTCTATCTGAGAGGATATAGAAACTGCCAGTTACAGACTATTTTTACCACAATAATGCCTCATAAGAAAAGGAATTCCATGGCACGAATGTCAGCTGATGCGAAAAGAAAAGCTGCATTACGGGCCAATGAAAAATGTGAAGACCGAGAAACAAGGCTGACACACATGAGAACAGCTTCTGCTTCCTCAAGAGCCAATGAACTTTTTGAGGAGAGGGAAGCGAGGCTTGCAGACAAGAGAACAAGAGCTGCTTCCTCAAGAGCTAATGAACTTTCTGAGGAGAGGGAAGCGAGGCTTGCAGACATGAAAACAAGAGCAGCTTCCTCAAGGGCCAATGAACTTTCTGAGGAGAGTGAAGCGAGGCATGCAGACATGAAAACAAGAGCTGCTTCCTCAGGAGCCAATGAACTTAGTTTTTGCGTTTTAATAATTACATTTCTATCTATTTGTTTTGTGGTTTTCGTGTGCAGAATAAATTTTTGTTAAAACATTCTATTTTGCTAACCGCAGTTATTAATCCAGGCGAAGCTGGGTAGTACAGGTAATATATATATATATGTATATATATATATATATATATATATATATATATATATATATATATATATATATATATACGTGAAAGTCTGTAAATACATATATTCATATATCACACTTCCAGGAATATTTTGATATATATATATATATATATATATATATATATATATATATATATATATATATATATATATCCTTAAACACCCCACATCTTTGAAGAGGAGACAACGTAATGTACAAAACACCAAGACAATGAATATACTGTCTATATTTTAACCATTGGCAATCTGCAGAAGTCTGGCAATTAATATAATTTGATTTAGTCTGAGTCCTAAAATGTCATATGGTAGGAATAACTTTAATTTTTTGAGGGGAAAATGGTTGTATATGATGTGATTTCTGTGCATTCATGTGTGTATATTCACACATATGTCTTTATCTTTCTGTGTGTACAGGTAAATGGTTGGCGGCAGGGAAATGTAGTGCACATGTCCCCACTATGTAACACTATGTGCAGTAATCCCGCTGTAGGGTCCCCTCGGCCTCTGGCTGGTAGTGGCCGCAGCGTGCAGATGTGCCCTGTGCCGGCTGGAGCGGCTGCATGTGTGTTCTGCACTCGGCATGGCTCGCTCCCTGCAGGGACGGCTTTTATTAGTCTAATTACCGGCAGGATTATCACACACTGTGAGACGAGAAGGTCCCTAATCCCGTTAGGGATCTGATGCGGCAGGTTACAGCTTTTATTGATTTGGGTTTGAGCCAAGGCCAGAGGTTAGGTCTCCGGGGGAAGCCACTTACATGCCGCCCCCACCTCATCATTGATATTTACCCAGGTCATTTTCTGCTAGGATCTAGGTATGAAGCCTCCCTGCGTCAGTGCTGGTGGTCTGCTGTAGGTATCGGCTCCTGTGCGGCTGCGGAGCCCATGACGGCACTGTGTGCTTGTCCCCTGTCATCACCATCAGATGACGGCCCCCTGCAGGGAGCGGGCTCAGTGTCACTCAGTATGCACAGAGATGCCCACTGTCCCCTGTAGGAGGGGATGCAGCCAGATGAAGGGGACGTGCCGGCCTCCATATTGAGTATTGGCTGCCCTCTGACCCCCGGATAAGAGCACGCTCTGCAGGCACGGCGCTGCATTTATCAGCTGGATTCCGGTTATTGGGTATTGATGTGGAGCAGCCTTAGTTACAGACAGCTCATCTATGTGGGGTCACACCGAGGAAGAAATTAGAGGATTTCTGTCCTAACAGGACGGCGAGGTGGCATTTGCTATTGGTAATCCCTGCTGTGCTGGAAGGGACGACGTTCATTGCGGACATATGCAAATAAAGGCCGCAGTTCATGGTTATGGATACATTAATTAACATTTAGGATACTTTTTTTTTTGCTCTTTTTCTATAGAGAAGACTAAATAGGAATAAAGGATGAAATCTGTGACATGGCTGGGAACCAGGGACTGAAGCCAATACCATGTATATTGTGTGTGTGATGTAACCTACATCCCCGTCCCAATGGCTGTAATAATTACTAGTCCTAATAAATGCATTAGTGGCTGAGGACGAGCTGCTTTGTGGGGCGACTCTACATGTGTATGAGTTTCTGCATCCGTCCCATTCATCAGCTATTGATGCAGGGGGTGAACACGACGTTAGCGATCTAGAGCTCACTAGATCTGCTGTTATTTATAATCTCATGGGTGACGTTTCGGCCGTAAAAAGATTTCCCATTATCAGAAAATCTCTGTCCTCTAATTGCACTTCAATTAAAAAGCCTCCCAAAATGTTGCTTTACTCACCCTCCCAGGTCTATCACTCTTGCTCCTAGTGTCTGTTATTGGCTGCACCCAATCAATGAGCTCAGCAGCTCTGCCACAGTAGACCGCACAAGCCGCTCAGAACTGCTGAGCTCACTGATTGGCTGCAGTGCTGTCATCGTGACGTCAGCACTGCTGATAACAAACACCAGAAGCAATGGTTGAGACTTAGCATTGGACCTGGGGAGGGTGATTAGGGTTCATTTTGTTTTCTTTGTTGTAGTTTTTTTTTTTTTTTTTTAGACAAATGGCATCTGGAGGATAGGGGTTTTCCAAAACTGGAAAACCTCTTTAACAACAGACCTTCCTCTGATTGCAGCTCAGGGATGTTGAACTTTTTAGTGCAATGTTAAACGATCCCTCCAACATATCTGGTGGTGGTTTAACATCCTGTGTGCACAGGCAGTCCAGGGTAAGCAATGCTCGCTGAATCTGTAGTAATTCATCCAGTGCGCATGGGCTGGCATTGTTCTCGGCAGCACACATCTTACGTAGGACAATGTGCTGCTGAAGACGATGACCGTATGTTCAGCTATTCAATTAGCGTTTTGCCCGTTTCTCGAGTGATCGGCAGCCTGCTTACACTACATGATTATCGAGAACGAGCAATCTTGTAAATGGAGTTTTATTCCAATTGCTAATGTTTGCCTGTCCCTAGAAAGGATGACCCGCGGATTAACAGGGGACTGCCCATGTGCTTCTGAGCATATACTGAATAAGACTTAGCTGTCTAAATAAAATATTAGATTGCACTTTTGGATTTTGCTCAGAATTGGTGATCAGTGAATCGGGCATGTGGATGGCATTCTGAAAGTTGATTTTCTGCTTCCATTTCAGGTTGGTGGTGCGGTTTTCTGCGCAGGACAGATTGCGCTAATACCGTGTACGATGCAGCTTATTCCTGGAGGAATTGTGGCGCAGAGCCATCTCTCCCTGCGCCATGTTGGCAAGGTCTTGGCTGCGATAAGTTCTGGCACTTCTATCAGTCATGTTCTGGTTGCCCATTGCTATGTGACTCAGATCTCCTACATACGCCGTACTATGGAAGCATGGGAATCTGCTCCTGAAAATGAGGTAAAGCCCAGAAACTTTCATTGCACATCTTTTACATTGCACTTTGCAAGGCCCGATTGTGGAAAAGATCCTGGAACATTCCGCAAACATATCCCTAGTTGAGATGGGCAGACCCCTGGATGTTTGGGTCCCGCCAAATAGTTAGAAAAAAAAAAAAAAGTTTGGGTTCAAGGTACCCGAACCCAGACCTATTCACTTGAATGAGGGGCCCAAACATCCAGTGTTTGCCACGGTGTCATGTGCATGACAGCGCGGCAAACACTGCTTCTGATCAGCCATAAAATCATTACCTCCAGTCAGACAGTCGCAGTTCCCACGCTGCCCAATGACAGCATCAGCCCTCAGCTGTGATCGGAGATAAAAAGTTTACTTCCGGTCACTGGCGTCGGCTGATGGGACCACTGCTCCCACCAGCCTATCCTTGCTGCCGCTAATGACAGTAAGAGCAGGCGGCTGATGGGAGTATAAATAATTAAAAGAAAAAAATGCTGTGGGTTCCCCTGCATTTTTGAAAACTGGCCAGGCAAAACTCACAGCTGGGGGCTGCAACCCACAGTTGTTAGCAAGGCTGATTATCAAGAATAGAGGGGTCCCCACCCTCATTTTTTTTTTAATTATGTAACAACCAGCCAAGCTAAAGCTTGATGTCACCAGACAAATACAAAGGTGACATCAACCCCACAAATATGAACCTCATTTGCCACAGCTACAAGGCAAGTGGGATGAGCCAGGCAAAATGCCAGAATTGGTGCATCTAATGGATATGCCTTTTCCAGGTGGCTGTGGACTATTTTTAGGTTGGGGGGGCAATGACCATGGCCACTTACCAGCCTGAGAATACCAGCCCCAGCTGTCTGCTTTAGCTTGACTGGCTATTAAATAATGAAAAAAAAATCAGGCCGGGGATCCCTCTATTCTCGATAACCAGCCTTGCTAAACCTGACAGCTGAGGGTTGCAGCTCCCAGCTGTGAGTTTTGCCTGGCTGGTTATCAAAAATACTAGGGAACTCATGAGGTTTTTTTACATTTATTTAGAGTGCAAGTGCTGGCTGATGAATACTCCCATCAACCATCGCCTGCTTTCACTGCGGTAGAAGGCATAGGCTGATAGGAGCAGTAGTCCCACCAGCCGATGCCAGTGACCAGAGGTAAACTTTTTACCTCTGATCACAGCTGTAAGCTCATGCTGTCTTTTGATAAATTGGGAACTGCAGCTGTCTGACCAGCGGTATTGATTTTACTGCTGATCAGGAGCAGTGTTTGACAGAACGAGAATCACCCGGTGTTCGGGTGGCCGAACCCGAACAGTTACACAGACTTCCTGGTGAAGTCTGTGGTTCGGTGTTCAATACGGACGGCGAACTTTACTGTTCGGGTTCGCCCATCTCTATACCGTAGGCCCCAGTTCTCCAGCTGGAGGCCAAGAGAGCGTTGTTTAGGACATCCTTGAGTTTTTTGGGATATATGGAATAATGCAGTAGGCTGCTCGTTTTAATATAAAGGCGTGGGAAATACTCAAGAATATATATATTTTTTTATTACAATAAGGGACAAATGTTGCCGTATTCTTATAGTGTCATTGTCTGTAGATTTGTTATTTCTAGCAGCGTACAATAGCAATGGACCTGATGTGACTATGAGGAACGAGAGCATAAATCGTGTATAATATCGTATTTATGCAGTTGTGCCTCTTTTATACTCTCTAATTATATTACTATGAACCACTGATCGTACACCTGTATCCTCCCTTTAGGATGGCCACACTTCCCTTATGGTGGCTGTGGTGCCCAGGCTCCCACGTGGCGCTGTGGTGGAGTGGCATGTCATCGCTGCTGTCAGTGATCCCAACGGCAGAAGAAATATATCAGTGACCGAGAATAGTCCCGGATTCCAGGTCACCCTCCGTGGCTCTGTATCCAGCTGTGAAACGTGCGCCTCTCTTGTACTGTCCCTTTCTGTTCCCGCACCTCGGGCTGATCCCTTGGACTGGTGTAATGTTCGCCAAACGGTGAAGACTGTCCTCCATGAAGTATCCAATGAATTTCCCCAAAATTCCCCTGTCATTCCAATATGCTGCCGAGTTTTCCACCGTAGTGACGCTGTACACTTGCAGAGCTTAATAGCAGGTGAGTGAATGCTCCAACATGCTATATGCGGCATTATGTAAAGTCCTGCTTATTTCCTATTTTTCTCTGTGTTCTGCGATGTATGTGTGACCAACACTCATCCTTTATGTGATGGAGCAGACTAGCTCCGTGCAGCCTTACAAAACAGAGTGGCTGGCATCTGGGGTCTGCTCTGTGTGGAACTTCCATGAGTTTGCCAGTAACATTATGGGGTCATGCCGTCCCTGCTAATAGAGTGGAGAGAGTTTATTCGTTCGAAGTTTTCAACTTTTTCATCAGGACAAACCACCTGATGAAGAAGTTGAAAACTTCGAAACGCATTGACAATAAACCGCCTGTACTTGGAATTTGTATCCTTTATTTCTTCACGGCAGTGCAGATTAACCCATTTGTGTCCAGTTTATATCTCATATCGGTGTTTGTGTGCACATACCAGGTGAGCGTCATTATGCATCACCTCTAATTCTGTATACCCAGATAACACCCTATTTGTGCTTTTTTGTTCCCTCTCCAGTTCTTCTCCTCATTGATGTCTAATTAAGAGCACTTGTAATATTACTAAATACCTAAACCTACCTGTCCTTTCTCATCAAACCTGTCGAAAAAATTGTTGTTTCTGCCTCTTACAATATTAGTTAAAACTAGCATGCCAGTGTAATACATCCAGGATCAGTCTATATTCTCATACACTTTTTCAATAGGTGATTTCCTCTTCATCAGATTACTGCCAGCACTATTGGTGCTGGAGCTTTATTGCCCTCACTTCCCAGCATGCATTGCTATGCCATTGTACAGCAACATGCCTGCCCTAAACTGAAAGCTCACGCCTGTATGGCTTATAACAGACAGGAGAGCAGGAGCAGAGATGCACGCTTCCTCTTATCTGTTTCGCCATCTGCTGCTGCTAGGGACTGATGACACTTGACAACAGGCAGCAGCCAGCAGACTAGACATAAGAGAGACAGCACTTTGCAGTGATTTTTCTGGCTGAAATGCCATTTTGTATAAATTAAGTATTTTGCAATTTTGTTAGCATTGCAAAAAGGGGAAAATGGGATATTTTGAATCTTGTTGATCCTAACACTTCTAGACTTTATTTTCTTAGTATTTACTATGGCGGCCGCCACATTCTGATTGCAGATCTGCTTTTAAGGCAATATATTGCCATGACCGGTCCCCTGGGCTGTGGTACCAGACCTCGGCCTCTCTCTGCCATTCATCGCTGATTTACAGCCACCTAGCGGCCATCAATCACTGATGGAGGCAGCGGTCAGTTATAAATCGGTAGCATATTGTACTATCGGTGACGACACAGCACCTGTTTGCACAAGGGAAGGGATTGTTTTGGTCCCTGGTTGTTGTGCGGAGGTGTGTAAGCTATGTAACATAGTGTCTGGAGGGCGCTGACTCTCCCGCATGACGTAGTATTGCAGTGTGGCGCCATCGGCTGGGTGTGGATTTGTACTTAATGCTGATGTCACTCTCCCTGTGCCCGTGTGAAGGGGGGAGACATCATTACCTCATATCTTTTTGGGAAAGGTTACTAATAAGTTGGTGCCTGCTACTGAGGTGCGTCCATTACCTTTTTTGATGAGATGCAGATTTATTCCAAGTCTTCACATACTTATCCCTTTACAAAAGAAACAGCACGCTAAATATTTGCAATGGGAAAAAACACCTATAAAATCTAGTTCCTTCATTTTGTCTTTTTCTGATACAGTTTCTATAGGGTTAGATCTAAGTTTTGATCTGTTAGCTGATGTGTCCAGAGTCCTATGGGACAAAAACTATAGAGCCATGTGTGAGATGGGGCATATGGCTGAATAACCAGGCAGATGATCGGATTATTAATCTGAAAACACCTAATGACAACTAGAGATGGTGGGATCAATATGCAGGACCCAGTCCACTGGCCAGGTCAGAAATATGTGGCCCCTGGACAGGAGACCTGAGAGCTGCCTCCTACTTGATGGCATCCGCTGCTCTTCTATTGATTATCCTGCCTGGCATGACCTCATCACAATGGTTTGTCGCATATGTGATGTCACGCCAGGCCAGATAATCAAAAGAAGAGCCACGGATGCCGGTTTACAGGGCTTCCGTCCAGCAAAAACGGGATTATCTATGTGACCGATGGACTGGGTTCTGCAAATTGATTTGTACCAGCTAATGAAAGGCAAAATAAGTTATTTCTCGTTTGCTTCATTGGGGGCATTGAATCATGGATTAGTCTGCTTCTACCTGGAGGCTGACACTAATAATACACCTTCATAAAAACACCAGAAAAAAGGCAGGGATGATTACCTGCCAAGACCTCCAAACAAATGCAGTGGACCCAATTAAAGATGGCGGCAACACAGGTGCAGTAATACCGATGAGACAGCCACTCTCAACCTACCAATCCATGGAGGGGGTGGCTGTCTGGTACATTAGTGCACAAAAAATAATCTGTATGCGTTGTTCACATACAGGCAATGCAGAGCATCTGGCTTACAGCCTATTAATGATGTCCATACTCTTAGATCCGGCGGGTTGCCCAGTGCTATCCAAAAGCATCCTGTGTGAACAGAGGCCACAGTTTACAGAGCCATCTGGGCTCAGCTGCACCATGAAGGATAAAAAGTGCAAAAAACACATATAAATATATGTGAGGTATTAGTTGATATTATGGCCTTCATAAAAACGTTGGGTGCTCCCCAGCAGACGATACCTCTCCTGTTGCACCAGGCCTCTTCAGTTTCACGTAGTGTCGGCTGAAGGCAGATAGGTGTCCGAGTCTCGGACCGGTCTTCTCTTTGGTAGGTTAGACACTAACTTAGATCTCAGAGCAGGCGAGGTGCAGGAGGCGATTGTTCTTCTGAGAGGTTCTCACACAATCTGAGGAAGATTATCCGATAACTATTCAGAATTAAGAATAGCCGATTATGCTTTTCTGATCCATGGGGTTGTGTGTTCTAGAATATTATTCAGCTGCTGCGGATCCACCGGTCGTCAAACTACTTGTAAAAGAAAACAGTCCACGTGTTCCTGGATGTATTTTTACCTGAGGAAGAAGTGTATTAGACTTCGAAATCCATCGCATAAAACCGTATGTCTAATTGGCATCTTCAGCAATCGGCAGTACCAATAATCTGAAAACTACAGCAAGCAGCATAGTAAGTGACACATCACTGGAATCATGGTCTCTGCCTATATATCATGCTGCACTCAGATCCGGTAGTGTAAATCTGGTGACAGATTCCCTTTAAGCCATACAGAGGAGCCATCAGAAGATTGTACCTATGTATATGTAAGGCACAAAGATGCAAAAATGGAAAGGTGTTACAAAATAACATTTTTTTGTAAATGTAAACTGTAAAATATTATATATAATCAGAATGTATGCTTTAGTCCCATGTGCCAGACTAGGCATTGTTATAATATGGAATTAGTAGTGGGATGTCATAACCATTTCCAATATGTCCTGCCCGACATCCGCAGTATCCGGTACGTATGGCAAATGTCTGGTGCATGTGAATGGAGTGAATTTGGGAGCTGATTCCACAACTGAGATGTCCATGAGCCCTTTTATCCCTTCAGAGTGCCTATGGCCAGCTATGTACTATGTAGGTGATGAAGACACTATATATTCTAGTCCCCAAGAGGGGACTTAAAAAAAAAATACATTTAAGTGACCACTCTATATCCATTTAGAAAAAAAAAATCTAACCAATGATCATTTATTATGGCCGCGTCCAGAAAAGTCTGAAATGTTGAAATATCACATTATTTCTCCAATCGCAAAAAAAACGGCAAGGAATGAGGAAACAGCAAAAAAATGCCAGAAAAAAAACAATTAGGCGTCACCATATATGACGGCACAAACCAAATGTTACATTTTTATAAGTTGTTTTTTTTTTTATTATTTTGAAAACTGAAATAAATAATCTGGTAAATTAGGGGCATTGTAATCTCCATCTTGTCTCCCAACATTCCACTCAACAAAAGATTGAAAAATTGAGGAAAAACTCAATTTTGACTTTAACGGGGAAAAATGCCAATTTCAGTGAAAAGTGCAAATCTTGTTTTCATTGTGGATGTCTTGTAGGTATCTAATGCGATTATTAGACACTAGAATATGTATGTATGTATGTATGTACGTCGCGCTGTGAGTGGGGGTTAAATTCCGCGCCAATATCGCTGATTGGTCGCTGCTGGCTGGCCGATCAGCGAAGCGTGGTTCAAATCTGGCGCCAATTCGTGGCCGGACTGTGCCTGTCGCTGATTGGTCGCGGCCGGCCGGGCACGACCAATGACCGAAGCGGTGTTTAAATCCTGTGCCAATATCGCTGATTGGTCGCGCACGGCCGGCCGCGACCAATCAGCAAAGCGTGGTTTAAATCCCGTGCCAATATCGCGGCTGGACTGCGTCTGTCGCTGATTGGTCGCAGGATGTCGGGGGTTCGGGGTGCAGGATATAGTACAGCCACGTAGTATATAACACAGCCATGTAGTATATAGCACAGCCACGTAGTATATAGCACAGCCACATAGTATATAGCAGCCACATAGTATATAGCACAGCCACGTAGTATGTAGTATATAGCACAGCCACATAGTATATAGCACAGCCACGTAGTATATAGCAGCCACGTAGTATATAGCACAGCCCGTAGTATATAGGACAGCCACATAGTATATAGCAGCCACGTAGTATATAGCACAGCCACGTAGTATATAGCACAATCACGTAGTATATAGCACAGCCACGTAGTATATAGCACAGCCACGTAGTATATAGCACAGCCACGTAGTATATAGCAGCCACATAGTATATAGCACAGCCACGTAGTATATAGCACAGCCACGTAGTATATAGCACAGCCATGTAGTATATAGCACAGCCACGTAGTATATAGCAGCCACGTAGTATATAGCACAGCCACGTAGTATATAGCACAACCACGTGGTATATAGCAGCCACGTAGTACATGACAGCCACGTAGTATATAGCAGCCACGCAGTAAATAACACAGCCCACGCAGTAAATAACACTGCCCACGTAGTATATATCAGTCACTCAGTATATAACATAGCCCACGTAGTATACAGCAGTGTGGGCACCATATCTCTGTTAAAAAAAAAGAATTAAAATAAAAAATAGTTATATACTCACCCTCCGGCGTCCACCGATGCGCACGAACGGCGAGGCTGCCGCCAGCTTCTGTTCCCAGAGATGCATTGCGAAATTACCCAGATGACTTAGCGGTCTCACGATTTCCGTGACAGACAGACAGGCAAACAGACGGAAGTGCCCCTTAGACGATTATATAGATTGAAGGAATCTACGTCTATGGACAATATCAGTAGTTACCTGCGCACCCCTCCCAGCCAGGCAGCTGTGAACCGTAGACGCCCGGATTGATTATTAGGGGGTCCGTCGCCTACATGTTTACATTCCAAGATGGTGCATTTAGCTCTGCACTCCCTCCTCGCCCCCCAGCTCGTAACGGCTGGGAAACTTGTAATGAACGACTCCGTGATTTAATAAAGCCCAATTATTGCTGCTGTTTATCTGCTCATTTGGAACATTTTGGGATTCAGCAAATTGCAGCGTTCCCGGCCTTTCCAATTTCAAGAGCTGCTAATATCCCCATCAGGCCTTGAATTAATAAAGCACAACACAAAAATCCTCTTTCTAAGGAGATTATCATTACACAGCGATCCTCTGCCGCTGCTCCCGCTCGCTGGAGCTGGTATCGTCAGTGCGGCTGCTGAGCACCATGTCTACTCCCGCTGTGGGCTCTTGGGCCACATTTCAATTTTTATTTTTATTATTTTTTTTAGGCTTTTTTTTTTTGCAGTTCAGAAATAAATAGTCCCATACAACCGGGAAAACCGTATGCAATGCTGAGTGGCCACAGGACACTAGGGGAATGGCCACCAATCTGCTAAAGACGTATTCATCAAGTGTCGACATCTCATTCTAGCAATGTCTGTGTATCAGTATGTGCCCATCGGCATGGCACGGCACACATGGCATACATTCCTGTGCACGGGCTGGAGTATAGGCCAGATTGGACCACCGCTAGGTGACAAGCAAGGTCCGATAATAATTATCCATTAGTAAGTCTACAAGCTTGTTCAGACAAGAATATTTTTGGTCTGGTTTGCCCACCATCTACCAAACAGTAGGCTCACACAGAGTGGATGGACGCATGTAAAACATCGCAGCATGCACTACTCTAATACTGACACTGATGCTGGTGATGTTACACACCTGATATCTGAGCGCCGATTGACAGGTTACATTTTGATGCGGCTGTTGGTCTTTGACAGCGGCATTTAAATGAAGTGTTTGGCTGGGCACTCTTGCTGTAGCTTCTGTGAGCCCCCCACATCGTGATCACAAGATACCCAAGACTTACTTTGGTAGCTGGAGGCCCCCATTGCTGCCATCTTGGTCCTCCTGTGAAGCTCAGCCAGAGGAGTACCGAGATTTCTACTATATAATTGTCTAAGGGTCACTTCCGTCCGTCTGTCTGCCTGTCACGGATATTCATTGGTCGCGGCCTCTGTCTGTCATGTAATCCAAGTCGCTGATTGGTCGTAGCAAAACAGCCACGACCAATCAGCGACGGGCACAGTCCGGCGGAAAAATGGTCGCTCCTTCCTCCCCGCAGTCAGTGCCCGCTCCGTACTCCCCTCCAGTCTGCACTCACACAGGGTTAATGGCAGCGTTGACCGCGGTGTAACGCACTCGGGTAACGCTGCTATTAACCCTGTGTGACCAACTTTTTACTATTCATGCTGCCTATGCAGCATGAATAATAAAACGATCTAATGTGAAAAATAATTTAAAAAATCGTTATATACTCGCCGTCCGTCGGCCCCCGGATCGACAACAGGCCTTTCCCGCTCGCGACGCTCCTGTAACCGGTCCATGCTGCGATCTCGCGAGATGATAACGTAGCGGTCTCGCGAGAGACCGAAGCGCACGAGCAGCGTCGGTAACCTCTTCACTTGGATGCGGGGGCTCCGGAAGGTGAGTATATAACTATTTTTTATTTTATTTCTTTTTTTTAACAGGGATATGATGCCCACATTGCTGTATACTACGTGGGCTGGGCAATATACTACATGGGCTGGGCAATATACTACATGGGCTGTGCAATATACTACATGGGCTGTGCTATATACTACGTGGCTGGGCAATATACTACATGGGCTGTGCTATATGCTACGTGGCTGGACAATATACTACATGGGCTGTGCTATATACTACATGGGCTGTGCAATATACTACATGGGCTGTGCTATATACTACGTGGCTGGGCAATATACTACATGGGCTGTGCTATATGCTACGTGGCTGGACAATATACTACATGGGCTGTGCTATATACTACGTGGCTGGGCAATATACTACATGGGCTGTGCTATATACTGCGTGGCTGGGCAATATACTACGTGACTGGGCAATATACTACGTGGCTGGGCAATATACTACATACTACGTGGCTGGGCAATATAGTACGTGGCTCTGTGCTGTATACTACGTGGCTGGGCAATATGCTACGTGGCTGGGCAATATACTACGTGGCTGGGCAATATACTACATACTACATACTACATGGCTGGGCAATATACTACGTGGCTGGGCAATATACTACGTGGCTGGGCAATATACTACGTTGCTGGGCAATATACTACGTGACTGGGCAATATACTACGTGGCTCTGTGCTTTATACTACGTGACTGGGCAATATACTACGTGGCTGGGCAATATAATAATAATAATAATTTTTATATAGCGCCAACATATTCCGCAGCGCCTTACAACTTATAGAGGGGACTTGTACAGACAATAGACATTACAGCATAACAGAAATCACAGTTCAAAATAGATACTAGGAGGAATGAGGGCAATATACTACGTAACTGGCCAATATACTACGTGGCTGGGCAATATACTACGTGACTGGGCAATATACTACGTTGCTGGGCAATATACTACGTGACTGGGCAATATACTACGTGGCTCTGTGCTTTATACTACGTGACTGGGCAATATACTACGTGGCTGGGCAATATAATAATAATAATAATAATAATTTTTATATAGCGCCAACATATTCCGCAGCGCCTTACAATTTATAGAGGGGACTTGTACAGACAATAGACATTACAGCATAACAGAAATCACAGTTCAAAATAGATACCAGGAGGAATGAGGGCAATATACTACGTAACTGGCCAATATACTACGTGGGCTGTGCTGTATACTACGTGGACATGCATATTCTAGAATACCCAATGCGTTAGAATCAGGCCACCATCTAGTCTACTATATAATTGTCTAAGGGTCACTTCCGTCTTTCTGTCTGTCCTTCTGTCTGTCTGTCTGTCTGTCACGGATATTCATTGGTCGTGGCCTCTGTCTGTCATGGAAATCCAAGTCGCTGATTGGTCGTGGCAAAACGCCCACGACCATTGCCACGACCAATCAGCGACAGGCACTGTCCGGGGGCAAAATGGCCGCTCTTTCCTCTCCGCAGTCAGTGCCCGTTCCATACTCCCCTCCAGTCATCCAGTCAGCCCTCACACAGGGTTAATGCCAGCGTTACCGGAGCGCGGTGTAACGCACTCCGGTTACGCAGCTATTAACCCTGTGTTACCAACTTTTTACTATTGATGCTGCGTATGCAGCATCAATAGTAAAAAGATCTAATGTTACAAATAAGAATAATAAAAAAAATGGTTTTTCTCACCCTCCGATGTCACCCGCTGTCCTCGGCAGTGCAAGCGGCAGGTTCCGGTGCCAAGGATGCTATGCAAGAAGGACCTTCCATGACGTCACGGTCATGTGACCACAACGTCATCACAGGTCCTGTGCTTATACCAACCCTGGGACCAGAAGCTGCCGCGTGCACCGCACACAGGCGCCAGGACTTCAAGGGGCCTTCGGAAGGTGAGTATACGTTTATTTTTTATTTTAAGTCTTTTTTAACCACGCATATAGTGCTCACATTGCTATATACTACGTGGGCTGTGTTACATACTGCATGGGCTCTGTTATATACTACATCTCTGTGCTATATACTAATGTGGCTATGTTATACTGTATACTGCGTGGCTGCTATATACTGCGTGGGCTGTGTTATACATTACGTGGCCAGTGTTATATACTGCGGGGGCTGTGCTATATACTGCGTGGCTGCTATGTACTGCGTGGGCTGTGTTATATATTACGTGGCCAGTGTTATATACTGCGGGGGGGGCTGTGCTATATACTGCGTGGCTGCTATGTACTGCGTGGGCTGTGCTATATATTACGTGGCCAGTGTTATATACTGCGGGGGCTGTGCTATATACTGTGTGGCTGCTATATACTGCGTGGGCTGTGCTATATATTACGTGGCCAGTGTTATATACTACGTCGCCTTTGTTATATACTGCGTGGCTGCTATATACTGTGTGGGCTGTGTTATATAGTACGTGGGCTGTGTTATATAATGCGTGGGCTGTGTTATATACTGCGTGGCCACTGTTATATACTGCGTGGCCACTGTTATATACTGCGTGGCCTGTATTAACGCAGCGGGTATTCTACAATATGTATGTATGTACTGTATGTACACTCACTGGCCACTTTATTAGGTACACCATGCTAGTAACGGGTTGGACCCCCTTTTGCCTTCAGAACTGCCTCAATTCTTCGTGGCATAGATTCAACAAGGTGCTGGAAGCATTCCTCAGAGATTTTGGTCCATATTGACATGATGGCATCACACAGTTGCCGCAGATTTGTCGGCTGCACATCCCAAAGATGCTCCATACAAGGCAGGATGGATCCATGCTTTCATGTTGTTTACGCCAAATTCTGACCCTACCATCCGAATGTCGCAGCAGAAATCGAGACTCATCAGACCAAGCAACGTTTTTCCAATCTTCTACTGTCCAATTTCGATGAGCTTGTACAAACTGTAGCCTCAGTTTCCTGTTCTTAGCTGAAAGGAGTGGTACCCGGTGTGGTCTTCTGCTGCTGTAGCCCATCTGCCTCAAAGTTCGACGCACTGTGCGTTCAGAGAAGCTCTTAGGCCTACCTTGGTTGTAACGGGTGGCGATTTGAGTCACTGTTGCCTTTCTATCAGCTCGAACCAGTCTGCCCATTCTCCTCTGACCTCTGGCATCAACAAGGCATTTCCGCCCACAGAACTGCCGCTCACTGGATTTTTTTTCTTTTTCGGACCATTCTCTGTAAACCCTAGAGATGGTTGTGCATGAAAATCCCAGTAGATCAGCAGTTTCTGAAATACTCAGACCAGCCCTTCTGGCACCAACAACCATGCCACGTTCAAAGGCACTCAAATCACCTTTCTTCCCCATACTGATGCTCGGTTTGAACTGCAGGAGATTGTCTTGACCATGTCTACATGCCTAAATGCACTGAGTTGCCGCCATGTGATTGGCTGATTAGAAATTAAGTGTTAACAAGAAGTTGGACAGGTGTACCTAATAAAGTGGCCGGTGAGTGTATATAGGGCAGCACGGTGGCTAAGAGGGTTGCACTGTACTATATATAGGGTAGCACGGTGGCTAAGTGGGTAGCACTGTACTATATATAGGGCGGCTAAGTGGGTTGCACTGTACTATATATAGGGCAGCACGGTGGCTAAGTGGGTAGCACTGTACTATATATAGGGCGGCTAAGAGGGTTGCACTGTACTATATATAGGGCAGCACGGTGGCTAAGTGGGTAGCACTGTACTATATAGGGCAGCACGGTGGCTAAGAGGGTTGCACTGTACTATATATAGGGCAGCACGGTGGCTAAGTGGGTAGCACTGTACTATATATAGGGCAGCACGGTGGCTAAGTGGGTAGCATTGTACTATATATAGGGCAGCACGGTGGCTAAGAGGGTTGCACTGTACTATATATAGGGCAGCACGGTGGCTAAGAGGGTTGCACTGTACTATATATAGGGCAGCACGGTGGCTAAGTGGGTAGCACTGTACTATATAGGGCAGCACGGTGGCTAAGAGGGTTGCACTGTACTATATATAGGGCAGCACGGTGGCTAAGAGGGTTGCACTGTACTATATATAAGGGTAGCACGGTGGCTAAGAGGGTTGCGCTGTACTATATATAGGGTAGCGCGGTGGCTAAGTGGGTAGCACTGTACTATATAGGGCAGCACGGTGGCTAAGAGGGTTGCACTGTACTATATATAGGGCAGCACGGTGGCTAAGAGGGTTGCACTGTACTATATATAGGGCAGCACGGTGGCTAAGTGGGTAGCACTGTACTATATAGGGCAGCACGGTGGCTAAGAGGGTTGCACTGTACTATATATAGGGCAGCACGGTGAGTCAGTGGGTAGCTCTGTACTATATATAGGGTAGCACGGTGGCTAAGAGGGTTGCACTGTACTATATATAGGGCAGCACGGTGGCTAAGAGGGTTGCACTGTACTATATAGGGCAGCACGGTGGCTAAGAGGGTTGCACTGTACTATATATAGGGCAGCACGGTGGCTAAGAGGGTTGCACTGTACTATATATAGGGTAGCACGGTGGCTAAGAGGGTTGCACTGTACTATATATAGGGCAGCACGGTGGCTAAGTGGGTAGCACTGTACTATATATAGGGCAGCACGGTGGCTAAGTGGGTTGCACTGTACTATATATAGGGAAGCACGGTGGCTAAGTGGGTAGCATTGTACTATATATAGGGCAGCACGGTGGCTAAGTGGGTAGCACTGTACTATATATAGGGCAGCACGGTGGCTAAGTGGGTAGCACTGTACTATATATAGGGCAGCACGGTGGCTAAGTGGGTTGCACTGTACTATATATAGGGCAGCACGGTGGCTAAGTGGGTAGCATTGTACTATATATAGGGCAGCACGGTGGCTAAGAGGGTTGCACTGTACTATATATAGGGCAGCACGGTGGCTCAGTGGTTAGCGCTGTACTATATAGGGCAGCACGGTGGCTCGGTGAGTAGCACTGTACTATATATGGCAGCATGGTGGCTCAGTGGTTAGCACTGTTGCTTTTCAACACTTGGGTCCTGGGTTCAAACCCCACCAAGGACAATTTCTGTAAGGAGTTTGTATGTTCTCCTCGTGTTGGCGTGGGTTTCCTCCGGGTTCTCCGGTTTCCTCCCACACCCCAAAGACATACTGATAGGGAATCTACTGTAGATTGTGAGCCCCATCGGGGACAGTGATGATGAGTAACCCAGATTCACACTTCCGAGTCTCATGGTCCTTGTATGAACCTCCATTTTCAGACTGGCTATGGTTCTTCTGACACAAACTTACCAACCTCATATTTGCTGAAGAGGCGGACAGTTCAGAAATCGCGGTCCGTAATCCGACTTATGAAGCCGGACTAAATGACATAATAGAAATGGTCGGGTAAAGTGGTTGTTTACTACTGCATAGCCCTATAGTGAAATAATAGAAAACCTCTCTCCTTGGCTCCTGGATCAGTGCCATTGCTCTGGTCTGGGCACTGTCATTGTTTCGTCGGCATGGACAGAATTGAGAAGGCTGCAGCGCTCCCATGACCTATAGCTATAGACACCTGTATATTAATCTTGTAATATTCTATTTAGCTGTTTGGGTTCTATGTATTTGTGCAGAGTTTCCTTGTGGGGTGATCCCACTGCATGATCGCTAGTTTGCCCATTTATACAGACGTCTACACTAGTTCCCACAATGCTGGAAGACCAGGCAGATTTGTCGTTCAGGGGGTTAGGAAAGCTGGGTGATGACCTTTGTTAGAGCTTATTTGTTCCTTTCCATTTCCTTGAGAGACTGATCTAACTATAGCCATATAGTCTAGAAAGCTTGGCCAGCAGCTATTATTTCTTCCATCACCCCCATATCTGTTCATGGTTGGTTTGGCCGGGTGTGTATATTTTCTCAATGGTCAGATAGAAATAAGCCGTTGCCAAGACACCTCTAGCGGCTTATCTCCTGCAGCTGGAGAGGATTGGGCATGTTGAGATTTATCATGCCTGATCTTTCTTTTTTTCCCCATCTGTTATTATTATTATTATTATTTATTGTTATAGCGCCATTTATTCCTTGGCGCTTTACATGTGAGGAGGGGTATACATAATAAAAACAAGTACAATAATCTTAATCAATACAAGTCATAACTGGTACAGGAGGAGAGAGGACCCTGCCCACGAGGACTCACAATCTACAAGGGATGGGTGAGGATACAGTAGGTGAGGATAGAGCTGGTCATGCAGCGGTTTGGTGGATCGGTGGTTACTGCAGGTTGTAGGCTTGTCGGAAGAGGTGGGTCTTCAGGTTCTTTTTGAAGGTTTCGTTGGTAGGCGAGAGTCTGATGTGTTGTGGTAGAGGGTTCCAGAGTAGAGGTGATACGCGAGAGAAATCTTGTATGCGATTGTGGGAAGAGGAGATAAGAGGGGAGTAGAGGACATCTTGTGAGGATTGGAGGTTGCGTGCAGGAAAGTACCGGGAGAAGAGGTCACAGATGTATGGAGGAGACAGGTTGTGGATGGCTTTGTATGTCATGGTTAGGGGTTTGTACTGGAGTCACTGGGCAATGGGGAGCCAGTGAAGGGATTGACAGAGGGGAGAGGGACAGGTGGATTAGTCGGGCAGCAGAGTTTAGAATAGATTGGAGGGGTGCGAGAGTGTTCGAGGGGAGGCCACAGAGCAGGAGGTTACAGTAGTCAAGGCGAGAGATGATGAGGGCATGGACTAGGGTTTTTGCAGATTCTTGGTTTAGGAATGTACGGATCTGTGAAATATTTTTGAGTTGAAGGCGGCAGGAAGTGGAAAGGGCTTGGATATGTGGTTTGAAGGAGAGATCAGTGTCAAGGATTACCCCGACGCAGCGAGCTTGTGGGACTGGGGAGAGTGGGCAGCCATTTACTGTAATGGATAGGTTGTTGTTTGGGGACTTGATAAGCTGATAGCACCCATCACTGAAATCAGTACTTTTGGGGGTCTTTCATCTAACACGTGCTCGTATGTATACAAAGGAGTAAATAGAAGACGGGAACCATTACATTTACAGTCATTTTCGATTGTATGGTTTGAAAATTCTCTTTTCATTGATTATTTAAAAAAAATATATATATAAAAAAATGATGCCAGTTGTTGCGAATACATGGAAATGTTTGTAATTAATCATATTTCTTTATTTTCAGAGTTGCCGGAAATCCTAAGAGAAGTTTGGGGAGAGAATTCCCCCTGCCTGGCCTTGGTGCCGGTGGTAGAACTGTCCAATTCAGAACATCTGCACCTGTCTATGTGGTTTAGCTCCTGATCCTATGGGAAGGGACATGGAAGTGTCCGCAGTATTGGACTCCGGGCAGGTGGAAAGCACTGGGAACATATCGGTATCATCATATATTGATGGATAGATAGTATATATATTCTTCACGGCTCCATCTGTATCATTGTCTCATTGCTATGTGTAAGGCCACGTTCACACCATCAGTATTTGGTCAGTATTTTACATCAGTATTTGACTTGTAAGCCAAAACCCGGAGTGGGTGATAAATGCAGATCCATTGACTTTTTGGATTTCTGTCCCAGATTTAAAGTTTTTGATGTTCCTTGTCTTCAGCAGTCTGTTCCCTGTAAGTAACGTGGAGATGACGCGCACAATTACAGGGGTCAGGTGTAAGAATAAAGGGATGGAATTCTCCAAACTGTATCGATTTGCACACTCTTACATTGTTAAGAAGTCGCATAGCTAATTTCACAATGGGCGAATGCAAACAAATCAACTTAAATGCAGAATCTGTTATTTTTAACTCTCTAGAGTCTGATCAATCTTTGCCCCCCTCCCCTCTGCATATGGAGCCTTGAATGTCGACCACCATTTCTCAAAGGAACATGTTATACCAAGAATGACGAAAGTCTGGCCGTCACTCCAAAAGAAACGCCACGCATAAAAGATAACATAACGTGAAGGCATACAAAATGGAGCACAAGGATATACAAAAGGGGGAGCACTGGCAGATGTGCAGCAAATCTGAATGCGGAGCCGCCTTTTCAGTGGAGCATATGGCTACCCCCCGTAATTTCTGCACCTTCCCGTAAATGACAGATCTCTTTTTTTCCCATTATTAAGATTTTCAAAGTATCAACAGGCAAAATGCGTACAGATTTTGTTTCAGAAATGTACTCCATGTGAGCATGCCCTTAGAATTGGGCCATACATAATAAAGAATTGGGGAGGCAGCATGTAGCGCCATATATGTCAGCCATATTTTTTTACAGGGGCCACCACCCGGAGGTGTTATGTGGTGACATCTCTAAGAAGAAGTTTCCTTTTATTTGCAAAATTCCAGATTTATCTGTGTATCAAATAAAATGAATTCAAGGCTTTGTCGTCTCTGCTCCCACTTTATTTCTTAGAGAATGTAGATCCATAATTAAGTACATACTGTAATGACATTTCTATTGGTTTGTGACTTTTTACATTTCAAATTAAACTCAATATTTGTGTCTGAAACTCCATTTTTTTTATTCTATTTTTTTTAAAGAAATAATAAAGTACCGGTAATATTTTTTTTTTCTACATCGTTTGTGTCTCCTGAGAAATCGCTTTGTACAATAGATAAGTACTAGACAGAAACATGTAATTAAAGGTAGAACGCACTCTTTGTATCTTATCGGTCACAGCACGACAGGTGCAAGACAAATTCTGCGCCAGTGCTCTTACAATATGCAATGACTGCATGTGGCCACATGAGGGCAGCAATAAGTAAAGATGGACATACTGTATGTAAGGCAGCCGCACGTTGGACATAGGGCATTTATCATCTCCAGCGTTCCAGCAGTAATCACTTTCCACTTGTGTTATAACTACTACCCTATAAAACCTTTATATCACATTAGTCCAGCTTTATTAAGGCATTGAAAGATATCCACATATTACTATGATGTACTAATACTTTGGTAGGGGTCCAACCCTTAGGACACAGCACAAGTGCAGCACTGCATCCTTTTACTGCACAGAGCCCCCGGCTACCCGCTGTGCAGAGAACTATAACATGGCTCTATTCAACTGAATAGGACTAACTGCACTCAGCTGTGCAGGGAAAACTTACATAGGAAATAAAAAATCTACACACCCCTATTAAATGCCAGATCTATGTCATGTTAAAAAAAAAATCTTACAAAGAAGAATAATTTTTTCCCACCTTTACTGTCACCCATAATCTGTACAAGTCAGTTGAAAAATAAACTAAAACCATTTTGGGTGGGAAAAACTTAAAATAATGAGGTTGCATAAATATGGTTGCATAAATATGCACACCCTTAAACAAATACTGTGAAGTACCCTTTACGTTTCTGACAGCATTCAGTGTTTTGGGGCCTGAGTTTATCAGCATGGCGCAGCTAGAATTGTCAATCCTTCTTTAAGGTACCGTCACACTAAGCAACGTCGCCAGCGATCTGTGACGTTGCAGCGTCCTAGGGAGCGATATCGCTGTATTTGACACGCAGCAGCGATCAGAATCCCGCTGTGAAATTGCTGGTCGCTGCTAGAAGGTCTGCACATTATTTGGTCGCTAGGTCGCCGTGTATCGCCGTGTTTGACAGCAAAAGCAACCATACCAGCGATATTTTACACTGGTAACCAGGGTAAACATCGGGTTACTAAGCGCAGGGCCGCGCTTAGTAACCCGATGTTTACCCTGGTTACCAGCGTAAAATGTAAAAAAAAACAAACACTACATACTCACATGCTTCCCCCGGCGTCCGCTTCCCACACTGACTGAGCGCCGCAAATTGAAAGTGAAAGCACAGCACAGCGGTGACGTCACCGCTGTGCCCTGCTACTGCCGGCGCTCAGTCATTACAGGAAGCGGACGCCGGGGGACGCATGTAAGTATGTACTTACATTTTACGCTGGTAACCAGGGTAAACATCGGGTTACTAAGCGCGGCCCTGCGCTTAGCAACCCGATGTTTACCCTGGTTACCCGGGGACCTCGGCATCGTTGGTCGCTGGAGAGCGGTCTGTGTGACAGCTCTCCAGCGACCACACAGCGACGCTGCAGCGATCGGCATCGCTGTCGCTATCGCTGCAGCGTCGCTTAGTGTGACGGTACCTTTACTCTTCCTTGTATTAGCTCCAAATCTATTAGATTGTAAGAGTATCTCCTGTGTACAGCGCTCTCTTTTGGTCCCCAACGGATTTTTAATTGGATTCAGGTCTGGGCTCTGTTTGGTTCAAAACCTTCAATATTCTTCAGGCTAAACTGTTCTTTTGCCAATTTGAAGGCATGCTTAGGGTCGTCGTTGTAATTGAAAATGAAATTCATCTTCAGATTTTTTTAGCGGAGGTCTGAAGATTTTGATGTAAAATTGATTGTTATTTAGAACTCTTCATAATTCTCTTCATTCTGATTAAAGCCACATTTACATCTGCTGAAAAAGCAGCCCCAAAGCATAATCCTGCCTCCACCATGCCTCACTGTGGGTATGGTTTTCTTTTAATGATGTGCAATGTTAGCTTTGCACTGATTGTACCTTTTGGAATTATGGCCAAGAAGTTCAACCTGGTCTCATCCGACCATACCAGGTTTTCCCACATGCTATGGCAGACTGGATGTAAGTTTTGTCAAAACCTAGCTTTCTTTGTAAGACGAGGCTTCTGTCTTACCACCCTACCCCACAGGCCAGACATGAAGAATATGAGAGATTGTCACATGCGGTACACAACCATTACTTGCCAGAAATTCCTGCAGCTCCTTTACTGTCGCTATTGGCCTCTTGGCAGTCTCATTGACCAATTTTCTTCTTGTCTTTTCATCAAGTTTTGAGGGACTTTCAGTTCTAGGTAATGTCACTGTTTTGCCAAATTTAAGTCACTTCTTGATGACCGTCTTAACAATGTTACATAGTATATATAATGACTTGGAGCTTTTTTGTGCCCTTCTCTTGACTGATAACTTTCTACAATGTGATCCCTTTGCTGTCTTGTAAGCTGTTTACTGACCATGGATTTCATATGAAATGCCACTAAGAAAATGTCAGTAAAATCCTACTAGAGCAGCCAAACTTTATATAGGGTTATTCAGAATCACTGTAAATAATGGCAGATGTGATTGACTAATTTTGAACACAACCAAGTCCCCAGTTATCAGAGAGTGTTCACACTTATGCAAAAACATTATTTTAATTTTATTTCCCCCTTTTAAATGAGTTTTTGTTTCTCAATTGACTTGTACAGATGATGGGTGACATTAAAAGTGGAAAAAGTTCAGGTTACCCCCTGTAGGAGATGGATCAGATACAGGCTAGAATCCAATTATTTCTTTTAAAACTTTACTTAAAGATTTGTGCCTAAACTTACGTGATTTTGTCACTTTCCAGATTATGTACAAATGAAAAACAAAAATAGAAATTGCGAGACAGTAAAACGACTTTTCCATCCTGTGCTTGTATAAGTGGTGAATGGGGTGCAGGTTCTTTGGAATGGCTGCTAATGTTACTTTCCTATTGGTAATGGGGTGCGGTAAATGGAAGGGAAAGACCTAAAATAATATAGCTAAGGAGGCATCCTGCCCTAGATGAGATGGATCAAGGCTATTCCCATTGAATTAACGCAGGTAAACATGGCGGACAGTAGGTCGGCACCGGCACTGTTTGTGCCATTTAAATCCACAAGGCGAGAAATAATCCAGCATTATCCCAATACACTGCCCAGTCTACATCTTGAGGACTGTCCACATTACTCACAGTGTTGACTTACAGCGTTACTGGAGCCAAGAGAAAGGTCACCACCAAAATTGGTCCTGACCGCTGTGGGCCCTCTCCTGCTCCATGTCCAGTGGTGAATTCAGAGCAGTGTGCGGTCAATGTCTTTTTGGAAAATTTGCATGTTTTGTGGTGCAAGACAAATCTTCCAGGAAGGGTCAATAAGTTGTCATTATACTGCATACTTGGAGCAGATGGCGATCGCCACTGTCAGGTGCTCACGTATTGTTACATTTCTTTACATTGATATTTTACCCTTATTTTTTGGGCTCTACTTTCTGCATTCCCAATGTAATTTAATGTATCTTTGCTGACCTCCGGTGGTAAACAAGATGAATGGCAGGTAGAAAATAACACTGGTCAACAGCATTTTTGGTGCCAAAGATATTTCATCGAATTTAGGGTATTTTTGGGGTGCTGATTCTGAATATGTCATCAGTTTTGCCAGATTGGCTCAAGTTTTTGACATTTTTGGTATCTTATTTATAGCACTTGTTGGTAAATGCGACGCATCATCTCATTAATTTCTTTGGATTAGTACTTGAACTGAGCAGTTCTCAATATAGTTTTGTGTTAATTAGTGTTCTAAAAGTTTGTTCATAGCTTGATTTTTGCACTAACTTTATGTTGTTGTCTGTTTTCCAGTGAAAAGCATGAACTCATCAAGAAGAAGTTGTCTTAACGATCCAGACTCATTCTGTTACATTTGTGGTGAATACACACTGCCAAAACATAGAAGAAACATAACAGACTTCGTAAAAAAAGTGTATTTTGCCTATTTTGGGGTTATGCTTGGGGACCAAGACAAGTTTTGGGCACCACACATAGTGTGCAAAGCATGTATCGAATTATTACGAAAATGGAGCAAAGGACAAAGAAAAAGCTTCAAATTTGGTGTTCCAATGGTGTGGAGAGAGCCAAAAAATCATCATGATGACTGTTATTTATGGTAAACACAGGTACAGGCACATCTTCACAATGAGGGACAGGCCTTCTTGCAGATTCCATGTTACTCCCATTTTCGTTTCTTATGCTTATTGAATCCTTGCACTTGCACTGCACAGAAATAACAGTCATCATGATGATTTTTTGGCTCTCTCCACACCATTAGAACACCAAATTTGAAGCTTTTTCTTTGTCCTTTGCTCCATTTTCGTAATAATTCGATACATGCTTTGCACACTATGTGTGGTGCCCAAAACTTGTCTTGGTCCCCAAGCATAACCCCAAAATAGGCAAAATACACTTTTTTTACGAAGTCTGTTATGTTTCTTCTATGTTTTGGCAGTGTGTATTCACCACAAATGTAACAGAATGAGTCTGGATCGTTAAGACAACTTCTTCTTGATGAGTTCATGCTTTTCACTGGAAAACAGACAACAACATAAAGTTAGTGCAAAAATCAAGCTATGAACAAACTTTTAGAACACTAATTAACACAAAACTATATTGAGAACTGCTCAGTTCAAGTACTAATCCAAAGAAATTAATGAGATGATGCGTCGCATTTACCAACAAGTGCTATAAATAAGATGCCAAAAATGTCAAAAACTTGAGCCAATCTGGCAAAACTGATGACATATTCAGAATCAGCACCCCAAAAATACCCCAAATTCATTAAAATATTTTGGACACCAGAAAAAAATTTTTTTTTTGTTGACCTGTGTAATTTAAACGGAATGTCACCAGATTTTTGTTACCCCATCTGAGAGCAGTATATTGTAGAAAAAGAGACCCTGATTCCAAAGTATGTTGCTTAGTTTACTGGGTGCACCAGTTCTGACAGTTTTTAGATGTAGCATGTAGCAGAGCTGATAAAACTAACCCCACCCACACAACCGCATTCTGTGTATATTGTATATTCACATTAAGCTGCTAATTACTGCTGGTGGCGGAGTTGACCCTGGATGTACTGGGACTTAGTCCAGGCGGTGATGATCTCCTGGTGATAAAACATTGATTGTATTGAAACAGCAGCACACAGCCTAATAAGTGACACATTGCTGAAATCAGTATCTCAGCCCCTACCTCATGGTACTCTCAGATTACATAGCAAAAACTGCTGGCAGATTCCCGTTTAAGAGGTCTAAGATGTATTAGATCTTAGAGCTGATGAGGCTGCTGCACTTTTAAAATTGATGTTAGAATAGCTATAAAATCCTGGTATCGAGAGCATGATCTGTCTAGCTATAGATACGGAAATAGCTCATGAGTCCAAGTGTATTCAGGCTCCATCCACCCAGCCTGACCGATAGCTGCAGCTTGTACTGAGCAGTGTGAGATCTTTGACAGCTCCTCAGCGTCCCTCCTGCTGCTATCGGGCTAGGTGACATCGATTTTCAAAATAAATACACCGGCCTAAGATCTATCACAATCCACTCGCCAGTATTGCCTTTAGCTGTCATTTTAATCCCTGACATCCACGATAGTAAATCTTAAATTTGGGAAGGCTTCCCTAGCAACCAGGCAACCCCCACATGTACTTATGCTGGCTAACAGATGTAAATCACTCAGCTGCGGCAAGAAAAACTAAAAATCCGAGCACTAAAAAATACTACTCGGAAGACACCCGAGCGTGCTCCGGAAATCTCGAGTAACGAGTATTTTCGCTCATCACTAGTAATAACTTGTCAATTAGCAGGGATCCGACTACTGGGAATCGCATCATTTGGCAGAATGGTAATTTTTATCCCTGA